>NW_006798707.1:123427-154412 GCF_000442215.2 Lipotes vexillifer | reverse complement strand
GGGAAAGAGCATTCTACACAGAGGGAGCAGTCAGTGTAAAGACTGAGGCAGGAGTGTGCCTGTCTTGGTCTAGGGACTGTGAGGAGGCCAGTGTAGCTAAAGTAATGTGATTGAGGAAGAGAGATGTAGGCGATGAAATCAGGGAGGCAACGTGTTTATTGCTAGGGCTAGACTGTTGCCTAGAATTCTTGGTAGATTTTCCTGTCTTCTTGTTACAGTTTACTTTCCAGCTCCTCTCATACTGAATGTCCTGCCTAGATGACTCAAGGACTTCTGAAATGATTCTGGATTGGCAGTGGCCTGTGGAAGGTAGTTTCCATGGGGTATCATCCTTTTCTGTTGCAGGGAATAGCCAAGGTTTCAACAAAAAATTTGTAAAGTCCTTCAGAGGCTTTCGGAAAATTATGACATTTTTATATTAAGTTTTAACACAGCCATTTTTCAGAATATATTAGCTTCCTGGTTTGTTCAGTGTTCTTTATGCTGTATTTCTACAGTAAATTACTTCTGTCTGTATTACGGCAACTAGGATCTATACGTCTGTTGGATCAAGTATTGTTGAAATTGTGTCTGACTTCCCTTCTGACGGGATAGAGGTTTTACTGTTAAAGTATTGAACACCTACCACATATATAGCAGAAGTAATGCTAGCTAACTCAAATCAAAACATGATAACAAATAGGACCAAAAAAAGGAAAACAGGCTAATTTTACTAAGCACTTGTGTATGTAAATTGTAAATACAGCAATATAATAAAACAACACACCATGATTAATGAGAATTAATTATTTCAGGAACGCAAAGCTCCTTTGTTTTTAGGAAATTATCATCAAATTATTAGGTCAAAAATGAGAAAACTATATGTAGAGATGTCAAAAATGAGAAACTATATGTAAAGATGGGTACTTGCCCAGCTCCCTAGGCAAGGATTTTATTTTCTAGACTCCCTTGTATGTAGGTGGTGCCAAGTGACTTTTTTTTTTGCGGTACACTGGCCTCTCGCTGTTGTAGCCTCTCCTGCTGCGGAGCACAGGCTCCGGATGCGCAGGCCCAGTGGCCACGGCTCATGGGCCCAGCCACTCCACGGCATGTGGGATCCTCCCAGACCGGGGCACGAACCTGTGTCCCCTGCATCGGCAGGCGGACTCCCAACCACTGCGCCACCAGGGAAGCCCCGCCAAGTGACTATTTTTAAAGTGAATGTCAGCATAAATAATGTGTGTCACTTCTGGGTCAAGGTATTTAAGAGCAGGGTGTGCCTACTGAATAGAAACCAGCTGCACTGAACTGTTAATAATTTAGTTCACAGATGAATAACTGTTTATAACTGAATAATAACTTGTATTGTGTTAAGCTAATGAAATTTTGGGATTTGGTTATAGCACCTAGTGTTACCTAACAGGTATGAGCTATATGATTATCTCACATGTCAAAAAAGCAGTTATTTAAATTCAATATCTGTTTAAAACCTTTCAATTAAAAGGAAGTGTTAAAATACATACATACCCAGGCAGGTAAGCTTAAGTAGAATTTCTTTCTCTATATGGGTGACTTAGATATAATTGACTCTGTGTTTGGTTTACTTAAATTTATTTTCCTCCTAAAATAGTAGTCTTGGGAATAGTGGAAATAAACTCAGCATATTGCCCTTTTTTTAAAAAAAATAATAATATGACACAACAAAACTTCCATTACTTGACCACTTTTCTTTTTTTTTTTTGAGTTTGGGCAGAAAGATGCTTTTATAACATAAAGACTGTTTTAGCCTAACAGCCAGCATGATAATGGTGGTGAAACACTAGAGACAAACAGTGGAAAAATTAGAACTACGACAAGAAAACTTGCTATCACTACTTTTATTTAGCATTGTTTTAGAAGTTGTAGCCAGTGTAGTTAGGCATGAAAAATAAATGAGGCGTAAGGAAGAAAAAAAGTATTGCTGTTTGCAGATATTATGATTGCTTATTTAGAAATCCCAAAAGAATCAACTAAAAATCTGTTAGAGATTTACATAAGAGTTCAGAAAGGTGATTGTTAAGTAAACATATAAATAGAGTTCCTATATACCAATAATTAACAAAAATATTATGAAAAATATATTTAGGAATATGTTGAATAAGAAATATACAGGGTCTAGGTGAAGAAAATAAAAATTCTGGGAAAGGATGGAAAAATTGAAGAGAGCCAGTTTGCACCTGGATTGGAAGAATCATTATGATGAAGATTTTAGTTCAAACAAATCAAAAGTTCATTTGGGTTAGAATATATATATATATATATGTATGTATGTATGTATTTTTTTGTGGTATGCGGGCCTCTCACTGTTGTGGCCTCTCCTGTTGCAGAGCACAGGCTCCGGGCGTGCAGGCTCAGTGGCCATGGCTCACGGGCCCAGCCGCTCCGTGGCATGTGGGATCTTCCCAGACCGGGGCATGAACCTGTGTCCCCTGCATTGGCAGGCGGACTCTCAACCACTGCGCCACCAGGGAAGCCCTAGAATATATTTTTTTAAAGAAGTGTAGTGAGGCATAAATTATATTACTAGAGATTAACATGTATAGCAAAGATACAGTGATTAAAGAAAGATGGCAATGATGTGGAACTAGAAAAGACTGGTGAATAGATGTGAAAGCCCCAAGGCAGTCAGGTATATCTAAGAATTCAGTAAACAGGTGATGTTGAAATCTAATCATCTTGAGAAAAAAACTTATATCCCTGCTTCATACCGAACATTAAAACAAATTACAGAAGGGTTGACATTTATAGGGATGTATAAATGTATATGTATACAAGTAATGGGTGCGTGTGGCAAAAATCCCCAGTACTTAAGGGTATAAAGACTTTTACCTCTCCAACTCTCTTTCCAGTGGAAAACACTGATAATGGTTTCTAAGATAAATGGCTAGAAAGTTTCTTTACATATGTACAACACCTCCCCCCCACCAAATTGAGGAGTCAAATGGTATCTATAATTCTGCAACTTGCTTTTTTCACTTAATAATGTCTGAATGTCTTTGCATATCTGCACATAGAGTGCTACATTGTTCTTTTTCCTCGTAGTATTTCATTATGAAAAAATTAAAACACAACAAATTTGAATGAATTTTACAGAGAATACCCACCATATACCCACCACCTGGGGATTCTACCACTAACATTTATTATCTATCCACATTGCTCTTTAAAAAAAATTGTGGTATAATACACATAACATAAAATTTACCATTTTGATCATTTTAAAGTGTACAGTGTTAAGTATATGCACATAGTTTTGCATAAACTCTAGAACTTTTCATCTTGCAAAACTGAAACTCTACCATTAAACAACTTCCCAACGCCCCCTTCCCACAGTTCCTGACAGCCACTATTCTACTTCCAATTTCTTTGAATATCTTACCTCATATAAGTGAAATCATGCAATGTTTGCCTTTTTATGACTGACATTTCATTTAGCGTAATGTCCTCAAGGTTCATCCATGTTGTATCATGTGTCAGAATTTCCATTTTAAGGCTGAATAATTTCATGATAGGTATATACCACATTTTAAAATTGATTCATCTGTCAGTGGACAGTTGGTTTGTTTCTGCCTTTTGGCTATTTAATAATACTGCTGTGAACATGAGTGTACACAGATCTCTTTGAGATCCTGCTTTTGATTGTTTCAGATATATAACCTGAAGTGATATTGCTAGAACATATAATAATTCTATTTTTAATTTTTTGAGAGGAACCACCGAACTATTTTCCATGGCAGCTGCACAATTTTACATTCCCATCAGCAATGCACAGGGTTCCAGTTTCTCTACATCCCTGCCAATAGTTGTTATTTCCTGTTTTGTGTGTGTTTTTTTTTAATAGCAGCCATCTTAGTGGGTGTGACGACATCTTATTGTGGTTTTGATTTGCATTTCCCTAATGATTAGTGATTATTTTTATATGATTCTTGGCCATTAGTGTATCTTCCTTGGAGAAATGTCTTACTCAATCCTTTGCCCATTTTTTTTCTTTTTTCTTTAATTTTTATCAGAGTATGGTTGCTTTACAATGTTGTGTTGGTCTGCACTACACAGCAAAATGAATCAGCCATATACATACATATATCCCCTCCCTTTTGGACTTCCCTCCCATTTAGGTTATTACAGTGCATTAGAGTTCTCTGTGCTACACAGTATGTTCCCATCAGTTGTCTATTTTATACATAGTATCAATAATGTCTGTGTGTCAGTCCCAGTCTCCCAATTCCTGCCACCCTTTCCCCCTTGGTAGCCACGCATTTGTTCTCTGTCTGTGTCTTCATTTCTGCTTTGCATATAAGATCATCTATACCATTTTTCTAGATTCCACATATATGCGTTATTATACGATACTTGCTTTTCTCTTTCTGACTTCACTTTGTATGACACTCTCTAAGTCCATCCACATCTCTACAAATGACCCAATTTCATTCCTTTTTATGGCTGAGTAATATTCCATTGTATATATGTACCACATCTTCTTTATCCATTCCTCTGTTGATGTACATTTAGGTTGCTTCCATGTCCTGGCTATTGTAAATAGTGCTGCTATGAACATTGGGGTGCGTGCATTTTTTATTTATTTATTTTATTTTTGGCTGTGTTGGGTCTTCGTTGCTGCATGCAGATTTTCTCTAGGTGCGGTGAGTGGGGACTACTCTTCGTTGTGGCGCGAGGGCTTCTCATTGCGGTGGCTTCTCGTTGCAGAGCACGGGCTCTAGGCACGCGGGTTTCAGTAGTTGTGGCTCACGGGCTTTAGAGCACAGGCTCAGTAGTTGTGGCGCACGGGCTTAGTTGCTCTGCGGCATGTAGGATCTTTCTGGACCAGGGCTCGAACCCGTGCCCCTTCATTGGCAGGTGGATTCTTAACCCACTGCGCCACCAGGGAAGCCCTCTAGTTCTCTTTTAAATAAAACCTTGACTGTTTTGTCTCTGAATAAGTGCATTTCACTATGTATAGACAAGAGTAAGAGACTAAAATAACTAGGAATGATTTATATATGTATACACGCACATACATATATGTATATAAAATAAATTGCTGAAATTAACCCTTTTTAAGTACCTAAGGTAATTGAGAAGGAAGGGTGTTGTTGAAATGCTAGCAGACTTCATGGATGAGGAGAGATTTTTATCTGAGCTTGTTTCTTTTTTTTTTTTTTTTTTTTGCGGTACGCGGGCCTCTCACTGTTGTGGCCTCTCTTGTTGCGGAGCACAGGCTCCGGACGCGCAGGCTCAGCGGCCATGGCTCACAGGCCTAGCCGCTCTGCGGCATGTGGGATTCTCCCAGATCAGGGCACGAACCCATGTCCCCTGCATCGGCAGGTGGACTCTCAACCACTGTGCCACCAGGGAAGCCCCTGAGCTTGGCTCTTTTGAGCAAGGATGTAGAAGTCCAGATTCTGTTCGACATTTGGGAAACTCTACAGTCCTAAGACAATTGCCTTGTCTTGGTAGCTTCAAGGCGATGCTTTGGCTAGTTTCTGGGAATATTTTGTCACATAGTTCTGTAGTTTACAAAGCTTAAATGAAAAATATCATGTGAAATTTTTGTTGTTGTTGTTGTTTTTGGCTATAGTATGGTTAAAAGCTTTTTGTGAGTAGTAGGCTAATCATTGCCAGTGTTCACCATAATTTGCTTTACTGTTATGAACCCATGTGTATGGATTCAGAATATAGGTTTGTCATTTACTTCAGGAGTTCCTAGTCTTGATCTAGGAATGAGTTCTGTCTCAGGACTGTTTTGAAAGTGGTAGAAAACCTATCCCAAAGTAGTAGAAGGAAGAAAAGGGAATTTATTGGTTTATTGCTGAAAAATATAGAGGAAGAGCTTCAGGTATGCTTGCATTCAGTCTTTAAATAATCGCATTGTCAAGATTTTGTTTCTCTCTCTTTCCCTCTCTCTCTCTCTGTTTGTCTTGGGGGTCTTAGAAAGCTGTTAGCTTCAGTCTCACACTATTCAAGTTTAAGTCCAGTAGTTGCTGGGGCAAAAAAAAATGTCTTTTACCTGTTAGTCTGCTCCTTTAGCCTTAATTTGAGTGTTGTCCCCATTTCTAAACCTTTTAACTGTGGTCAAGAGGTTGGTTTCACGCTTTATTGTTAGTGTTGGCTCCCACCATACAGATTGAGAATGGAGGAGGGGGTGAATATGCAAAAGAAAACCAGGGCCTTTTACCAGAATAATGTTGAATGGTAGGTAAGTTGCTAAAAACACAAATCTACCTTAGCCTTCATGGGGTCTGTGGACTCGCAAAAACTAACCATAAAAATTATATTTTTTTTTTCTGAGAAGAGTCTTCATAGCTCTCGTCAGACTTTCAAAGGGGTCTGCGCCCATGAGAAAGGTTAAGTATTTTATGGGTCTAGGGAGAAAAGGGCATATTAACTGAGGATAGGTACATTACCAAAGGTGTACATGAGAATAATTTTTGAAAGACAGTGGAATTGGATTAAACTTAATCCAGTGAAAATAGTATGTTGAGGAGAGTAGAGTATAAATTTGGATGTTGTAGATGACTTTTAGGTGATGGAAGTATAGAATATGTTCAGATATTTGTTGAAATCAAATATGGTAAAAAAAAAATCAAGTAGTTTAAGAGTTAAAAAATCAAGTAGTTTAAGTAGTTAAAAATACATTTACATATAATAAATTGCTTCCTTTTTCATAATTATACCTTTCATTTACTTCTTTGGTCTAGGTATTAGAGTTGTGCTTTCTTTCTTGGTCCAAGATTTTTTTGGCATAGGGATTAAAAACAATTTTAATGACTTTAGTGTTTTTTTTGTTTTGTTTTGTTTTTGGAGCTACACCGTGAGGCTTGTGGGATTTTAGTTCTCCCACCAGGGATTGAACCTGGGCCCTGGCAGTGAAAGCGGTGGACTGCTAGGGAATTCCCTTATTTTAGCTTTTGTAATTTATGGTTTTATTGCATAAGAATCAGAACATGTTTGAACACTTTATGGGTTTTGTAATTATTGAGGTGTCCTAATACATAGGCAGTTTTCCTAACAATTCCATTAGTGATTGGGAGAAAAAGTAGACTTTTTTGAAGTTTAAAGTTCGATATATCTTTGAAATCACGCTTACTGCTTTTATTATTCATATACTCCTATTTCTGTCTTGTAATCATAAATGAGAATTGTAGTAGATAGAAAGTTGGGATAAGAGATGCACCCTAACTTTAATTAGGATCTATGATTGCTATCCCAATTCCATTTTTTAGTGAATGGTGTAGCCCACTTCATTTTATTGGAAAAAATTTTCAGGGGTGGCGTAATAACCCTAGAATTTGGAACCTACTTTTTAGCTTAGACCTAGAATCCTTCGATTGAAATTCTTTTGTAGTAGTAACACGTTATATTTATAGAGTGCCACTACCAGCCTTGGTTTCCTCCTCCTATTCCTTCTCCTTTGTTGGCTGAACCCTGTATGAAATCTTGATCCTCCAGTGTGGACAAGAGTTGGGCACATTAGAAATGTATATAAGCAAAGGAAAATTACATGTTTTGAGCTGATAGAAATGTTTTAAGGAAATGTCTCAATATGCAGGTCTTTTAATTTTTTGGTTAGGGATTGTTTATTTTTGTGAACTATGGACACTTTTAACTAATTTCCCCTTTTCTTTCCCCTTGATTATCTGGCTAGTAATGTGCCTTGTGGAAAGTTTAAAAACAAAAGTGTAAAGAAGCAGGAAAAAATTATCTTAAAATGAATTCTATCACATAGAGGCATATTCTTAGTCATTTCAGGGTCAAAGTTCCCTTTTGGAATTTAATGAAAGCTGTGAATCTTCTCTCCAGAGAACGATACAGACACTACATACTGTACATAACTCCAAAGGAGTTCATGGTATCCTGAAGCCAGCTGTGTATCCTATGGGCCTAGACTGTAACTTAATAACTCTGATCTAAGGTAATACCATCAACATTTTGACATTTATTTCTAATCCTTGTGTTTTTTTCTTAACTGAAATCTTAATTGTGTAATCAGTTTTGCTTGTGGTTTTTGTATATCATAAGCGTTTCCTCATCACTGAAAACTCTGCTTACAGATATCTTTAATGACAACATAATATATCATTGTTTTCAATTTAGAAATAATTTATTGGGTTCCTCTTATGTTTCAGGTGTTGTCTAACTGGAGGGCCATAAAGATAAAAAGGCTTGTGGTTTCTGCTTTGCTCTTCAACTACAGATCTCTATGAGGGGAGCTAAGTTGATTTACTTTATTATCTTAACATTGGGAATTTAGGTTGTTTATTTTTACAACTGTTAGAAATAATACTACAGTGATCACCTTTGTGCCTAGCTCTCTTGTGTATTTCTGTTATTTTGCTTTTGTAGATTGCTAGAAGAAAAGTTGCTGGGTAAGAGGATGTCACTCTTTGAAAGACCCTTCAAGTTACATGTTCACTAAATTGCTTTCCAGAAAGTTGTGTTAGTTTACTTTCCCAGCTGTGTAGTGTGTAAGTGCCTGTCTTACTCAACCCTCAAAGGATTGAATATTACCAGTTTTGAAAATTTTTGCTGTTTTGTTAGATGACATAAACTTTCAGATATAGAAAGGAGCAGAGAGTTATGTCAGGTACAGAGAACAGCATGTGGAAAGGTGGGACGTTGGCAGTGTGAGTGTTGCAGGACACTGGAAGGCTCTGTTATGGTTTATTTCTTCACAGCTAGCGCTCCATATTAAACCCACTCTTGTTACCAACTTCTCAAGATAGAGGCTGGCAGCAGTCTCTAAAAATGACTTAATACAGGACGTTTAATGGAATAAGCTATAGTCTCTGCTATAGTGCCTGGTTCCAAGGCCATAGGTTCATCATTTCCCTCCAATTCCATGTATTCTAGATTTCCTTCACCCTTGGCCAGACTTCAGCTAATCTAGGTTGCTTGCCTGGTAGGGTGACCCAGACGATCGTTCCTGAAGGGACTGAGCCCCTGTTTGCCTTTCCCTTATCATGCCTTTGCCTTATGCTGCTGTTGCCTGTTATTACCAGGCTTGGAAGCACTGAGAACCACCTAACTAGTACGGTTAGTTATCCCAACATTATAGTAACTCCTTTTTTTTTGCCTCCTGGTCCATCAGCGTGAGGAGCCCAAAGTGACCAACAGTTGTTAACTTCAGATTCAGAGTAAAAGCCCTCTGATTAAAAATGTTTCCCCGTGGGAATAAAGATCTCCAATTCTAGCAGAGCCTAAAGTTGCAGGAATGGGAAACCGAGTTCTCTTATTTGCTCACTAGGGTTATAGGAACCAATCCTATTTCTATTCACACCTCTGTACTGTACTTTTAGGATGCATTTACTGTATTTTGGAGGCCATTCCAGTGTTCTCTCAGGCTTACTGCTTCTTGGTGATATAGTGTATGGTGAGATCAGTGCTCACTGCCCATTGTTAAATTTTGTTCATTGTAAAAAAAAAGAGTCACTTGGTCTGAGGCAGTGTTTGCCCCATGTCCGTAAACTAGGTACATTTGGATAGTGGTGCTGGCTGAGGCACTGTAGGCAGGGAAGGCAAACTTACCAGAATGGTTGTCAGTGCCAGTAAGGGCAAATTGCTGCCGCTTCAGGGTGGAGGGGGTCCAGTGTAATCAACTTGCCATCCAAACACTTAGCTCATCTCTTTGAGGGATTGTAACAAATAGGGGGCTCAGAGTTTGCCTTTGCTGATGACAAGTTGTGGACACTCAGCAGCAACAGTAGCTAAGCTGTGTCAGTTTTGAAAGAAGAAGGCTATGCTGATGGGCTCATGCATAGCCTTTGTCCTTGTCGCCATGACTTCTTCATTTGTGGGCCTATTGTACATGTACGGAGTGGTTTAAGATAGGATCTGGAACATTTATTCAATAGCAGCTCCACTTTCCCCAGCAGTTGGTTTAAAATTGCTAACTCCAGTAAGGTTGCTAACTCCCTTGTTCTTCTGGACTGCCCTGTTGCTTTTTGGGCTCCCTTGGTGTAGGAGAAGTTCCTGAGGCAGGAAAGTGGAGAGACTTATGGAACCTTGAGATAGGCTTCTATCAGCGTGAGGTGGACACTGAGTTTAAATGGGAATTGCCTACAGCAACTGAGGCTGAGTTCATCCGTGGGCTGAGGAGTTGTGATACAGGGTACCAATTTTTTCTGCTGTATACTATACAAAAGAAGGGAAGCAGCCCCCCAGTCCATCATTAGAAGACTGGTTGAATAAATTGTGGTATTTTCATATAATGGAATGTTATGCAGCTGTAAAAAAAAAAGCTTTTTATATAAACATAAAGACCTCCAAGATGTATTAAATGAAAAAGGTCATGTATTGGAATATTGTATATGCCTTGCTGCCTTTTGTTTGCAAAAGTGAGAAAAAAATATATTTGTGTTTGTTTATGATTGCTTTAATGCTAGAAGGATACACAGGAAACTAATAAGTGTCTGAGGAGGGGATGGGCGAGAATGGGAGGGAGATGGGACATGGGGGAGAAGCTAGGGGAGAATGGGAAGGGATGGAAGATGAAGGGAATGAAACATTTTACTTTATGCCTTTTTTTTTTTTAACATGTTACCTGGTTTTTGTTCATTTGTTTTGTAAGTGAAACCACCCTGATGAAATACTTATTATTAGGTTTGAATTTTATTTTCCATGTGACTATATAAACTAAAACTTCTTTGAGCTAAACTAATCAAATAGATATTAAATATTCCCATGCCTGGCAACTTGTCAGTTCTCAGCTTAAATGTTGCATGGTCATTGAGCCTGACCACTCAGTTGAACCCTCTCTCTTCCCATTCACTGTCAAACTTGTCACCCTGTTTTATTTTGTTTATTGTACTTATCATTATCAGAAAAAAAAAAACTTCTTTGAGCTAAACTAATCAAATAGATATTAAATATTCCCATGCCTGGCAACTTGTCAGTCAGTTCTCAGCTTAAATGTTGCATGGTCATTGAGCCTGACCACTCAGTTGAACCCTCTCTCTTCCCATTCACTGTCAAACTTGTCACCCTGTTTTATTTTGTTTATTGTACTTATCATTATCAGAAAAAAATTTTTTTTGCTTACATATATATATATATTTTTGCGGTATGCTGGCCTCTCACTGTTGTGGCCTCTCCTGTCGCGGAGCACAGAATCTGGACGCGCAGGCCCAGCCGCTCCACGGCATGTGGGATCCTCCCAGACCGGGCACGAACCCGTGTCCCCTGCATCGACAGGTGGACTCTCAACCACTGCGCCACCAGGGAAGCCCTGCTTACATATTTATCGTCTGTTTCTACTACTAGAATACTAACTTCTCTAAAAGCAAGGACTTGCTGTATATTTTCCACCATTTCTTGAAATCCTATTTTTATTTTTATTTTATTTATTTTATTTTTTATTTATTTATTTTTTTAAAAAATTGCATTTACTTATTTATTTATTTTTGGCTGTGTTGGGTCTTTGCTGCTCGCGGGCTTTCTCTAGGTGTGGCAAGTGGGGGCTACTCTTCTTTGTGGTGCAAGGGCTTCTCGTTGTGGTGGCTTCTCCTGCTGTGGAGCACGGGCTCTAGGCACGCAGGCTTCAGTAGTTGTGGCACGTGGGCTCAGCAGTTGTGGCTCACGGGCTCTAGAGTGTAGGCTCGGTAGTTGTGGCACACGGGCTTAGTTGCTCCACATCATGTGGGATCTTCCCGGACCAGGGATTGAACCCATGTCCCCTGCATTAGTGGGTGGATTCTTAACCACTGTGCCACCAGGGAAGTCCCCCTATTTTTATTTTTGTTGGTTGGATATAATAGATGCTATATCTTTTACCCTAAGGATTTATTTATTTATTTAGCAAGCAGAGAACTTATATTCTTTCTTCTCCTCACTTCCTCTACCTACCAGCCCCCAACTCTCTTCACTGCCTCTGGTGTTTTGATCATTTAAGGTATTAAAACAGTCTGATTCTCAGATGTGAGTTAGTTGAGTTTAATACAAATCATAACTTCCATCCTAACCCATTTTCAATTTTTTTTTCCTTAATTTGTGCTTCTGTTGAATTTCAGGGAGTGTGATAAATTTTTCACTATTCCTACATTTTGTTTTAATTTCTTTAAATATCAACTTATTGAGGTATATGCCACCTTTATTGAGGTATAATTTCCGTGTAATACAATACATGTATTTTAAGCATACAACTGACTTCTTTCTGACAAATGCATACACCCGTGTAACCACCACCTAATCAAGGTATAGAACATTTCTACTCATTTCCGTTTGTGGATTTGACAAAGCTTGTTAGTTGATACATAAGTGTTTTATTATTTTGTATGTTTCCTCTGTATTTGAAATATTGCATAATAGGAAGAGTTAAATCTTCTTTACCTTTGTTTCTTTATGTATCTTTTCAGTATTTCTTCTCTCATATTACAGTTGTCCATTTTTCCCTTCCCCTACTTGCTCTCTACCCTAGTTGTGAACTGTAGGGCATGTTTCTTATTCATCTTTGTATCTCCAGTTTTTGGCACTTACGAAGCACTTAGTAAATGTTTGTTACAGTAAGAGTTAATTTTAGGAGTAGTATAGATGTATAACTGATTGAGAGGCAGTATAGCTTGATGCATAGAAGCAAAGAAGCTTGTCTTCCATCACTTATTAGCTGATGTGACCTTGGGCAAGTTACTTATTTTCTCTGTGCCTCAGTCTTCACATCTGAAGAAAGTGCCATAATGGTTATCTACCTCATAGATTTATTGTAGAGATTAAATGAGCTAATATATGTAAAGTACTTAGAACAGTACCTGGCATTTAAATTCTAGATTAGTATTAACTGTTACTATTATTAATTCTTCAGAGTTTTGGGAGAATTAGGTGCTGAGAATTTTTTTTGTTTGAACCAGGGAGTGTGCATAACACTGTTGGGTAATCAGGTGAAAAGAATCTAAGCTAGCAGATCAGAATGACTTGATAGAGCTGTTCAGAATTGAAGGACCTTTAGGTAAAGCTATACCCCTGAGCTTAGAAAGCCAGCCTCTGTAATCTCTGGATATCCGTAGCTACCTTTCTGTATAGATATGTATTTAAATAGTCTCAGTCTATTCTTACATTCAAGTTTCTGCCCCTGAATCTACAAACATATTTGCTTTTGCACTCACCTTTCAGCCGCCTTTTTTGTTAAAAAAAAAAAAAAGTAAAAAGAAAGAGGCATTTTTACTCAGGCAGTGTTGCTCCCTGTGTTCCTAATTCCACCAGGCAACCATCACATGTTTTAGACCTATCCTATGATAGGCACTAAGGGGTGCTAGGTGAACAGGACAGGTGGTCCCAGTCCTCGTGCAGCTTATGTACCAGTGGGCAAGACAGATGATTTAAAATGCAATTACAATAAATACAGTGTGATAAGCACTGCTGGGGTGTATGGAATTCTGCTGTAGGAGCATAATTATTTTTGGAAACCATGGGAGGATGAAAATGCCCAAGGAGAGTAGAAATTGAGACAAGAAGAGAATCTTGAGAAGGATCAACATTCAGAGATTGTGGAGAATGAAGAATTGCTGGTGGAGAGGTAGGAGGGAAACAAGGAGAGTCTGGTGTCACAGAAGCTAAACAGAGGAGTGCATCTCAGGACAGAGGTAGTTAGTGATCAACAGATACTGCTCAGCAGCCAGGTGAGGTCCTTTTCCCTCTTTCCTTTTCAGATATTTGGCTCTATCTGTATTCCTTACATCTCAGTTCCATGCTTCCTTATTATTATCTGTTAAGCTCCTGAACTCCTAGTAAGTGTTTGTTTAGTGAGTTTGGTAGGTGAGGGATACTGCATCCTCTGAATTCATTTGTTTCCTAGTGTCAAATTATAAGTAGCACAAGTTTGGATAAAGAGATTTGTCAAACTCTGAATCTATTTGCCTCTGGTATTGGCATGGGGAGAGTCAGTATAGCTAGGGATACCTCTGTTTCCTTTTATCCTGGTTCAGTGAAACTTGTTCGGGTCCATTTGACAAAACAATTATTCTTTGATTCCATGTTTTCCTTCACTGTTCTGGGAAGAGTTGTTTTAACTCCTCGTTGCCACCTATGGACCTCCCATTGAGTGCTGACCCCCCCCCCATTTGTTCGGTAGCATAGTCTCATCACTTCTCATTCTGCATGTTTCCTGGGGGACCTCATTCACTACTGTGACATTAAATTAAAGCTTTTGGACAGTAAATAAGTCATATGACACTGAAGTAAATCTGTAAAGATTACCATGTCTATTTTTTAAGATTTATTTATTATTTATTTATTTAATTTATTTTTGGCTGTGTCGGGTCTTGTTTGCTGCACGCTGGCTCTTCGTTGTGGTGCGCGGGCTTCTCTCTAGTTGTGGCGTGTGGGTTTTCTCTCTCTAGTTGTGGGACTCAGGCTTCAGGGCGCGTGGGCTCTGTAGTTTGTGACACGCGGGCTCTAGTTGGGAAGCGAGAGCTCAGTAGTTGTGGCACGCAGGCTTAGTTGCCCCGTGGCATGTGGGATCTTAGTTCCCTGACCAGAGATCGAACCTGCATCCCCTGCATTGTAAGGCGGATTCTTTACCACTGGACCACCAGGGAAGTCCCAAGAGTACTGTGTTTTTATATGTATATTTTAAATGTAAAATAAAATTTTCCAGACTGCGCAAAAGTTAGCTTCTACATATCTGTGTATATGAATGTAATGAACTCGTTAAGTGCAGCAGTAATTGAAATACTGCTGTTATTTAGGTGAGAATTGAACCCAAATTTAGGAGCTGTTTACATTATTCTTGAATACTCAGAAAGTATAAGTTTTGTATCCTTTTCTTAGCTGGATGTAAAGAAATAGATGTATTAGGTACACTTTAGAAAAACAAATTTATTTTATCATACTTTAATTCTGTGTAGTGTTGATTTTAATTCTTCTGAACAGTTATTCAGTTTGCCATAAAATAGTTCCTAAAAATTGTTTTGTAGATTAATGAACAATTCCAATGGAATGATGTTTTGTTTGATAAACACTGCCCTCCTGTGGTTAAAGTAAACTAAATGTTTTGTGAAACTACTATAATCTTTCCATTTAAATTAACTCCTGGTAAAATAATGTAATAGTAATAGCTATACAGTAATAGTGTTGTAATGGTAATGGAGTATGGTATTTTTGCTCAGAAATGTATGTGGCCGTTTTGTTTTCCTCTCCATCTCTCCCTCTTGGGTTTCTCTAGTGTGTCTCTGTACATTTTTTCTCACTGTTTATGTACAATTTCTTATAATTAAAAGAGTTAATTGTAAATGGAAAGATGGAGGACTATTAAGCTATTGAAGGGAGGGAAACTTCACTTAAACATAGACATGCTAAAAGAAATCAAAAGAAAAGACCAGTGAGTTTATAAGACATGAAACTAAAAAAAGCCTCCATGGAAAAAACAGTAGTGAAAAGATGAAGAATAAAAGGGAAAAAGTATTTGCAGTAAATGTGACAGTAAAAGTTTTAATATATTTAATAATTTAATATGAAAACTAGAGCTCATACAATTGGTATATATACAAGCAGACAGTGGTTATGAATAACCAGTTTACAAGTGAGGAAATACAGTAATTAAAGCACAAAAATATATTAAAATTCATAATAGCATTCCATAAAATGGTATTCATAATATTCCTAATGGTGTGTCAGATAAACAAACAAAAAAGCCCCGTTCACTTTTGGAGTATACTAGAAAAACTAGCTAATTATTCTGATAATAAATAGGACAGAATCAAGCACTTATCCTGCTTTTTTCTGTATGAGTTGTATGTACTTCAGATAACCAGCTAGTAGATGGAGGAAAGCATTTATTTTTAGAAGGATTCTAGCTTATAAATGAAGAAGGAAAGATAGGCTATCACCATTTTTCAACACCTAAATAATGAGTCTGAATAGTGGCTACTAATCAGTGGTTACTAAAGCAATTAGGTTGGAATGCTGATGGGAAACTTTGTAATGGGTGGATCAGGAGGACATCTGTCCCCCTGATTCATCTTGACATCTCAAAAAAGAGACCACAGATATTTTGTGTGTTCTTATGTGTGTGGGGTGGCGGGAGGGGGAGGGGAAGTAAACAACACTGTCTATGAAGTTCTTTTGGTAAAATAAAATCTGAATCTGAGCAGCCCTCTAGGTAATTCTAATTTTCAGGAAATACGAGGGACAGAGTACCATACAATTAACAAAATACAGAATGTGGGAAACTATAGTACAGTTTTCTTGGTTTCTTCAGTAAATAAATTGGAAGAAAACAAGGAGAAATCCATAGATTAACAGAGACTTTAAGACATGTGTTAACCAAATGTGATATGTATGGGTCTTCTTTGGATACTGATTTGAACAAACTAACTGTTAAAAGTGTTTTTTCCATGAAAATTGAGGACATTGTGTAAATAATTTGATAATGAAGAAACTATAGTTACATTCTGAGGTATAAAATGGTATTTTTATCTTTAAAAAAATGAGTCCTTATCCTTTTTTAGAGATCTGTACTAAAGTATTTATGAATGAAATGTTTGAGATTTGCTTCAGGATAATCCACTTTGTAGAGGTAGAGTGGCTGGAGGTATAGATGAAACAAAGTAAGCCATGTGTCGACAATTGTTGATTGTAGTGTTCCCAATAATTTTTTTTTTTTAAACAATTTTTTAAAAAAATGTTTTGGCCACGCGTCAAGACCTGTGGGATCTTAGTTCCCTGACCAGGTATCGAACCCGTACCGCCTGCAGTGGAAGTGCAGAGTCTTAACCACTGAATCGCCAGGGAAGTCCCTCTCTACTTTTGTATATGTTTTAAAATGTTCATAGTAAAAAGTTAAAAAGTGGAATACTTAAGTCTTTAATTGAAAAACATTTCTCTTTCCCAAACTAAATGATTTATAGTTTTAAATATTGAGAAAATTTAGCATAAATAATTTTCTAAATTAAAATTAATTTCAGATGCCTAGTATGTAAAGGTACTAGTCATAAATTTTTTTTTTTTTTTAAGGAAAGTAAACATCCCTTAAGCAGTTTTAACTAACTGGTTTCTTCTATTTTATTTCTTGAAAAAACAGTATACCTAGAAAATCAATGAAATTAATTTTCATTAAAAAGGCATACAGAAATTTTAGGTCTCTATTTCTAATAGCTTAATGTCCTGTGTCAGCATACTTAAGTATTTTTATATAAATAGTAAAATTCACCCATATTAAAATAAAGTAATTCCTTGCTCTAAATAATAAATCAAAATATTTTTATTATTACCATTGCCATGGATAATATAAATGTTTTAAATTCTAAATAGAGTTCATTCTGATAGTGGATTAATAGTTACCTTTCAATTAAGATTTGATATGCCAGAGAAATTTTTATTAATTTCCATTTTGTAGCTTCTTGGACAGAAAGCCACCAGTTCAGATGAACCGTAGGGCAACCACATTCCCCAGTTTGCTCATCACCACTTTCTGGTAGAGTTGGGTTTTGAACTCTGATATTCTGCCTCATTATGATGAATTAATCAAAATATTTTTGCATATGAATGTAAATACCTTATTCTGTGATATTTTGTGCTTGTTTTTCTTGCAGAATAGCTTAATATCTAGTCTTTATATTTGGATATCTGTAATGTAAATATGATTTAAAGGACATATAAGTGACTTTATAGGGACTGAAGTCTTGGCATTTACCTTAAAGCTGTTTCATATTTTTGTAAATTTTAGTTTTTGTCCAATGTTTAGTAGTATTGGCAGTATAGGGCATTGTTAACTACTTGTGAAAAAAATAGTGGAAAAATCAAAGGGGCAGCCGGAGAAAAGCATGCTATCTTTTGTATTCTTCATCCGCCTTAAGAACACTGGTGAAATTTGAGATCAGGATATCAAATGTGAACTGGAAAAGATTTTTGTCATATAATTTATTAGTAATAACAAAAGCTACCATTTATGTCACTTGTGCTAAGTTAAGAATACTGCAGAATGTTTTACTTAATGTTCCTATCTATGAGGGTGTTACTACCCTCATTATACAGATGAAGGATTAAGATTGAGAGCTTTTAGTCATCAACATTATATCTTAGAGCTATTAGGTGCAGGCTATTTGAGCTCTATACACTTTGAAGCACTTTCATATTTTGCATCGATTAAACTTTTTCCCCCCAACTGAAACCCCTTGATTATGTTAATAACATCCTTTACAGAGACCACCAAAACTGAGTCTTAGTCAATCCATTGTATGCTGGTATGGAGTATTTATTATAAAAACTTGATATGTGGAAGAAAATAAAGCAGATCCCACATTTGTAGTATTATGTAAATTTGTGTCATACATTTTAGTATTCAGGATTTCCTAATGATAGTAACAGAGTAAAATTTAATTGCCAGGTAGATGATTATATGAGTTTCCCTAGAAATCCCTTCTATTTTTTGATTAAGGCAAGCATAACACCTATTGCACAAAGTGTTTTTCTTGTATCAACTCCAGTGTTTTTCAGTATGGTTTACAAAAACCTCTATATCTTCCCACTTTTCTTAAGCAGAAGTTGTAGCAACAGAGTTCTTAGACTTCAGTGGCAGTATGTTTTCTTCCAGTAACCAAATGGGCTGTTTGAGGGGGGGTTCTGTGTTGGAAGTGAACTGGCCTGGAATAGCAACTAATTATAAAGCCTCACTTTTACCCACACCCATGCCTTTTAAGTCTTTTAAAAATTAATTAATTAATTAAATTAATTTTTGGCTGCGTTGGGTCTTCGTTGCTGCGCGCGGGCTTTCTCTAGTTGTGGTGAGCGGGGGCTACTCTTCGTTGCGGTGCGGTGGCTTTTCTTGTTGCGGATCACAGGCTCTAGGCGTGCGGGCTTCAGTAGTTGTGGCACGTGGCTTCAGTAGTTGTGGCTCGCAGGCCCAATAGTTGTAGCACACGGGCTTAGTTGCTCCACGGCATGTGGGATCTTCCCAGACCAGGGCTTGAACCCGTGTCCCCTGCGATGGCAGGCAAATTCTTAACCACTGCGCCACCAGGGAAGCCCTATAATTTTATTTTTTAATCTGATTTTTATTTAGATCAGATAGCTTATTTCAAAAAGAGGAAATATGGCGCAGTGGTTGAGAGTCCGTCTGCCGATGCAGGGGACACGGGTTCGTGCCCCCGTCCGGGAAGATCCCACATGCTGCGGAGTGGCTGGGCCCGTGAGCCATGGCCGTTGAGCCTGCGCGTCCGGAGCCTGTGCTCCGCAACAGGAGAGGCCACAACAGTGAGAGGCCCGTGTGCCGCAGAAAAAAAAAAAAGAGGAAATATGAAAGTCTAAAACATAGGACAAGTTCAACCTCATTAGTAGCTAAAATTAAAATTTTTTAATATATTTTTTTAAATAATTACCAAGGATTTAAAAAGTAATATGAATGTTGGTTAATGGTTAACAGTAGTGAAACTCCTGTACACATGGTGGAAAGCGATTTGGCAATATTATATATTAAAATAACTTTATACAGCAGTTCCACTTGTTAGAAGACTTTGAAAATAGTCAGAAGCACTTGGTGGCATTTGTTACAGTTAAAAAAAAAAGGAGACAGTAGCACACATTTATTGAGAATTTTATATATCCTCAAATTCTGAGCTAAGCAGCTCAAAATAAAATATTCTGTTTGTCTCCCATGGCCACTCCATGAGTTATAGATGTTTTTCTTGTTTTGATTTTACTGATGAAACTAAGACCCAGAGATTAACTTTCTAAGGTCACAGAGCTTTAAATTTGAGAGTCAGGTATAGAAAGAGTGCCTCTTTAAGCAGTCTAAATGTGCAACAGTAGGAAATGGATTAAGTGATTTAATGTGTATATGTATGTGTGTGGGTGTATATATATATGTGTGTATATATGTATATATATCAATCAGTGGAGTATCATGCTGCTATGAAATATATCAATAATAACTGTTGCAAGATTTGCCAAAAGGGCTTTTAAAAAGAGGTACAAACTAGTATATGCAGAAGGATGTCAACTGCAAAATGTTATAGAAAAAACCTCTGGAAGGGACAGCCAAAATGTTAAACCCTATTCTCTCATGGCAGAGTCCCCCTTTGCATATAATTTGAGGTGCGGGGGGAGTATGGTCTAAATTTTCTAGAATGAATATGTATTACCATTGGGGGGAAGCCCTTGTTGCTTTATATATGGTATATATGACTGTGTATAGGTTTAACTCAGCACATGAAATGAATTTCTGTGTGGAATACTATGAAATATCACTGTAAGTTGGTGGAACACCCTTGTCTAGAGTTTGAGAACCACAGTTTGAGAAATACAAAGAATCTTCCTAGGCCCACCAGGATCTTGTTTTTCAGTTTTATGTTCTTGTTCACTATCAAAGACACAGCCAGGAACCCACCTCTTAAGATATTGACTTAATTATAGATATATGTGGGGGCTGCCATTTGCATTAAGCTAGTTTTGTCACGTTTCAAAAAAGACCTGTGAGAAAAAGGTCTGTATCTGATCTTTATACTTGATGGTCACAATCCCCATCTTAACCAAAATACCAAGCAACGTTTCTGCAGTCCTCTTAGTTTTTCTGCCTCAGCAAGTAAGAACCTACCCATCATTCAGCAGAAGCATAGTTTTCATCATTCCAATGCATATTTTAGTTGACAAAAGAAAATTTTTTTCCTCATTGAACTCTTTGCTTTATATAAAGCTTTATTAGTACCCGCTTTAGTGTGGGGAATTAAGAGTTCTGACATGTTAAGTTTAGGCTATGCTATTCTCTTGAGTCTTAATTTCCTTTCTGGTAAAATTATAACTAAACCTGCTCTGCTGTTTCTTGGATTGTTGTGAGGGCCATATGAAATAGAATGGCTACATGATGTTTGTAACTGTAAGGCAGTTGTATGTAGGAATTAAGAGAAAGATGTAAAATTTTTGTATGTATTATCTGGGCAGCACTATAGGAAGATATGTCTTTAATGTTTGGGGTGAGCTCGAGTTTTTCTTTGAAAGGGATATCAGTCTTTTGTGTTATTTTTTGGCCATCTTTTATGTGTATATCTCTACGTAAGAACTCTTTTTATGTTACGTAAATTGGAAAACAGTTTGTAGGTTCCTCAAAAAATTAAAAATAGAACTACCATATGATCCAGCAGTCCTACTTCTGGGGATATATCTGAAGGAAATGAAATTACTGTCTTGGAGAGATATCTGCACCCTTGGTTCATTGCAGGATTTTTCACAGTAGCCAAGACATGGAAAAAACGTAAGTGTCCAACAACAGATGACTGGATAAAGGAAATTTATATATATATATATATATATATATATAAAAAATAATATTCAGCCATAAAAAGAGGAAAATGTGCCATATGCGACAACTTAGATGAACCTTGAAGGCGTTCTGCTAAGTGAAATAAGTCAGACAGAGACAAATACTGCATGATCTCATTTATATATGGAATTCAAAGAAGTTAAACTCTTAGAAACAGAGTGTAGATTGATGGTTACCAGGAGTTGAGTGGTAGGAGAAATTGGGAGATGTTGGTCGAAGGATACAAATGAGCAGTTATAAGATGAATATGTTCTGGGGATCTGATGCACAGCATGATGACTATAGTTAACAATACTGCATTATATACTTGAAATTTGCTTAGAGAGTAGGTCTGAAATGTTGTCACCACACACACAGAAAAGGGTACCTGTGTGAGGCAATGAATGTGTTAATCAACCTTAATGTGGTAATCATTTAACAATATATATGTATATCAAATCATCACGTTGTACACCTTAAACTTACATAGTGTTATTTGTCGATTATATCTCAGTAAAGCTGGGGGGAAAATCTGGCTAAAGTAATAAAATGTGTGTGTATGTGTAGCGGTGGTGGTGCCTGTGAGTGTCTGAGTGTATTTTAGAGTGGTCAGGAATATCTCTGGAGAAGTGAAGTGAAGGAGAGAGTCCATGAATCTCTGGGGAAAAACATTGCAAGAGGAGGGAGCAGGTACAGAGACCCTGAATTAGGAATGAATTGGTTATGTTTGAGAAAGGGCAAGAAGGTAATGTGAGAAAAGCGAGATGTAGAGTTTCATGTAGAATCTTTTAAACTGTATTGGGAATTCAGATTTTATTTTAATTTTAGTTAATTTAAAAAAAAAGTGACAGGGAGCTTAAAAATCAGAGGAATAGGGGCTTCCCTGGTGGCGCAGTGGTTGAGAGTCCGCCTGCTGATGCAGGGGACACGGGTTCGTACCCCAGTCTGGGAAGATCCCACATGCCGTGGAGCGGCTGGGCCGGTGAGCCATGGCCGCTGGGCCTGCATGTCCAGAGCCTGTGCTCTGCAACGGGAGAGGCCACAGCAGTGAGAGGCCCATGTACCACACACACACACACACACACACAAAAATCAGCGGAATATGTAATTTAAGTTTTAAGATGATTACTTAAGTGTCATGTGAATAGATTGGTGAGTCATATTAGGCATAACTTTGGCTGCCTATAACAGTTCCTTAAATGATTTGGAAGTTTATTTCTCTCTCATGCAACAGTCTGGAGGTGTAGTTAGTCCACCGTTCTTAGGGCGCATCCTTATCTGTATGGTTCAGAATGGCTTTGTCACCTCCTCCACTTTAAAAACAACAGGGTAGAGGAAGGGCCAAAGAGGGATGTATCCCTGCCTTTTGAAAATCTGGGTTTTTGAAGTTATCACTCCCTATCACTCCCCCTCACATTCTGTTGTCCAGAACCTGCATTCCACACCAAGATTTGAGGAAGACTGAAAGAAGACCCCCTGTTTCCAGCCCCCACACAGTGTCTTTTCATTTATAGCTATATAATATTCAATTGTGTAGGTATACCAGTTTTGTTAATATCTTATTATTAGATAAGAAGCCTTTAAACTTGTTTCTTTATTGAGTAATAAATGAATATTTTCTTATATTATCAATAGATTGTGTGTACATTTCCATTTCATGGTGTTCATTTACTATTGCCATGTTTTTGTTATCCAAAATAGTAGGGGAAAAAACCATTGAAAAGTGATTTTTTTGTATTTAATGGTTAGTGAAGTCAGACATTCAATACCGTTTTTCCCATAAATTTTTATTATGGAATATTGAATGTGTACACAAAAGCCAACAATAATATAATATATTTGTACCCATCTTGTAGCTTCTATAATTATCAACTTATAGTCAGTCTTGCAATACTTAAACTCCTATCTAAGTTTCTTCTTGTGTAATTTTGAAGCAAATCCCCAACATCATATAATTTCATCTGTAAGTATTTCAGTGTGCAAATATTTTTTCATATGTCTTTTATCCAGTTGTTTTAACTCTTTTATGAGCTATCTGCCCATGTCCATGGTGTATTTTTTTTCATTTTCAGTAATTTTACACAATTTTATAATAGTATATAGGCAGTAAATACAGGTCCATTTTTCTGTATGGGCCTTAATTTGGATAAAGGTAGTAAGTTAAATTTTGGACATGTTAAGTTTGAGATGGAACATTCGAGGTTGATGTTTAAAAGCAGTTATAAATGGACTGTGCTGCTTCTTTTCATTTATCAAAATAGGGGTGATTGATGAAGTCTTGGGAATGGATGATTTTATTCAGGGAGGGTTGGAGTGAAAAGCAAAAGCTGCAAAATGATGCTTGTAAAGTATTTAAGGGATGGCCACAGAAAAAGACCAAGAAGAAACATTTTGGGAAAAAACGTCTGGAGAGCGCAGTGTCTAAGGAGGGAAAGGTTAATAACATTTATCTGATGTAGTATAGAGCTCAGGGAGGATGACAAACAGAAATATATTTGTTGGATTTTATGATTAAACAAATGAAAAAAGAGATGCAGACCAGGACACAGTGAGCTGTAGGGTGCAAGATAGACCTGAGTTTGAATTCCGACTGCCACTTGTCTTGCTGCATTATGTTTGGAAATTTGCTTATTGAGCATTAGTTATCCCACTGTTTAAATGGGGGTGATAAGGCTTGTCTTTTAAGGTTGCTGAGACGTTTAACTGAGAGAATGATCAGCACTTGTTTGTGTCTTCTTTAGAAATGGTAGTTGTTGACATCACATTTTGATACCTTACTGGCTGATCTAGGATATCTGACTTCAACTGGTCTCTATTACACAAGTCCTGTATCTGTTGTTTTTGACTTGCTGTACTAATGGATATTCTTTTGATAGTATAGTATAGATTCTTGAGAATTGGTTCAATTTTAGCTTTCACTTGCATTTATTAATTGCCAAGGGTTCTAAGAATAGAACGTGATTTAGGTATAAGAGTTTCTACCTAAAATTTGGATTTAAAAAAAAAGGAAAGAAACCAGGATTGACTTATAAGAAGTCAATTTAAAGTAAGCCTGTTAGGATTCCCCTGGTGGCACAGTGGTTAAGAACCTGCCTGCCAGTGCAGGAGACACGGGTTCGAGCCTTGGTCCGGGAAGAGCCCACATGCCACGGAGGCAACTAAGCCCATGCGCCACAACTACTGGAGCCTGCACGCCTGGAGCCCGTGCCCCACAACAAGAGAAGCCACCACAATGAGAAGCCCTCGCACCGCAACGGAGAGTAGTCCCCGCTCGCTGCCACTAGAGAAAGCCCACGTGCAGCAACGAAGACCCAACACAGCCAAAAATAAATAAATAAATAAATAAATTTAAAAATAAAATAAAATAGAAGTCTGTTAGTGGCAAATACTCTTCGTTTTCCTTTAATCTAAGAAAGTCTTGATTTCCCCTTCATTCTTGGAGGATATTTTTGCTAGATAGGAATTTTGGAATTAATTCCTTGTCTTTCAGCACTTAAAAATGTTTTTCACTGCTTCTGCCTTCCATAGTTTCTGATGAGAAACCCACAGTCACTGGAATTGTTTTTCTCCTAAGTGGAAGGTTGTTTTTCCTTGGCTGCCTTCAAGATTTTAAAATTTTCTTTAGTTTTCAGTAATATGATTATGATATATCTGGGTACAGGTTTCTTTGAATTTATGTTGTTTGAGATTCATTGATTCTCTTGAAATTGTAAGTGTATATCTTTCACCAAATTTGGGAAGTTTTCTGCTGCTATTTCTTTAAATATGTTTTCTGTGTGCTACTCTTTATCTTCTCCTTTGGGGACTCTGATGACATGAATGTTAGACCTTTTGATATTGTCCCATTGGCTCTGTTCATTTATTTTTTCTATCATTTTCCTCTCTGTTCATCAGATTGGATAGTTTCTATTGCTCTATCTTCAGGTTTACTGATTCTCTCCTCTGTTATCTCCCTTCTACAGTCGAGCCCCTCCAGAGAATTTTGGGTTTACTTTGGATATTGTGTTTTTTAGTCTTAAATTTTTATTTGCTTTATACACCACACAGGCACACACACAATAATGTAATGAATCTTACTTCTCTGCTGAGACTCTTAACTATTTTTTTTTCCCCCCAAGAATCATCTTCCTGGCTTCTTGAAGCATGGTTATAGTAGCTGCCTTAAAGTCTTTGTCTGAAAATTCCAGAGTCTGTAGCATCTTGGGTTTGTTGTTTGTAGGTTGTCTTTTCTCTTGTGAGTTATTGAGATTTTCCTGATTCTTCATATGTCAAGTAATTTTGGATCATATATTAGACATTTTGATGTTAATGTTATGATACTCTGTCTCATTTAAATGCTATGGAGAATGTTGTTGTTGTTATTACTTTATTTTTCGGGATGGGAGGATTTTTTTAAGCGGGCATTTGATCTTGTTAGGTTCAGGTCATAAGTTTCTGCCCACCCTTCTGTGCACTAAAATTCCAATGACTAGTTTTCAAAGCCTTTGTTTCTATCTGTCCCGCATGTACACCACCGAATGGCAAATTGGGAAACCTGATAGTATGTTTAGGGTCAGATCCACATAGGCATAGTTCTTGGGTGACCCCAGGAGTGTTTATAGAACTTCATGGTGTCACTTTCTTGAGCTCCTTTCTCTTTGCAAGTTCCCTGACACTTTCTGGCTCTTAGAGACCCTTCTTCCTTATCCTATGGCTAGATAACTACAGTTTTCATTTTGGTGTTTTGCTGCACACTTCCACAACTGCATCAGCCTTTGATGCCAAGCAACAGGATGGTAGAGAAAGAATATAAACCATGGGAATTCCCTCCACACTCATGGGATCGGAAGGGATCCGCTTTCTTGAAGTTTTAGGTCCCTGTCCAGCCACTGCTGGCATCATCACTGCCACTGCTGCTGCCTTTGGATTGCTTGGGGGCAGGGTCTGAAAGAAAGGGAAAAAAACCCTCAGAGGATCGTCCTCCCTTTTAGGGGCCCCCTTTACTGCTTTTCGGACCAAAAAAAGAGAAGACTTCTCTTGGAGCCATTTCTGTCTGCACTTACTGTTCTGAGTTTGGACTGCCCTTGGGTCTAGGCTGAGTGATCCTAGGGGAAACAAAACCAGGAAACTCACTGCTGGGTTAGTAGTACTTCTAATTTTGGTTTCCTCTCTGAAACCAACTGCTACCATTTTCAGAGTCCTCAGATAGCTGCTCCATGCATTCTGTCCAGGTTTTTAGTTGTATTCGGGAGAGACAGGATAATTTATGCTTATTACATCATCTTTATCAGAACCAGAACGCGGATACCGTTTTAATTTCATTATAACTGTATTGTTCTTTTGTTTTGGTTAAGAAATTACTGAGCTACCAAGATGTACTAGACTTTGTTTGGAGATGTAAAGATGGATAATCTTTTTTTATTTTTTTTAACATCTTTATTGGGGTATAATTGCTTTACAATGCTGTGTTAGTTTCTGCTTTATAACAAAGTGAATCAGTTATACATATACATATGTTCCCATATCTCTTCCCTCTAGCGTCTGCCTCCCTCCCACCCTCCCTATCCCACCGCTCCAGGCGGTCATAAAGCACCGAGCAGATATCCCTGTGCCATGCGGCTGCTTCCCACTAGCTATCTACCTTACGTTTGTTAGTGTATATATGTCCATGCCTCTCTTTCGCCCTGTCACAGCTCACCCTTCCCCCTCCCCATATCCTCAAGTCCGTTCTCCAGTAGGTCTGTGTCTTTATTCCTGTCTTACCCCTAGGTTCTTCATGACATTTTTTTCCCTTAAATTCCATATATATGTGTTAGCATACGGTATTTGTCTTTCTCTTTCTGACTTACTTCACTCTGTATGACAGACTCTAGGTCTATCCACCTCATTACAAATAGCTCAATTTCGTTTCTTTTTATGGCTGAGTAATATTCCATTGTATATATGTGCCACATCTTCTTTATCCATTCATCCGACGATGGGCACTTAGGTTGTTTCCATCTCCGGGCTATTGTAAATAGAGCTGCAATGAACATTTTGGTACATGACTCTTTTTAAATTTTGTTTTTCTCAGGGTATATGCCCAGTAGTGGGATTGCTGAGTCATATGGTAGTTCTATTTGTAGTTTTTTAAGGAACCTCCATACTGTTCTCCATAGTGGCTGAACCAATTCACATTCCCACCAGCAGTGCAAGAGTGTTCCCTTTTCTCCACACCCTCTCCAGCATTTATTGTTTCTTGATTTTTTGATGATGGCCATTCTGACTGGTGTGAGATGATATCTCATTGTAGTTTTGATTTGCATTTCTCTAATGATTAAAGATGTTGAGCATTCTTTCATGTGTTTGTTGGCGGTCTGTATATCTTCTTTGGAGAAATGTCTATTTAGGTCTTCTGCCCATTTTTGGATTGGGTTGTTTGTTTTTTTGTTATTGAGCTGCATGAGCTGCTTGTAAATTTTGGAGATTAATCCTTTGTCAGTTGCTTCATTGGCAAATATTTTCTCCCATTCTGAGGGTTGTCTTTTGGTCTTGTTTATGGTTTCCTTTGCTGTGCCAAAGCTTTGAAGTTTCATTAGGTCCCATTTGTTTATTTTTGTTTTTATCTCCATTACTCTAGGAGATGGGTCAAGAAGGATCTTGCTGTGATTTATGTCATAGAGTGTTCCGCCTATGTTTTCCTCTAAGAGTTTGATAGTTTCTGGCCTTACATTTAGGTCTTTAATCCATTTTGAGCTTGTTTTGGTGTATGGTGTTAGGGAGTGATCTAATCTCATACTTTTACATGTACCTGTCCAGTTTTCCCAGCACCACTTATTGTAGAGGCTGTCCTTTCTCCACTGTACATTCCTGCCACCTTTATCAAAAATAAGGTGTCCATATGTGTGTGGGTTTATAAGATGGATAATCTTTAAGGTGCTTCCAGTAAGTCCACAGGTAGTCATGTGATGAGGGAGTGGAGGCAGAAAGTAAACATAATTTCATATTATTCATTAATAATAATTGAATTATTAATCTTATCTTTTTTGATCCATTTCTGCTTCAGGATTTGACTTATGGTTTGTGACTGAATATCCTATTTACGTTTCATTAATTTTCCACTTATTACCCGAAAATTTAAGGGTTGAAAAGTCTCTGGATTTGTATATGCTGGAGGAAATTAATACATAGCTATAATAAATATAATTTATATATGTAATTATAAGAAATTAAAATAAGAAATAATTTACTATTATATACTTGTTTCTCAGGTCTTAGAAAAATATCCCAATACACCCATGAGTCATAAAGAAATTCTTCAAGTTATCCAGAGAGAAGGACTAAAAGAAATCAGGTGAGTTATTTAAGTATTATTAGTAATAATTATAATACTTGATTAGAATATTTTGTAGTATATAGCAGTCTACTTTAGTCCTGAAGATTGATTATTTAGTAATAACTGCTTTGTTAATTTATGATTTATTCAGCTCAGATCTTTGGAGTTTTCAGTCATAGCACAGTTACAAAACCAAAGGTAAGTTAGAAAAAAATTCTTAGGAGGTAGCTATCTCCACACCCATGCACTTTAATTCTTAGGAAGGCCTGGAGCCATCTTCAAGCCTTCATCTATCAGTTCAGGCTTTTGATTTAATAAGCTTAGTCATTAGCAAATTTAGAAGTCCTCTAGTTCAGGGAGAATGGCAGATGTAAACAGTCTAGGAAAAAATAACCTTGGCCAAAAAGAATTAAATGGAAAAGATACATAAAGCAGTATGTGTTTCAAGTAATAGTCTTACTATGTTCAAATAAAACAGCCTGGGGTCAATTAATATAGGACCAAAGATAAAACACACTTTAATTTCTAAGAGCTTTATTGTATTACAATAGCACATAATAGTCACTGTTCATAGTCAAGACCTTCTGCCATCAAGAAATATTAAAATTATGTTCAGTATATTTTATATGTTAAGGCAGAAATCCGGGTGTCTACATTAGAGATATTTTCATTAAGAGAAAAAGGTTACAGTGCTACTAGTTGTTCTCACCTGGGGGTGGTATAGTGCAGGGGTCCCCAACCCCATGGGCCACAGACCGCTAGTGGTCCATGGCCTATTAGGAACTGGGCTGCACAGCAGGAGGTGAGTGGCAGGCGAGCGAGTGAAGCTTCATCTGTATTTACAGCCGCTCCCCATCACTTGCATTACCGCCTGAGCTCTGCCTCCTGTCAGATCAGCTGCGGCATTAGATTCTTATAGGAGCTCAAAACCTACTGTGAACTGCTTATGCGAGGGATCTAGGTTGCGTGCTCCTTATTCGAATCTAATGCCTGATGATCTGAGGTGGAGCTGAGGCTGTGATGCAAGTGCTGGGGAGTGGCTGCAAATACAGATTATCATTAGCAGAGAGGTTTGACTGCACAGAGACCGTAATAAATCAATTGCTTGCAGACTCATATCAAAATCCTATCAGTGAGTGACAAGTGAAAACAAGCTCAGGGCTCCCACTGATTCTGCATTAAGGTGAGTTGTACAATTATTTTATTATATATTACAATGTAATAATGGAAATAAAGTGCACAATAAATGTAATGTGCTTGAATCATCCCGAAATCATCCCCCACCCACCCCACCCCCTGCCTCAGTTCATGGAAAAATTGTCTTCCATGAAACTAGTCCCTGGTGCCAAAAAGGTTGGGGACCCCTGGTATAGTGTAATACCCATAGGGAAAGTGTTTAGGATTTTGGGGGGCTATTTTTGATTGTCACAATGATGAGAAAGGAGGGAGCACTGTGGCATTTGGTTATTACTCTGAGGAACAAATTCTACTAACGTATTCTAATATTTTTTTATAACACTATTGGGTTTTATAGAACAGGAATGAGCAAGAGATTTCATTTCTTTTCATAAAATTAGACTATTCATAAAAATTTCATAAAATTTTCTATTCCTAAAAATACACACTGGGGAAATAGACCAGGAAATCTTATGTAAAGAGATCAGACTCGGGCTTCCCTGGTGGCGCAGTGGTTGAGAGTCCGCCTGCCGATACAGGGGACACGGGTTCGTGCCCTGGTCCGGGAAGATCCCACATGCCGCGGAGCGGCTGGGCCCGTGAGCTATGGCTGCTGAGCCTGTGCATCCGGAGCCTGTGCTCCGCAACGGGAGAGGCCACAGCAGTGAGAGGCCTGCGTACCGCAAAAAAAAAAAAAAAAAGAGATCAGACTCCCATCAGTGCCCTAGGTCTAAATGACAATTGCAGGACCATCCGTCTCTAACACAGTAAGGCTCTGACTTTAAACTTGTCATTATTATTTCTAGAGAGTAGGCAAGAACAGTAAATAAGAAAGAATACTAAATAAATAAAGAACAGAAGGGGAAAAAAAGAAGCACTTAAAAAAAAAAATGTAGCAAGATGGTGGAGTCATCAAAAATAGCTTCTGACTTCACTTAGTAACAACTCACAAGAAGCTATTCTTGGTTAAACTATATTGTGGTGATACAGTTACGTGACCACAAAGCAGTACTTTTAAAGTCACCAGTGACTTCCATTTTGTCACCTCCACTGGACTTTTAGTTTTGCCTTTCTTGTTACCTCTCAGCATTATTTAGCACAGATGACTACTGCTTCCTTTTTGAAACTCTGTATCATTACCTGAAGTGACCAGACATTCCTACTTTCCTTCCTTGCTCTGCAAGCTCCTTCTCAGTTTTTTTGCTTATTATCTTCTCTCTAACTGAAGTGCAATCGACATTCCCGTAGCTTTTTGGGGGTCACTTTTGTCACTTCCCAGT
>NW_006798707.1:113001-123417 GCF_000442215.2 Lipotes vexillifer | reverse complement strand
TGTAGGGAAGCTAATTCCTACCTCAGCCTTTGTACATGCTGACCCCTTTACTTAGTTAACTGTTGTTGTTTTTTTCAGGTGTCAGCTCGAATATGTCTTTTTCAGAGAACTTTGGCTGACTTCCCAATCTAGATCACATTTTCCGTTTTTAGTTTGGTATAGTGTTCTGTGTTCTTTTCTTTATAGCACTTAAAATTTGAAATTACATATCACTTTGGTCTTTCAAAAAAATCATGTAGCTTCTCTGTAGCTTACATTAAGCTGGTAGCTCCATGAGGGCAGTGACATTTATCTCCTCCCTGCCCCTGGCTTGGCACGTAACAGGCATTGCAAACCTACTTGTTAATGAATATATGAAGTATCAGTGATTGGAAGATGACATTCAAATGTAGTTCTAGCTTATCCTCTTGCTGCATGATGTGTCTTAAATGGTAGTCTTAAAATCTTTAGAGTTTTCAGGTACATTATGGAACGAAGTAACTATGCTTATTGAAGATGTGCTCTTTTTTTTTAACCAGCATTTAATTAACCAGGAAGGGGGATTATTGGGAGGGGCACCCCTGTAAAAATGTACAAAAGGTCTGTGGGGTTATGTGGAAGGGGGAGATAAATATGTACATGGAACCCCGCCTTCCTTTAGCCCCTCCTCCCCCAGCCCTGAGAGGGCATGAGGACTTGGGTGGTAGGTGAAGCGGAGCTGGGGCACTTTGGCCTCTGGTTTAGTGAGCCTTTGGGGAGGCAGGCCAAGGGCCTAGGGGCCCTCAGAAGCGACGATGGTAAGATGTGCTCCTTTTTACAGTTTTATTTTCATTCCTTAATCCTCAATACAAGGCTTTTCAGCTATTTTTCCCTTTGCTGTTTTCCCTCTGCTCCCCCAGTTTGAAGATTCTCGCTTGACTTTGATTATTCCATACTATATTGTTTTATTCTAAAATGTATTAAAATGGAAGCAGCTCAAATGTCCATCAGAAGATGAATGGATAAATAAAATGTGGTATATACAGTCAATGTAATATTATTCAGCCTTAAGAAGGAATGAAAGTCTGATACATGCTACACAGATGAACCTTAAAAACATGCTAAGTGAGTATATGTATAACTGATTCATTTTGATGTACAGTAGAAAGTAACACAACATTGTAAATCAATTAAAAATTTTTTAAAAATATGAAAGAGAATGTATATATGTATTAAAAAAATGCTGAGTGAAATAAGCCAGACACAAAAGGACAAATATTGTACAATTCCACTTACATGAGATACCTAGAATAGGCAAGCTTCTAGAGACAGAAAATGGAATAGAGGTTACCAGGGGCTGAGAGTAGGGGAGAATAGAGAGTTATTGTTTAATCGGTAGAATTTCTCTCTGGGATGATGAAAAAGTTCTTGAAATGGATAGTGGTAATGGTTGCACAACATTGTAAATACTTAGTGCCACTAAATCGTACACTTATACAAGTTACCATTTTAGCCATTTTATTATGTATATTTTGCCACAACCAGTCAACAAAAAGAAGTATTAAAAATGAAGTTATTGGCTCCTGGCTGAGAAAGATTGAGGTACTAGTCCCTTTAAGAAGTTAGGTGATAAGATTGAAAATCATTTACCCAAAATATGGAATTTTGAATGAATTAATTAGAAACGTACAGTATTCTTAGAATATTATAACATTTAAATTAAATACTGTTTTATAACTGTAAAGCATATCAGCATTTTAGAAAACAGGGAGGATAAAAAAAGGGTCCTTGAATTTTCCCCCTCATAATAGCTTATGACTTCGTGTATTCCTTTTTTTTTTTTTCTGATAACCTAAACGAACTCCTTTTAAAGATAGAGTTTCCCATGGGAGTCATAGGGAAGCTATGGATTTTGTTCTTTCAGGTGAAAGGAACGTTTTGAAGTGTTCTAAAAGTAGCTTAGTTCTGTTTAGAACAGATCAGAAGATGTGAAAAGGGTTGAAGTAGCCCCTAGGAAGAAGAAAAGGTAGAAAGATTTTAAAAGAAATAAGAATTTGGGACTTGTAGGTTGTAGCAGTTATTGGTAATTTAGATAGATAGATGCTCTAACTACTGTATTTGGTCATTCGTAAAGAAAAAGAATTTAGTTTCTGTACTGTTTGCCAGTAAATAGTTATTTCAGAAAATTAAAAATGGTTTTTAAACAATTTGTTGTGACATCTCACTTCCTTGTTCAATTTTCCATGTCTGAAATATAGCCTAATTGTTCTTTCTCTTAACTTACATAGTAATGATAATTTAGCAGTAGTTCCCTAGGGTTGAGCTCTTTGACACAGAATTGCTAGTTCCAGATGTGAAGTACTGTTAGAACCTTTTGAAAAAATTCTGTAAAAGCTTTTAATCATTTGTTTTTGCCTAGACAGTTTGCTTTTTAAAAAGTCAGTATTGTTGACTGAATAGAGATTTTTTTCGAGTTTACTTGGTTGAAAAATCCCCATTCACATTATAGCTGATGTGTTATTGAGTCTAGATCATGCTATACATTTATGTGAATCTAAATATTGAAGGAATAGTTAGTTATTTTTGTTTCCCTCTCAAGATACTACAAATGAAATCAAGGGTTCAGAGAGGCAGATATATCCACTTCGTACAGTTTGTGTACTTCAGTTTCTTTCTAAGGGAAATTATTCAGGGTTTTATTTTATCTTGAATCAATGTAACTTGTACAGTAAATGGCTGTCACTAGCCATCAGTGTTTAAAATAGCCTTTCAAAAACTTAAGATGTTTCCTTTTTGTCTGATGATGTCTTAAGATATTTACAGTTTACAGGAAAACTATCTCAGCGCCCCCCTTTATTCCTGTTTTCTCCTGATTTGAGTCCATACTTCTTCCCGTGATTACAAACTATCCCATCGGTCATGAATACAAACCCCAGAGGTAATTCAAACTCCAGCCTCCTGAATATACTCACACAGCTTCATGGAGCTGTTTCTGGACTTTGGGGTATTCTTTTTTTAATCTTTTAAAATTAAGTTTGTAAAAGATCTCTGCATCTTCGAGCTATAGTTCTGTAGTTCTCAGGGTTCAGTCAGCAGACAGAAGCTACATGGTTTGAACAGGGAAGTTATTAACTGGTTAATTTATTAACTGGAAGTTAATAACTGGTAACCGAGAATTAACTATTGAAAGGTAAAGATAACACAGAAGAATACAGTAATAACAGATGTAGGGCTGAGGCAGTGTGCCCCAGGAAGGAATAACTTTCAAGGAGGCCCCTCCATGTCCATAGGGGTTGTGATTCAGCTCTCCCTGGAGAAGGTGGGGCTCTGGTCCAGTGGATGACAAAGTTCACTGGTGCCATAGCCGGGGTTGGCACATAGAAAACTGCCTTCTGGGTAGTAGAAGAACTTGCTGGAAAGCCTCCTGCTGGGTTCTCAACTGGGGAGCCAGCTGAGACAGCAGCAGAATTTTCTGGGAAGGCACCCACAGGCATTCTGCTGAACATTGCTGAAGGGTGAGCACCATTGAGTGTCCCTCATATTGCTGGGTGCTGCAAGCCATGAGAGCAAGCAGGAAAGAGCACACTAAAACTGGAAAGAAAAGGCCCCCTTTTTTCTTTCTGCAGTGTTCTCCCAGCACTATACTGACAAAACTTAACAGTGAGCCAGCTGGCAAAGGAGAAATATTTATAGAATCCAACTCCATTGTCACAGAGAAGGGCAAAGAAGGTTGGATTTGGAGCTAAAAGTCAATAAATCGGTAACTGGCGCAGAAGGCTTCAGTAGTTTTTCCATAGAATAATTGAGGTCATTGACTGGTCCCGTGTACCACTTTTGTTTACTTGATTTCTTTCCATCTGCACCCCAGCTAAACTGATGCAGTGCTGTTGCGTGTATAGGATCTGAGATTTCTTACCTTTACTCAGGACATTAAGCCAGCATTTATCCTCCTCTCTTTATGAAAAAATCTTGACAATCTTTTAGAATCAACTCAGTTATTACCTCCACAAAGCTGATGGCCTTTTCCTCTGCAGTTTAACATATCTTCCCCCTCTCAATATTTTTCTTTTTTAAAGGAGAATTATCACCTTATATTTTAATATTATCCTCACTTCTCTTACTAGATTAATTTTTTTTTTTTTTTTTTTTTTGCGGTATGCGGGCCTCTCACTGTTGTGGCCTCTCCCGTTGCGGAGCACAGGCTCCGGACGCGCAGGCTCAGCGGCCATGGCTCACGGGCCCAGCCATTCCGCGGCATGTGGGATCTTCCCAGACTGGGGCACGAACCCATGTCCCCTGCATCGGCAGACGGACTCTTAACCACTGCGCCACCAGGGAAGCCCTAGATTAATTTTTTATTGAGATTTATGATCAGTTTCCATCAGAAGAATAGGCTCTCAATGCCAGAGACAAATGGGACTTCCCTATTTTAATTATTTTATTCATAGAATTACAGAGAAAATAGACAAGAAATATAGTTATGCTTTTAAATGGAAAATTCAGGTTCTTTATACTTATGGTTTAAAAAATTGAGTGATAAATTTGTACATGGGGGAAAGTAAAAAAACTTAAGAACTGAGGTGACTTTAGAGATTATCTGATTCCAACGTATAATTTTGGATAGAATGAGGCCCCAAAAGCCAGTGTCTCCAAATCGGAATTTGCTTTTTCTTGAAATCCTCTCCTATTATTGTTTTGTTCTGGGTTAAGCTAAAATTGTATTATTCTAAACTTAGAATATATGTAACAAATATATAAATTATGAAACATAATAGTAAAAACACTTGTGAAATGTCCTTATCACCAAATATCATTGGAGTTGCCTCTGTGCTTCCACACTATCCCATTCGCTTCTCTTATTTTGCTGTTATGAACTCCCAGTACTATGTTGAGATAGAATGGTGAGCACACGCTTCTTTGCCTGCTTGTTCATAAGGGGAACGCATTCCCTCTTCTGTATTCTGGAAGATATTTTGTAAAATTGGTGTTAGTTCTTTAAATGTTTGGTGGAATTCTCAGTTGAAAACCATCTGGACTTGGAGGTTTGTTTTTCAAGAGATTTTAAGTAACAAATTTGATTTCTTTAATGGTTATAGGGCTATGCAAATTATTTGTTTCTTATTGGTTGAGTTTTGGTAGTTTGTTGTTTCTGAAGAATTTGTCCATTTCTTCTAAGTTGTCAAATTAATTTGTGTAAAATTGTTTGCACTGTTCCCTCACTGTCTTTTTTATGGTTGCAGAATATATAGTGACATCTCTGTTTTGTTCTTTTGTTTTTTTGGGGGGTGGGGGTGGGACTGTGCCACATGGCATGTGGAATCTTAGTTCCCAACCAGGGATCGAACCGCCAGCAAAGTCCCCTGTTTTGTTGCTGATATTGGTAATTTTTATTTTCTCTCCTGTCTTTGTCAGTCTTGCTAGAGATTTGCTAATTTTATTGTTTTTTGTTTTAAAAAAGAGACCAGAATTTTGTTTCACTGCTTTTTTTCTATTGTTTTTGTCTTTTTTTTTTTAAATCATTTTATGATTCAGGTTATGGTCTATCTTGGTGCATTAAATATTTCCATACATGCTTGAAAAGCATGTGTATATGTTTTCTTCTGGGGTAGAGTCTTCTGTAAATGTAAGGTCATTTTGGTTAATAGGGTTGTTCAGATGGTCTATATCCTTACTGATTTTCTGTTTACTTGTTTTATTGATAATTGAAAGAAGGGTGTTGAAGTCTCCAGGTATAATTGTGCATTTGTTTATTTCTCTTTTCTGTTATTTCTGTTTTTGCTTCAAGTATTTTGAATATTTGTTGTTAGGTACATATGCATTAAGGGCATTTAAGTTTTCTTAGTCAATTGACCCTGTTTTCATTCTGTAATTACCCTCTTTATCCCTGATAATAATCTTTGTTTTGAAGTTTATTTGGATACTAATAGAATACCTTTATTTTTGTTTTGGTGGTGAGGCACTGAGGCTTGCAGGATAAAGGATCTTAGTTCCCCGACCAGGGATTGAACCCAGGCCCTTGGCAGTGAAATCACAGGGTCCTAACCACTGACCCACCAGGGAATTTCCTAATAGAATACTTTTGATTAGTGTTTGTGTGATATTTATTTTTTCCATTCTTTTAATTTATCTGTCTTTTTATTTTTATTTATTTATTTTTTTTTTAATAAATATTTATTTTTGGCTGCATTGGGTCTTTGTTGCTGTGCATGGGCTTTCTCCAGTTGTGGTGAGCAGGGGCTACTCTTCATTGTGGTGCACGGGCTTCTCATTGAGGTGGCTTCTCTTGTTGTGGAGCACGGACTCTAGGCACGCCAGCTTCAGTAGTTGTGGCTCCCGGGCTCTAGAGAGCAGGCTCAGTAGTTGTGGCGCACAGGCTTAGTTGCTCCGTGGCATGTGGGATCTTCCTGGACCAGGACTCGAACCCATGTCCCCTGCATTGGCAGGCAGATTCTTAACCACTGCACCACCAAGGAAGCCCTACTGCCTTCTTTTGAACTGAGTATTTTGCACTGTATTTTATTTATTGACTTTCTGTCACTCTCTTTGTATGTGCATGTGTTGAAAGTGGGTGTTCTAGAGATTATAATACATATCCAACCTTTCACAGAATTCTTGGGATTGACATTATACCATCTTAAATAAAGTATAGATGCCTTACAACCATTTAGGTCCCTTTATCCATCCTCTATATGTTATAGTTGTCATATGTGTTCCATCTCATACATGGAATTACCCACCAGACAACATTATTAGTTTTGCTTTCAGGCCATAAATAGTTGAAAGACTATTTTTACCCAGATGTTTACTGTTTCTTTTGCTCTTCCTTCTTCCCTTAAGTTCCACATTTCCCTCTAGTATCATTTCTCTTCAGCCTGCAGAACTTTCCTTTTAGTAATTTCTTTAAGAGCAGTTCTGCTGGTGATGAATTCTCTTAGTTTTCCTTCATCTGTCTTTTTTTTTTTTTTTGCCTTCATTTTGAAGAATTTTTTTGTTGGATATAGAATTCGGTATTGATAGTTCTTGTCTTTCAGTACTTTAAAAATGTTGCTCCCCTGCCTTCTGGCCTCCGTGGTTTTTGATGAGCAATACATGCTGTTTGAATCATTGCTCTCCTATAAGCAGTAAAAGGTTTTCTCTGGTTGCTTTCAAGATAATTTCTTTACGCTTAGCTTTCAGCAGTTTGATTTTTAATGTGACTAGGTGTGGGTTTCTTTGTGTTTAAATCTGTTTAGCATTCACTGTGCTTCTTGAATCTGTAGCTTTATGTCTTTTGCCAAATTTGGCAAGTTTTCAGCCATTCTTCAGATATTTTTTCTTCACCACATTCTTTCTCTCCTTCCAGTGTCGGGATTACCTCTGGGTACTTTACCACAGTTCCTGAGTCTCTGCTCATTTTTTCCCAACCTTTTTTTTTCTGTATTTCCGATTGGATCATTTCTGTTGCTCTCTTGTCACATCCCCTGACACTTTTCTCTGTCTTCTGCATTCAGCTATTGAGCCCATCCAGTGTGATTTTTTTCAAATTTCTGATGTTATGTCTTTTAATTCCAAAATTTCTGGGTTTTGTTTTTTTTGTTTTTTGTTTTTCCTTGTGGTACGCGGGCCTCTCACTGTTGTGGCCTCTCCCGTTGCGAAGCACAGGCTCCGGACGTGCAGGCTCAGCGGCCATGGCTCGCGGGCCCAGCCGCTCCACGGCATGTGGGCTCTTCCCGGACTGGGGCACAAACCCGTGTCCCCTGCATCGGCAGGCGGACTCTCAACCACTGCGCCACCAGGGAAGCCCTGTTTTTTTTAAATAGTTTCTGTTACTCTGCTGAAAACCTGTCTTCCCATTAATTTCAAGTTCATTTATCCTAACCTCATGGATATAGTAATAATGAATGCTTTAAAGTTTTTGTCTGCTAAGTCCAACATCTGGGTAATCTCAGGATTGCAACTGTTGATTGTCTTTTCCCTTGAGAATTTGTCACATTTTCCTGGATCTTTGCTTATTGAGAAATTTAAGGTAGTATTCTGGACATTTTGAATATTATGTTGTTTTATGTTCTGTTTTTCTATTAAAAACTTCTGGAGAACGGTGATTTCTTTGTTTTTTTAAAGTAGGTAGCCCAGCTGTTCTGACTATTCTGTTACCTTCTGTAAGTTTTAGTTTGATAATCAGTTCAGTTTTCAAAGCCTTTGCTCTGCTGTTCTGCATCTGTTCCATGCATGTGCCACTCAGGGTGAGTCTGAGATGTGAGTAGTGGTTCAGTTCTTAAAGCCTTTGCTGTGTTAATTGGGAATGTCCTGAGTATACACAGCTCAGGGGTGAGCCCAGGCCTCATGTGGAAATTAGGGGATTCCCTTGTCCGGTTCTTTTCTCTCAGGAATTCCACACCTCCCCCCACCCCCCCAATTCTTAGAATTTTATCTGTCCCCTACAGTAGTACATCTCCTCAACTAGTACCTGCTTTTTAGTCAAAGTGTTGAGAAATAAACCCCAGAAAATTCACTCTGTGAGAGTTTAGCCAACTGAAGTTAGAGGGTATAGTCCACATGACTGCCCTCACTTATTATACCAACTGCATAGTTCACGGGTTTCTAAGACTACTCTCAAGGCTTGATAATTTGCTAGAGGAACTTGTATAACTCACTGAAAACAAACACTTGGTTTTGGGAAGGATACAGATTAAGATTCATCAAGGGAAGAGACACATAAGGTAGAGTCAAATCTAGTACCCAACACAGAGCTTCCAGTCATCCTCTCCCTGTGACTTAGGACAGTGTTAATTGTCAACATCAGTGTGTGACAATAAGCAGAGTATTGCCCCCAAGGAAGCTTACTTGAGCCTTGATGTCTAGAGTTTTTATTGGGGGTCCATCGCATTATTCAGTTTTAAGTGTCTAGCCCCTCTAGTGGTCAGCCGATACCATGTGACCCAAGCCCCCACCCTAAATCACATTATTGGTATGTCTCAAAGCCCCCACTCCAAATTACAGTGTTACTATCTGGCTGGCCCAAGGCCCTCATAGGGCCTAGCAGTTATCTCTTAGAAGCCAAGGGCAAGGCCAGCCTTCTCTATGGGTATGGGTAAATTCTATACTATATACTCTCATATGAGTTAGGTTTTGACTTCCCAATGTGCCAGCTTTCTTAATTTTCAGTGTTTTAAGTAGTTGCTTTTAAAAAAATTGACGTGTAAGTCACATACCATAGAAGTCACCATTTTAAAAGCATACAGCTCAGTGGGTTTTTTGTTTGTTTTTTAAGTATATTCACCCAAAACATTTTCATCACCCTGAAAAGAAACCCTGTACTGATTAACCACTCCCCTTCTTTGTCCCCTGCAATTCTCCCCATGCCTCAGCCATAGGCAGTAACTAACGTACTTTCTGTCTCCATGGATTTGCCAATTCTGGATATTATGAAATCATACACTATGTGGTGTTCTGTGACTGGCTTCTTTCGTATGTTATAATGAATTGAAGGATCATTCATGTGGTAGCATTTATCAGTACTTCATTCCTTCATTGCGGAATAATATTCCATTGTATACATGTGCCACATTTTGTTTACCCATTCATCCATTGATGGACATTTGGTTGTTTTCACTTTTTGGCTATGATGAATTATGTTACTGTGAACATTCATGTATAAGTTTTTGTGTGGGAAGTTGCTTTTTACATTTTTTTCCACAGTCTCTTGTTGTAACTAGCCAGAGAGAGAGAGAGAGAGACAGATACAGGCAGACAGGCAGAAAGACATGGGCAGGCAGGAAGGCTGGCTGGCTATTGTGGGCCTGCTTTGTCTTCACCAGCACCAGAAATTCTGGTCAATTTTAAATCATGAAATTGGACTGAGCTTTAAATTCATGGAATCTTCCATGATTAACCACAAATTTCAAGTCAGAATCATGGTATTTTTCTTTGGCTCAGAACAGAATTCTGGATTTTCGTGTAGCCTTTGTTTTCCAGTCATTTTTAAATTGCAATAAGGGGGGGTGGTATCACAAATAGCCTGGTGTAGGCCATTTAATACAGGTGTTTTATGACTAGGTGTTTGGAACCTCAGTGTTGACTAGTTCCATAATTGGAGCCTGTTTTTCATACCAAATAAGTAAGTGGATGTGAATAGTACACAATAAACCAGTATGAATCCATTGGCATGGTTAAATGTTTAAGCATTGCTCTGTCCAAATGTGTAGTCAGTCCTCAAATGGAAATAAACCTACCCCAAATATTTACATCTGATAATTACTTTATATCTGATAATTACAAGATGATCTGTAGTCTGACTTTTTTTTTTTTTTTTTAACGTGTAAGTGATATTAGGCCCTCTCACTGTTGTGGCCTCTCCTGTTGCAGAGCACAGGCTCTGGACGCGCATGGCTCATGGGCCCAGCCGCTCCGCGGCATGTGGGATCTTCCCGGATTGGGGCACGTACCCATGTCCCCTGCATCGGCAGGCGGACTCAACCA
>NW_006798707.1:107217-112991 GCF_000442215.2 Lipotes vexillifer | reverse complement strand
TATATATATATATATATATATATATATATATATATATATATATATATATATATATGAAGAATGCACTGCAGCATTTAGGAGTTGAAGGGATTAAGGAGACGAATAAAGAGGATGTTTTACTAGATTATGCAAGATGTGGTGGTTTGGATTAGGATGAAGAGAATAGACAGATTTGAGATCATGTTTCAGGACTTGCTGATGGATTGGATATGGGAGGTGTAAGGAAGGAGGAAATAAAACATTGTTTCTAGGCTTCCTGATTGTACAGCTGCTATTTACCATAAAGAGGAAGAACAGAGGAATAAACTGGGAAAGTGAAGAGGGTTGATTAGTAAAGAATTCGTTGAGTATATTTTGTGGATTCAGAAAAAAAGGTTTGAACCTTATGAGGGGTGAGGGGACGTATTCAAGTGTGGGGACTGGTTTTGTTATACATGTCAGGACAGCAGTTAAAAGGTAGTAATGATCTGGAGCTGTAGAGTAGGTATCTGTTTTCAGAGATTAATATCTAATACCTGTTTCGGATGTTGATGAATAAATAGTTCCAGGTATGTTATAGAATCTAAAAATACATTCTTTTCCTTCTGTGGTAATAAACTTTAACTTATAAGTCTAGGTTTGTAAGATAGGTACTGAAGACAGTTTTTTAATGTAAATTTTTACTTTTGGAAAATTCCAAACTAAAACAAAAGTATGTATCCTTCAGCATAAATTATAAATAGTCCTCTCACCCCAGACTGTTTTGGGGTGAATTTCAGGTATTTTATTACTTTGGCATTCCAGTATGTATTTAACAGATAAGAACTAGAGAGACTATTTATGTACAGTTGGATATTCTGGTTTATTTTTAAAAACAGAGCAACTAAACATACACGTTAAGCATACATACTATTGATAAAACATACACAATAGTACGTAGTACATAAATCAAGTGCTTATGTACACTTTGAGACCTTTCCTGCTAATCCTTAAAACGTTATCACTTGTTACTACTTCTATCCTTAATCTGTTGTACAACAAGTTTTTCCTGCCAGTCAGCTGTGGCTGCCATTATTGTTTACAAATGTGCTTTTACAGCGTTAAGTTTAGGACTTCAAGCCTTCCTTCTGAAGTAACCATTGCTTTTAATAACTACCACCAGGCCCCCCACCCCCCCAGAGTTCTTTTACCTGCTTTGCTCATTCTGTTGGCTGTATTATCTTGACTCTTTTTATATCAGCTAATAGAGAAAGAGTTTTTAGGAAAGAAGAAAATGGTATTCATTTCCTGAGACCCTATTCTTTTACTCCTTTTTGTTTTTGTTTTTGTTTTTTTTGGTCTTGCCATTCATGAGTAGAAGAGGAAAGAGAAAGAAAAAAGATTCTGGGTGTTCATGAATTTATTATCCACAGATTGAGTATATTCTGAATTAGACCATTTATGAGTGGTCCCAAAGGTTTATGATACATAATAATTAGTAATTTTGGTGAGGCCCGTATGAATTTGAATCCTTTACACCATAAAATTTGTGTGGGTGAATAAGTTGTGCAGCTAATAAATGAGTATAGCCAACTGCCTAGCTTTTAAATAAGGTTGAGCATTACTTATTTGTCACCTCTGAAACAAGTCAGGAAGTATTTAAAATCATTGGTTCTTTATGGGAAAAGACCTGGAAAGGAAGACTAAGTGCTAGTTATATAGTAGTATTGGCAGATTTGGGGACAGGCACGTCACTTGGATGTGCATTCCTTACAAATGAAGCCTACCTAGTTCTATTACATTATGCCCCTGATTAATTACACCCCCAAATGGGTAAATCTCTTTTGCATTCCTCATCTTCTTCTCCCTCCTCAACCTCTTTTCCAAAGCAGTCACGTTATTTTAGTCACAGAATGATATAGCTGGAAAAGATAATTAGGATATTATAGTCATATACCATTTTATTACTGAAGGATTAAGGCCCATGGAGATTGAGACTCAGCCAGGGTAGGACAACTAGCTTAGTGAAACTAAAACTCAGGCTTATTACTTACTTTTGTTCTTTTCTTCAGTATATACTGCCTCTACATCTATAGTTCTCCCTTCCCTTCTGACTAGTATATTTGCTCTGTTGTTTTTCAAATAAAATTTATACCACGTGCTAACATAGAACATTAGGTTAGTTGCTGTCTAACTGTAAATTGCTTTCTGGAAGAATTTGAAATAAAAACCCCAGCCATTATAGTAACTTGGCTTCTGAAAGGGCCAGTACATTTTTAAAGAACTTATATTATTGGAACATTTAAATAGATCTTTATATTATTGTCTTGCAGAGCTCAAAATCGTTATCTAGCAAGGCGTTTTTCTTATGTCTCAGTCTTGTATCCCAAGCAAACTCCTTTAGAGTTGGAATTGTAAAAATCTCTGGGAACCATCTAGCTAAAATCATGCTCAATAAACATTTGCCAGATTAAAATTTTACCTCTTTGGAGGAGTCCCAGCTACATCTGATTAGTATTAAATGCATTTACTTAGGAACAAAATAATCTCCCTCACATGGTATTTAAGTATGTTTTAGCTCACCTCCCACCAAAAACTAATCCAATTACCTAATTTTTTCCCTCACCTCTTCTTATATAAAAGTATATAGCAAAGGAAATAAAGTCAACATTTTCTACTACTTTTCAGCAGAAATCATCGCCACAGAGCAGATCATTTGACTGTCTGCAAAACTGAATTGCCTTGAGGTGATTTCACTAGAAAGAGCTCAGTTTAAGAATAAAGAACATTATTAATTAAATTGATACCATATTTATCTAAGGTTGGCTGATACCTTTGAGTTCAGCCTGCATTTCTTTACCTGCTAGTTGCAGTCTGCTTTCAACCTGCAAACTTTGTAGGGATGTCAAAAGGATTAATTATGAAAAAACAAACACAAAATGCTGGGATATTAACAGAAAAGAGTATTCTTATCTATTGTTATTTAGCTTCATAATGAGTTCCATTATGGAACAAAGGGAAGCTAATAAACCTTAGGGTCTATAGCTGATGGCTTTATGATGGCTCCTTGAAATTTGAAATGCATGGGAAGGATATTAAAGAATGGGGAATATTCACTGGATCCACATTAACTTTAAGCTGCTGTAATAGTTTTACTCTGCCACGTAATTGAGGTACTGCAATTTTTATCTGAAATGGTTTAGACTATTTAGTTGATGTATTTTAGACACTGATATTTGGGACTAACTTGTAAATTCTAAAGAAGAAATTAATGTTTTATGTAGGAAAGTGTTGGGGAGGGTACTAATTTGAAGAATTGTATATTCTGGGAGGGGAAGGGAGAGTTTATTTTTTGGCTTTATTGTTGCTTTGTAAAGAAAAATTAAAAGCTCTTTTTTTTTTTCTTCTTTCATTTTCTTGGGGTGCATTCCAACTCCAGAAGGTAAGAATTACTTTATTCTAAAGAAGTATTATACAGTTACAAAGCACTCTTTTACAAGTTTAATTGAACTTTACCCTTGGTTGCATGATTTTTACTTTATAAAACTAAATAATTAGTCTAGAAACTATTATAAATAAGAGTGATATTACTATGTAAATATTGGTTTTATGTGCTTTTTTTCTTCTCGCAATTTGTAATAATCATTGGTCATATTTTTAGAAACCCAATCTACATTTAGTTTTATTAAAATTATTATTTGACTTTCTAGCATTAGGATACCTAATATTATACAGATTAGTAAATGAAAATATTTCAGAGATTGGAAATGTGTGAGCTAACACTTGCTGTTTGGCTATAAGGTTGAAATGTATGTTTATGCTCTTACTGATTTAGAGAGAATATTGGTAAATCCTTTACGGGATTGACACATACTTAAAACAAGGCCCAGAACAGGTTAAAATTCATAGTCTGGATCTTTACTGAATTGGTTTTTTATCTGTGTTTCTGTAACATTTTAGGTACACCTCTGTTATAGCAGTTCTCATGTTATACTATAGTTACTTCTTATAATTATCTCACTTGCCTGTGATACTAGACAGTAGAAACCATATCCATGTGTTTTCATTTCACTTGGACATGACATGCTTGGCTTTTAGTTAGAGCTTAATAAATAAATCTTTTTAACTCCAGTTAAATTTGTATTCCATTAAGTTTGTTTACAAGAATTTTTTTTTTTTTTTTTTTTTTTTTTTTTTGCGGTACTTGGGCCTCTCACTGTTGTGGCCTCTACCATTGCGGAGCACAGGCTCCGGACGCGTAGACTCAGCGGCCATGGCTCACGAACCCAGCCGCTCTTCGGCATGTGGGATCTTCCCAGATTGGGGCACGAACCCGTGTCCCCTGTATTGGCAGGCGGACTCCCAACCACTGCGCCACCAGGGAACCCGAACCTATTCATTTTTGAGTATTAGTTTATGGAGGAAACCTTAATTCAGGTCATACAAACAGTTAGAATTATAATTTAAAAAATTTTTAAGTAGGTAGGAAAAAACGTTTTTGTTTTTTGCGGGGGGCTTATTCTTGATTAGGTTCTTTAGGTATGAATAATAGGAACCAAATGTGAATAACTTAAGCAAAATGGAAGTTATTTGAAGAATGTGGGTAGCTCACAGGCTCAAAGGAAAGAAACAAGCTTTGAAATAAAGAGAACTAAGGTAGCTGCAGAGATCAGGTAGCTCAAACTAATGGATGGGCTCATCAAGGCACTGCAGCTGGGATGAATTAGTCTATGTCTACTCTGCTCAAGGTTAAAAATTCAAAGAAGAGTGAACTTGGCTGACCTAATGTCCAGGGATGGTGAGGCATCTTGATGGACAGTCCTACAAAGACTATTTCCAGTGGGGTAAGGCATAGTTCTCCAAAGCAAGATTGCACATTCTTTCCAGAGGAAGAGAGAATATATACTGATCAGGCAGAAACAACAGATGTCCACTATGTTGCTTACTGTAGAAGATAAGAGTACAGCAGAAGAACTTAAGCCACAAACAATTGTAAGAACTCGTTGGTTTTTTTAAAAATAAATTTATTTATTTATTTTATTTTTATTTTTGTCTGTGTTGTGTCTTCGTTGCTGTGCACAGGCTTTCTCTAGTTGCCGTGAGCAGGGGCTACTCTTCGTTGTGGTGCGCGGGCTGCTCATTGCGGTGGCTTCTCTTGTTGCGGAGCACGGGCTCTAGGCACGCAGGCTTCAGTAATTGCAGCACGTGGGCTCAGTAGTTGTGGCGCATGGGCTTAGTTGCTCTGTGGCATGTGGGATCCTCCTGGACCAGGGCTCGAACCTGTGTCCCCTGCATTGGCAGGCAAATTCTTAACCACTGGCCCACCAGGGATGTCCCTAATTACGATATGTCTTGGTGTTGGACTATTTTGAGTTTATCTTACTTAGATTCACTGAGCTTCCTGCATATGTAGGTTTATTTTTCACCAAATAAGAGTTTTTCAGCCCTTAGTTCTTTGAATACTCTTTCTCCTTTCCTTCTGAGACTCTGATGATGTAAACTTTGAATCTTTTGTTATTATCCCACAACTCCCTGAGGTTCTGTTAAATTTTTTTCAGTTTTATTTTTCTCTCTATTCACATCAGGTAAATTTTATTGATCTGTCATTAAGGTCATTGACTCTGTCATCTCCATTCCACTATTGAGCCAATCTAGAAGTTTAATAACAATTTAATTTTCAAAGCCTTTGCTGTGCTATTTTGGTCTTCTTGTTTTATTTGGTGACACAGAGTCTCTTAGTGATCTCTTCTGCATCTTTCTGAAGGAGTGGGAGGAGCTTCCACAGAACAGGCTGCCTGATGGCTCTAGGTGTAGGG
>NW_006798707.1:103524-104217 GCF_000442215.2 Lipotes vexillifer | reverse complement strand
GTAGGGAAAAGGAAGTCTCCAGCTTGTAGGGACAGAGAGGCTTCCTGGGCTGGGCTGCTTCTTGTGGTTTGATCCCACTCGCTGGTGCCACCTTGCCCTTCCTATTCTATTTTATTTTATTTTATTATTTTTTAAATATTTATTTATTTTGCGGTATGCAGGCCTCTCACTGTTGTGGCCTCTCCCGTTGCGGAGCACAGGCTCTGGACGCGCAGGCTCAGCAGCCATGGCCCACGGGCCCAGCCGCTCCGTGGCATGTGGGATCCTCCCGGACCGGGGCACGAACCCGTGTCCCCTGCATGGGCAGGCAGACTCCCAACCACTGCACCACCAGGGAAGCCCTGCCCTTCCTGTTTTAGTCTTTATTTTTGAGGACTGAGGGAAGATACTCGCAGTCAAAGCCATTTAATTATATGAGCTTTACTGTAACTCTAAGTTACTTCTGTGAGTTGGAAAATGCCAAGAATTGGTAAAATTCATCGATCAATTGACTACTTCAGAACTCTGAATCTCGACATAAATGGCAATGTCAAGACTGACAGCTCTTGTTCAAAAGCAGAAAATAATTGTAGTCAATAGCTTTGGCTATTTAGGTATATAAACTACATTGCTAAATGAACAAGAATACCAAATAGAACAGAGATAGAAAATTAAACAAATTCTTATTTTTTGATGTACCTAATCAAATTTGTT
>NW_006798707.1:84755-103514 GCF_000442215.2 Lipotes vexillifer | reverse complement strand
CTTTCCCTAGCTCATTTCTTTCAGGACTATTTCTATAACTTATACTGACAAGTATTTTATTTTCAGTTCCTGTTTTCCTCACTAATTCTTCTTTTACCTCAGATAATATGTCCTCACATGTAACCCTCTGTATATCTTTAGTTCAGAGATATATGGCTGTTTAGGAACTTGGCTCAGCCAGTTAAGAAATGTTAGTTAGCATCCTGATCAGCTGAAATAAAGGCAGTTGATTCTTCTTTATATGCAGTAGTTAGAGTGACAAGCACTATGTTTGTCTTAAAGTCTACTTTCTCATCAGACTGAAAAGCAACATGCTGTAGTGAACGAATAGTGGAAATGGCCATGGACTAAATAAGATAGGAGTCAAGTACTTTATGTTCCATATATTTACTTTAAAATAAATCATAGAAACATTGGACTCTTTTTTTTTTTCCTCCCCTTTTGAAGCGGTTTTGCTCATTTCTTACTGGTAGTGGACAAGCCATGCTTTTTAAAAAACAGTAGTGGGAAAAAAAGACAATAATAGGAAGGTGAAAGAGAATAAAGATTTATAGTGAAGTATTAAAAGGATAGAGAGAGTGTATAAGCACAGTTTCTGAAGAATCTTTTTTTGTTTCTATGACCTTCCTCTCCATACTATTCCTAGATTACTGTTACTTGTTTCGTGCCCTTTCACTACTCTGTTAATCCAAACTTCTCATTTTGTGGTCCCAACTGGGCCTCCTTCTCCCAGAATGCCTGTTTGAAAGTTTTCCTGCATACCCTTTTACCCTTTCTCCAGTGGGTTTATTTCTGTTTGTTTCATGGCATGTTTGGGGAGGAAAATAGGGTGAAGAAACTAATTCACTAAAGGATAGATAAGTCGGATGCTACTCTTTAAATTTAAAAACTGCATTTATGTTATTTCTTTTTAAAAAGTAGGTTAGTTGTTAACCCAAGTGAACTTCTCATTGGAAGAATTGCAGGTAGTATGACCAAGGGAAGGCAAGCAAAAGATTTTAATGAAAGCGTTTGTAAGAATACAAAAATTTTCAGTGCATTTAAAGCCTGCCAAGACTATTAATTTAATGATTTCTAAACTCACTATTTTCCATCATAAGGGTGCTGTTGAGTTCAGTTTTGTTTTGTGTACTCTGTCAGGTAAGCATGCCACAAATCAGCTGTTGATTTTAAAGTTATGTGGTGCTGATTTGCTTTAGCTAGTATGTGGATAATGATTACTGTGTGTGTGGGTAGATACACGTATATCACATGAGTGAAAGATTCTTATAAGTTTATTGTCTTTTTACATTTAATATTGACCTGAAATAGGGTTTAGTCAAGCATCTGTTTGGGGAACTAGATAATTCTGCATTTCTTTTAACCTTGAAAGTCTGAGTCCATTATTTAATCCTACTGAAATTCAGGGGATTGAACTTTGAAGGACAGAGTGTATAATAATTGAGTCAGGGATAGGGAAGCTGATTATGTCTTAGTTTTGACAAGGCTGTTCTGTAGGAAGGAGTACAGGAAAATGAACAAGAGATTGGGATTAAAGTCAAGATAAGGCAGGGTTATCTATTGCAAAGTGTAGTATGTCTAGGATTAAATAAATTAGTCTGACGATGTCCCTTAAAGCTGTTTATCAAAGGCTTGAACTGGGGATAATAAATGTTGGAAGACATTGGTGAATTTTGAGGATGGATTGTAAAATTTTTTTTATATTAAATTTCTTTAGCTTGGTTGCAGGGGAGGAGGAAATGCCAATGAGGAGAAGAGAGACCAAAAATCTGAAAAAGACTTCAGGGTTTCATGAAGAGTCTTAAAGTACTTGAAGGGCTGTCATATGGATTAGTGAAGAAATAATGTTAAATTTGTTTCCCCCACTTACAAAGATAGTTTATTACAAGGTCGTTTTAGCAAATTTAGACAGAGAAAATCACAGAGAGGAAGGAAAAGATCCTCCTAAATTTTCCCACCATGATAACCACTGATTTACATCATAAAATCAGGGCTAAAAAATGGAAGATGTATTTGGCTTAACTTAAGGAAGAATTTATGAATATTTGGAAATGCTTGAGGACATAGTGATTCTCCACCACATTATATGCTTGTGCAAAAGACTGGATGATTAACCTGTTTATGACGTTTTAGGAGGGGATATATAAGCATCTGTCGGTAAATGGACTAGATGACCTATGAAGCTCCTTGTCAACCTGTGGATTTTATCTGATTCTTGTCTGTAGGTATTTGCACCCGAGAGATGGTTATGTAAAGTGAGAGTAAGATAAAGAATGATTAAAAGTTGTAGGATTTGGGGCTTCCCTGGTGGCGCAGTGGTTGAGAGTCTGCCTGCCAATGCAGGGGACACGGGTTTGTGCCCCGGTCTGGGAAGATCCCGCATGCCGCGTCTGGAGCCTGTGCTCCACAACGGGAGAGGCCACAACAGTGAGAGGCCCGTGTACCGCAAAAGAAAAAATGTTGTAGGATTTTATTCGACCCAGTAATTCCACTTCTGGGTATATACACAAAAGAATAAAAAGCAAGGACTTGAATGGATAATTTTACACCAGTGTTCATACCAGCATTATTCACAGTAGGCAAAAGATGGAAGCAACCCAAATGTTTATTGACAGATGAATGGATAAACAAAGTGTGGCATATACATTCAATGGAATATTTTTCAGCCTTAAAAAAGAAGGAGATTCTAACATATTCTACAACATGCATGAACTTCAGGACATTATACTAAGTGAAATAAAGCAGACACAAGAGGACAAATATTGTATGGTTTCACTTACATGAGAGACCTCAAGTATAAGACATATTTATAGAGACAGAAAGTAGAGGGTGGTTGCCAGGGGCTGGTGTAGGGGGGGAATGGGGAGTTATTTAATGGGTGTAGAGTTTCAGTTTTGCAAGGTGAGAAGAGTTCTGGTGCTTGGTTGTGTAACAGTGTGAATGTATTTAAGTGAAAGTGAACTGTACACTTAGAAGTGGTTGAGATGGTAAATTTTATGTTATCTATATTTTACCACAATAAAGTTGTGGGATTTTGTTGTAATTTGAGTAGGGTACATTTTTATCTAATGTGGGAGAAACAACCACTGTATTTTATTAGTAGGAAATAATAAGACATTTGCCTAAGGAAGAGGGGATGAGCAGAGGTACTTCTTTAAATTTTTGTAGAAGGTAGTAAATGTTTATCTTGCCCTGTTAAATTTAAAATCTAAGCAGTGATAGAAGATTGTAGAAGAATGTGAGTGTGAATTTTTTTAAATTTCTGCCTACAATGTGATGATACAGAATTGGTGTAACAAGTGAGTAAATTCTTTAAGAGTGCCAGAAGGACCTATAGAATTAGAAGAGCTCTAGACAAGATAAAGAAAGCTAAAGATTTTTACTGAGAGTTGATGGACCTTGTATGTTTATGAACCCTTTTGCAGACTTCACTTACAGTTTTATTTGTATCCTCAAGCTCCAGAAAGAAACTAAAAATGAAAGAAAACAATAGTGAAAATGTCCAGACTTTCAGTGGAGAAATTTGGCGTGATTAGTTATGGGAAAGGTTATCAGTTAATTTTTAGAAGATATCTTTAGTAAGTTCTAAACCTAAGTTTCTGATTTTGTTCATTTCCTGAATTGATAGCAAATTTGCAATTGTGGCTAAAATTTTTACATTACTGAACATTTAAAACCTGTACCACCTTGCGTCATCTTTCTGGTGGGAGGTAAATGTTAATTAATCATAAATTAAATGATAATATAGTGTGTGTGTGCACATGCACGCACGCACGCACACACTGGGAAATCATATCGTTTGGCTGCGCTCAGTCCCAGTTCTCCCCCCCCCCCCCCCCGTACGCGGGCCTCGCACTGCTGTGGCCTCTCCCGTTGCAGAACACAGGCTCCGGACGCGCAGGCTCAGCGGCCATGGCCCATGGGCCCAGCCGCTCCGCGGCATGTGGGATCTTCCCGGACCGGGGCACGAACCCGTGTCCCCTGCATCGTCAGGCGGACTCCCAACCACTGCGCCACCAGGGAAGCCCCCAGTTCATTTATTTTTACATTAAAATGTAAGAATGTGTGCTTACAGAAACTTCCACTTTTTTCTTTTTTTATATCACCAGCACTTACCCCCGTGCAGTTACACGGTAGCTATTCTGTAAATGTTCAATGAATGAGAAACCAAGTTCGCTTCTTTTCCACATCATCTTTTTTTAAAAACTTTATTGAGGTGTAAAGTACATACCATAAATTTCACCCATCTTAACTGTACAGTTCAGTGTTTTTTAGTAAATTTACTGAGTTGTGCAACTAACACTGTAATCCCCAGTAAGATTTTTCATACGTGTATAGAGTTAATACTAGTTCCCACTGCCAGCCTCTAATCTACTTTCTGTCTCTGTAGATGGCCCATTTCTGGACATCTCATATAAATGGAATCACATAATATATGGTCTTTTGAGGTGAATCCATGTTGTAGCACTTACTTGCACTTCATACTTTTTCATTGGTCCATATTGTTTTTATAGACTTCTTATATATATTGCATATTTTTAGCTTTTTATTTATTTATTTGGGTTATTAATTTTAGACTTAAAAGTTGCAAGAGCAGTACAAAGAATTTTTATGTAACTTTACCTAGATTCCACAAATGTTAACATTTTATATACTTTATCTATCTATATATCTAGTTTGTGTTACTGAAATGTCTGAGAATTATAGACATGCTGCCCCATTCACATTTAAACACTTGAGTATACTTTCTAAAGGCAAGTATATTCTTTTACATAACCACAGTGTAACTATCAAAATCAGGATATTAATATAATATTACTTTCTAATCAACAGGCTTTATTTAAATTTGATAATTCTTCCACTGATGTCCCAATCCAGGATCACACATTGCATTTACGTTTAGTTTTCATGTATCTTTACAGTCTCCTTTAATGTGGGAACATTCGTTTAGTCTTTGTCTTTCATGAGCTTGACATTTTTGAAGAGTTCAGACCAGCTATTTTGTAGACTGTCCTTCAGTTTGGATATATCTGATGTTTACTCATGATTAGATTCAGGTTGTACATTTTTGGCAGGAATGTCACAAAAATGATACGTCATTTTCACTACATCATATCAAAAAGAGTGTGGTTTCAGTTTATCCCATTATTGGTGTTGATTACCCCGATCCCTTATTTTGTGTGATGTCTGCCAAGGTTCTCCACTATAAAGATATAATTTTTCCCCTTTTGTAATTAACATCTTGTGTGTGGAGGGAGATACTTTGAGACTGTGTAAATATCTTGTTTCTCATTGTATCTTTTCCCACTGGTTTTAGCATCACATTGTTAGTTATCTGTTGCTGCTTAACAACATTATCATAGATTTAGAAGCTTAAAACAACACACATTTATTATCTCAGTTTCTGTGTGTCAGCAGTCTGGGCGCATGGTTTTACTGGGTTCTCTGCAAGGCTGCTGCCAAGGTGTTGGTTCTTATCTGAAGGCTTAATTGGAGAAGGAACCACTTCTAAGCTAGGTGGTTGTTGGCAGGATTCAGATCCTTGGGGTTTATCAAAATGGGGTGATTCAGTTCCTAGCTGGCTGTTGGCTAGAGGCTGCCATGGGTTCTTTGCCACTTGGGCCTCCCCAACCTGTGTACTTCGTTAAAGCCAGCAAGGGAGAGTCAGTCACTTTGCAAGGATACTGCAGTCTTTCTCATAACGTAATCACTGTTCTGCCCGCTCTGCTGTATTCTGTATTGGTTAGAAGCAAGTCACAGGTTTCACCTACATCAAGGGGAGGGGATTACACAGGATATACCAGGAAGTGATGATAATTGGGGGTCATTTTAGAGTATGCCCACGACAACTTCCACTGATAATACTTGCCTGCAGTGTGGTGGCCACATATGGTGATTTTCTAATTCCATCATTTCTTCTTTGTTAGTTGGAATTACACTGCAAAGAATTCTCACCCGTTCATTGATTGGTTCATTTATTTATATTAGTATGAACTCATAGATTCTTCTCTTATTCTGTGGGTTATTATTTTCTATTATATTCATTTATTTTATTGCTTAAGTAGAAAGTAACAGTTTAATCCCTACACAAACAGCATTAAGAGAAGTCTTTAGCATGGGTGCCTAAACAGATTTGTAGTATAATGAATCATTTATCAAACATACTTTAGATTAAAGGTAAATTTTAACATGTAAGCTGTTCTGTCATAGGTTTGCAAAGCCTTTGTAATTCTATTTGAAAATATACTTTGATGTAACAAACTTTTCACGTTATTATCAAAATGTCATGATTGCATTTATATTGATATTCTTCAAGGGAATAGCAGATTTTCTCCCTAACGATCATTACCCTATAATTGAAATGATTAAAAGTTTTGGTGATACAATCTAAACATACTCATTCTAAAACCACTGAATCCTCCCAGCTCCTTCATCTTTGGCTTGTCTCTTGATCTTTAAATGTTATATATAGGTATCCCTATTCTTTGCATTTGTGGGCATCTGTGACTGACTCTCGTTTTGAGTGTGTCTCTTCTTGTACAATACTTGGTCAACAAATACCTTGCTATTCATTGTGTCTTTTCTCTTTGGAAGTCTTGCACTTCAGTCTATATATAGTCTCCCTGCCCCCTTACCTGCTGTTCTGATTTTTGTTTTGTTTTAAATAGCATGTCCTGTGAAAAGGAAGTGATTTTTGAAAAAGAGCCTTACTCTGTTTCAGAAGTTATATTGTTTTAATAATTTATTCATATGTTTTGGACTGTTTAATATTTTTGTAAAAATGATTCCTGATGACCTAAAAAAGGTCAGTCAGTAATGAAAAAAATGTACACTACAAAATATCCTGAAATTCACTAGCCAGGACTAACCATTGTTTATTGCATTTAATTGAAGAAACTAAGAAAATTGCTAATTTTTTCACTGAAGATTATAAATATACTTCATTTAGGATATTAATTCCTAAATAATCTCTGAAGTTGAGGGAAAAGAAAATAGAAAAATTCTGAAGGTGTGTTGTCATTTTTTAAATGAAAGTTGAAAAAATTAGAAAGCATTTGCGTTTCTCATATCACTATAATTGCAGCTGTTTACTTTTTTTTCTCTAAACATTTCTCCGTTCCTGAATTTTTTTATTTCTTTGTTGGCTAGATTTAAGTTTATGGGTGATTCTTTTCCCTGAGTTCTCATGGGCTTAATATCTTTCTGTTGCTTCTTTGTTTGAATGACATCTTGGCTGGATATAAATTTTTTACTGTCCGGTATTGAGTATTGCTAAGAAGGCAGATGTTCCTTGCATTATACAGGGCTTATCAGTCAGTTTTTGCTGCATAAGTCTTAATTTCAGTGGTTTATAACAACGAATAGTTCCTTTTCTTCTTCATGTCTTTAGAGGAGCTGGGGCTCAGTTATTGTTGCCTAGGCTTGGCTCTAGGCTGTGGGTTCTCTGTTCTCCTGGAATCAGTGGCCTGCTCTTGTGGCAGTCAGGAGTAAGTCAGACTATGCAAACACATGTTAGCTGCTGTCTCTGTCATTTCTGTTATCATTTCATTGATCAAGTCTTATGGCCAAGCCCAACATCAGTGGGGCAGGGAAATAAATATATTTTCTTTACTGTGAGGTGGCACGATACAGGGAGTGAATGATGAATTTAAAACAGTAATTCATTCTGCCACTTTTGCTTTTCATGCCTAGGTCTTCGCTTGATTCTTTCTTAGTCCTTGAAGTTTAAGATTTAGAAAAACATTAAGATAAATATTTCTGAGTATCTTGGGTACTTGAGTTCGTCTGTACAGGTTTAGTAGCACTTGGCCTCTTCTTACATCATTCAGTATACACTGTGGATTCATAAACATATTTTCTCATTGGTAGGAGAGAGTTGTTACCTTTGAATATCCTACACTTTTCTTCTGCATCCTTTTCATATCTCTGTCAATATGAATGCTTTCGACCTAGATGCTTTGTCAGTTAAGGTATTTTCAGTTGTAAATAACAGGAAATGCAATGTAAACTGGCTTAAACATCAAAGGAAATTAATTGTGTGATGTAAGTGAAAAAACCTGGCAAAACTTGATCCAGGTGCTCTGGCAGTTTGATCAGTATCTCAGCTCTGCTTCCTTCTTTTTTGTTCCATTTTCATCAGGCTCATCCATCATAGTTGCAGAATTATTGTTTGTAGGTCCTGGAGCTTATATGCTTTTGGGTTTGAATATAGAAGAGAAGAGAGAATCTGCTTCCCAGAGCTTCAGTGAAATCACATGCTGTTGAATCTGGCTGGCCCACAACGGAGTCACATGTTAAATTAAAACTTTTTCATTACAATATATGTAGTTATAAATGATGTGTATTTAGGAAAAGTATTGGATTCTATATAACATTGGCATGGCTTCCTTAAACAGGGTACATTGAGGCTGAAATCTGAAGAGTGAATTAATTGGAGCTTGCTAGGAGAAAAGGTCAGGGTTATCATTACAAGCAGAAGCATTAATTAGTACAAGGGCCAAGAAGTCAGGAGAATTGTAAGTTACAAAATGGAAAGAAGGCTAGAGTAGGCCAGAGTGGAGAGGGTTGGGCGGGGTCAGGTCACTTTGATAATTCTGGACTTCATTCTAAGAACATTGTGATATCATGGATGAATTTTAAGCTGGGCAGAGGTGGCACGATCATACTTGTTTTTATTTACTTATTATTATTTTTTCTTTTGGCTGGGTTGGTTGCTGTGCGCAGGCTTTCTCTTGTTGTGGAGCACGGGCTCTAGGTGCGCGGGCTCAGTAGTTGCAGCACGCGGGCCCTAGAGTGCGTGGGCTCAGTAGTTGTGGCATGTGGGCTCTAGGGCGCATGGGCTTCAGTAGTTATGGCACGTGGGCCCTAGAGTGTGCAGGCCTCAGTAGTTGTGGCTCACGGGCTTAATTGCTCCGCGGCATGTGGGACCTTCCCAGACCAGGGATCGAACCTGTGTCCCCTGCATTGGCAGGCAGATTCTTAACCACTGCGCCACCAGGGAAGTGTCCCATGCTTGTTTTTAAAAGGTCACTCTGGCTTCAGAGTGGAGAATTGATGGGGGTGAATGAAGTTACTGTCACTTGAGATAGGTAGGGAACACTGGAACATTATGAAACTGGAATGGGGGAGCAAGTTGTTAAGGTAACTACCACAGTTGCTGAATCACTTCTCTGTGGCATACACTTTATATATGAATTGAGATTCTGCACAAATTACAGATTAGATGGTATTTCCTCAGTTTCACAGATGAGAAAATTAAGGGTGTTTACAGTGACTTGCCCATGGCCACACTCAGATATAAATTCACATTGGTATGAATACATAAATCTGGCTCTTTTGGCCACACAGTGATGTCTCTTTTCATGAGTTACTATGTTGTTTCCTCTGAGCAGTGTGATTATAGGCCTCAGGTCTTTTCAGCCCTGCTGGCTACTGCTAAGGAACCACTTTTACTGCAGAGAGAATTAAATAAGGCTGTTGACAGCATGACTGAAGTTACTTTTGGTCTTGGGCCTTGTGTATGTTTCCTTCCTGGGGTAGATCAGCATAAAATTACAGCACTGCCTTTGTTCCTTTCCTTGAGAGCCGCCCCCAACCCCTGCCCCAACACCAGTCTCCTGAGCATGGACAAAAAAATTAAAAGCTAAATTATCTCATGATAGTTATGTAATATTTTGAGGTGTTCTTGTTTCAGCTGCTACAGGTGTCAGGACTTAAGCCCGTATTATATTTACTTGACTTTACGTCAGTATGATCTCCTTAGTACCAGTGTTTTATCACTCATGAAGGTGATGCCTGTTCCTTCAAGTTATTCAGTTATTTTTATTTAATTATATCATTCTGGAGTTACTTCCCTTGAAGGTATATTCCTGCCATCATGGGCAGTGTAGCCTATTTTACTTCTCTGCCATTGCTTCATTATTAATAAAAATAAACTCTGCAAGGATTCTCTGGTTTTTTATGTTTTCTTGAAATCAAATCTATACTATTGTTTTAAACAGTATAGTGTTCTGTGTATCTTGTGGGTTTTTCGAAACTTTATTTCCTTCAAAGGAAAATTACATTGGATTTGCAAGGAAAATATGATGGTGTCTGTATCTCTGTTACCACATCTTTTCACCAAATGTACATGTGTGCCATTTGCTTTCATTTTTATGGGTTTTACTGTAAGGAGTTTTTTTTTTTGTTTTCGTTTGGTTGAGTTGGGATTTTTTTGTTTGTTTTTTTTTTGGCTTTTTGTTTGTTTGGTTTTGTTTTTGGTTCTAGGTACTAAGCCCTAGAAGAGATTGTTTCTTTCTCTCTAACCTAAAGTACTTTATATATACAAGCCTGTGTTCTCCATTCTATAATTCCAAAATCCAAAATGCTTGAAAAAGTTTTTTAGTCTTTTGGTAACAAACCTCATTTGTCAACAACACCTTCTCTTGAAACTGACATGAAACTATATGTAGTCTTTGTTTTTCCCATTTAGTGTGAATATTCATGTGTTTCACTGTGTTTGGTTATGGGATTGCTGCCCCTAATCTCTGGTGATATTACATAGTATATGGCATATCATGTTGCCTTTCTAAAATCCAAACAGATTTTTATGTCTGAAACATTTGGCCTTAAGTGTTTGGGGTCAGGGATTGTGGACTTAGGTCTGTATTGGTAGCACTGGTTACAGGTGCTTGTGGCAGTTTATTCCCTTGTCTGTGTTTCCCATTAGACTTTGAACTAAGAAAGCTTTCCTCCTTGGCCCCACAGACCCTAGTTTATTGTGTACTTAGTAATCAGTACTAAACAGAGTTGGTACTTAATATTGAAATTGAATACCAAAAATTGGGGCAAAGCTTTACCCAGATAGGTTATTGAACTACAGATTATAGCATGTTTTCTTTTCACTTGATTATATGTTCTTTTTAAACAGTCTCTTTCCTGTTCTGCTTCTCTTTTCTTTCTTCTTACTGGAATCTTGGCTTCACCACTGACTAATCACTGTGTGATCTTGAACAGCTTACTTAACACCTCAATACATTCATTTGTTCATTTGTAAAAATGGTATCATAATTTTGCTTACCTCAAAGGATTGTTGTGAGGGCTAACCAGAATGCTTCCTGGAATTTATCACTCCTTTTGCTGTTAATGTTGCTGTTACTGATTCATATCCTATTGGTTACCTTACTAACATATGGTGAACCATCCTCTTATTGACTTTGAGGTCATTTTTAGTGTTTTGACGCTTTTAACAATGCTGGAGTTAATCCTTGCATAGATGTCCATAAGTCTTTGTGACCTTATTTTTGTAGGGATAGATTGAAGTGGGAATGTTGCATCAGTGGCCCCTAATATTTTTAATTTTAGTGGATATTTGCATGTTACTTTCTTAAGGCAGAATTGAGAAATGCGGGGGTAGGGTAGCAGTTTTCAGACCCACCAACAGTCTATATAAGAGTGCCATAACCTTGCCAGCAATGGATTTTATCAATTCATTTTTAAAAAGTAATTATAAACTCATGGGAAATTATAAAAATGGATACCTCACCCCGCTTCCTCCAGTGGTAATGTCTTATATAACTACAGTACAATATCAAAACCAGGAAACTGACCTTAGTACAGTACTGCTAACAAAGACCTGAATATATTTGATTTTTCCGAGTCTGACCAATGGTGTCTCGGTTTCATTTGTTTTCCTTTAACCACTGTAAAGTTTGGGCAGCTTTTCATGTATTCTGTTGGCCATTTATATTGCATTTTCATATCCTTTATTTTTTTCTAATTGGTTGTTTGTATTTTCCTAGAAAGCTATTTTAGGTATGCTTGGTATAGATTTGTTGATGATTTTTTTTCCTGTACAGAAATTTTTATTTTTATTTAGTTATTAAGGTTTTCTTTTGTGGTTTGGGGTTTTTTCTTTCTTATGTAGAAAGGTTACTCTATCCTGTAGGTTATACTGTTTTCCTTCTACTTTTTACATTTTGGCTTTTAATCCATTTGGAATATGTTTTTATATAAGCTGTGAGAATTAAATAATTATTTAATTAATTATTCAATGAACTGTTTTATTTAGGAGTCTCTTGGTTGTTTGTGACTTAAAACCTCAACAAAATTCCAAAGGTGGGACTGGCTTAAGGCAAGGCTGGATACAGTGGCATAACTAATATTGCTAAAAAAAAAATGTTGCTGTTTTCCTCTTTTCTCAGCTCTGCCTTTTTGGGTGTTGAATTTTCCTCCATAATCCTTACCTAGCCCTTCCTTTCTCTCTCCTTTGTGTTGTTCCACCCAAATTCCAGATACTTCCCTCATGGTCATATGACTGAAAGTCTTAGGTATTATTTTCTCATACTGCTCAGGGGAAGAGAAAGATTCTCACCACAGGTGACCGTGTCATAACTCAGTCTTCTTCCTGCTGCACAGAAATAGTACCTTTTACATTTATTGTGATCTGTTTCTATATTTTCTATTTTGTTCCACCAGCAGTCTGTAAGAGTGAACATTTGCCTGTTTATCCTGTCCCAGAAACACATTGCTTAATAAAACTCTAATTTAATTATTATTATTCAATAATTATTTAATTTAATAATTAATTATTCACTAATATTCTAATAATGTGCTTAGAGTACATTTTAATATCTTCTTAAGCAAGTCTCTCATCATTTATTTCCCAGAAATTTCTTGGCAATTTTTATATGTTTATTTGATACAGACTTGGAGGTTTTGACTAGAATTGCATTATGTGTATTTTTAACATGGAAATATCTAAATTAGATAAACATAACTGAAAATCAGCCTGGAGATACTCAGTGTTTTTCTTTTTCTTTTTAATTAATTAATTAATTTTTATTTTTGCCTCCGTTGGGTTTTCATTGCTGTGTGTGGGCTCTCTCTAATTGTGGCGAGAGGGGCATACTCTTCGTTGTGGGGTGCAGGCTTCTCATTGCAGTGGCTTTTCTTGTTGCAGAGCACGGGCTTTAGGCAAGCAGGCTTCAGTAGTTGTGGCTTGCGGGCTCTAGAGTGTAGGCTCAGTAATTGTGGCACACCGGCTTAGTTGCTCCATGGCATGTGGGATCTTGCCGGACCAGGGCTCGAACCCATGTCCCCTGCATTGGTAGGCAGATTCTTAACCACTGTGCCACCAGGGAAGTCCCTCTTTTTTTTTTTTTAATATTTTATTTATTTACTTATTTGATTGGCCTGGGTCTTAGTTGTGTCAGGCAAGCTCCTTAGTTGTGGCTCACAGGCTCCTTAGTTGTGGCATGCAAGCTCTTAGTTACGGCATGCATGTGGGATCTAGTTCCTTGACCAGGGATCAAACCCAGGCCCCCTGCATTGGGAGCGTGGAGTGTTAACCACTGTGCCACCAGGGAAGTCTCATCATTTTCTTTAACAAAAGGTTTTCTTTTATTTTCTTTGTTCTCCATCTTTTCAGTCTATTTTATTTATTTATTTATTTATTTATTTATTTACTTATTTATTTATTTATGGCTGCGTTGGATCTTTGTTGCTATTAGTGGGCTTTTTCTAGCTGCGGCGAGTGTGCAGCATGGGCTCTAGGTGCGTGGGCTTCAGTAGTTGTGGCACACAGGCTCAGTAGTTGTGGCTCGCGGGCTCTAGAGTGCAGGCTCCGTAGTTGTGGTGCACGGGCTTAGTTGCTCCGCGGCATTTGGGATCTTCCTGGACCAGGGCTTGAACCAGTGTCCCCTGCGGATTCTTAACCACTGCGCCACCAGGGAAGTCCCCATCTTTTCAGTTTTTGACCCTCAGCACCTTCACAGTACCAAAAGACAGTGGTCCTGCTCTCTCCTACAGAGAACTCTTATCTTTAGATACCCAAGATATCTAGCAGCCTCTTCCAGTAGGCTTCTTTGGGTTATTGAGTAGTACCAGCAGAGAACTGAGAAGGGAGATATGGAAATGTGCAAATAAGTTGCCTTATCCCTCAGATATTGTGAGTTGTTGTTTTTTTTTAAATTTAAGGATGCCACACATCTCCATTTATATTACTATAGGAAAATGAAATTGATTACAGGAAAGGAAAATGATATATGTATATTTTCTACAGATAATTTATTATATACCTAAAACTCTAGAAAATATGATAAATGTATATTAGAATTAGTAAACTTTTAACCAGGTTTCTACATAGAAGATGAATATTCCAAAGTCTGCTTTATGTCTTTTAAAGTGATCTCATGATAGGTCTAAAGACCATCGTAATATAGATAACTATGGAATCATTATATTTTACACCTGACACTAATACAATGTTATATGTCAATTATATCTCAATTTTAAAAAAGAGAGCATGTAAATGTGTTTGTTCCATAACTCAGATTCAGTCTGGTGCAGCAGTATGCAGGGAGATTAATATTATTTATTTCTGTGTGTGTTTTCTTTTTCTTCCCTGTTTTACTTCTGGACATTTAAGGCTTGTGCTAAATGAAATAGATTAAAAATTTTTTTTTCAGCTTTATTGAGGTGTATTAACAAATAAAATTGTAAGTCAAATAGAATCTTTAGAGAATATATTTGTGATGCTTCTGTGAGAGAAATTTGTCTTGACTGAAATGTTAGATGATAAATTGGGATTAAGAAAATTATAGAATTATTTTTTCTTTAGATAACTGGGAAGGAATTTTACATCCATTTTCTCCATGGCAGCCTTTCTAGATTTATAGACTTTTTATAGTTTATAAAATGTGTTTATGTCAAATGAGTGTTGATTTGTTAATTTTATCTTAATTCAGTGTTACGTAGGATATTCAGAGACAGAAACTAATCATTGTGTTCTCTCTCTCTCTCTCTCTTTTTTTTTGGCAGTGGAACTTCCCCTCTTGCATGCCTGAATGCAATGCTGCACACAAACTCCCGAGGTGAAGAGGGCATCTTCTATAAGGTTCCAGGTAGAATGGGAGTGTATACTTTGAAGGTAAATATTTTTGTTACGGAGTCATTTTAAAAGTGAAAACAGGAAGTAACTACGTGTAATAAATAATACTTGCATCATAGAGACAGAATTCTGTTCTTGAAGAGCTTACTTTCAGGAAGAGGTAAAATTTTCAATCCTGTATCCAATACATTTTTTTTTTAATTAATCTGTAACCATCTGTAGGTAGATTGGAGAAGTAACTTCATTTTTCATTCTTTGCCATAGTTTTTTTTTTTTCATTCTTTGCCATAGTATTATTTTGAAAGGATGAAATTAAAATGACTTCCAGTGACTTTTAAAGGGTGTCACATATTTAAATAATAATGAGTATTACTGTAGAGTATACAGCCTTGATGCTTTATATTACTTTCTGATTTAATTCTCCATTACAATTCAGAGTTGTGGTTATTATTCCTTTATTATGATAGAGAAAGCCGAAGTTCAGAAGATTGGATTTTCTTGCTCAGTGTTGGCCAGATAGTATCAGAACCAGAATATGAATCCATATCTGACTGAATTCACGTGTTCTTTTACCATAACAGACTTGCTAAGTTCTAATTTCTGCACTAAGAAGGGACCTTGACTTATCAGTGTCCTTTCAGTTACAAACAGAAAAGCCAACTCAAATGAGCTTGAGTGAAACAGAGAAGTTATTAGTTCACATAACTGAAAATTCTAGGGAAACTCAGCCTGAATTCGGGAGCTCAAATTATGGTCATCAGGGATGGGTCTCTCCGTTTTCTTTTGGCTTCAGTCTCAGGCAAGCCCTCTCCTCATCGTACATGACTTCACTCCCAACCCCCACTCTGCAATCTGTAAGTCTGGAGAGAAGGAGTCTCAGGAACTGAAGCAGGAGCCCTTTAGTTAGTTCTGATGTGGCTTAATTGGTTTGGCTTGGCCCATGTGCCTATACCAGAATGATTGCCGTTACCAAACACATGGAGTCTTCTGATTGGCCACTCTTAAGTTCATGATCACCCTTGATGTGAAAGTGTGGTTAAGCCCTCTCAAGCCAGATGAACTGAGGCAAGGGTTGTTTCCCAAAGAAAATTTATCAGCAGAAGGAGAATTAATGCTTGGCATGCAATGACTATGTCCATGTGTATGTGGGACTCTGTCCCCTCTTACCTTTTTAGTTTTGGCTGTAGTCATCTCTATGCTCACTGGTTGTGTGTAGCCCACTAACATTAAAAAGATCTAACTTACCCATAATACCTCCTTTTAAAACACCTTGTTGAACTTCACAGGGTTACAGGGATCTAGTCCCACACAGAGCTTTCTGTGTTTCTTTTAGGTTTTAGTTGTTCTAGACCTTCTATATTGTTAATAACATTTATTAAATGCCTATTCTATACCTGACACTGTAGAGGCTATAAAGAAGGATAAACTATGGTTCCTGATCTCTTGAAGCTCACATAGTTACTGAAATAATTGCATGCTCACAAAACACACTGTGCTGTAAAGTACTGTGAGAGCATAGAGAAATAAAGATTAACCTTGAATAAAGGGATCTGGAAGATTTAGTTTGTTTTTCTGTTGTTTTAAAGTTGTAAAATTTGAGTTGAACTTTGGCAGATAAATAATGGAAGGAAGGGCCTTCCAGGACAAGGGAATAGCTTAAGCAAAGGCACAGATAAAAGGATTCAGAATGGTTTTGAGAGTAAATTGGAGTGGTTAGACCATAATCTGTGTGTGGGCTAGTGTGGTAAGGAGTCAGGAGGGGGTAAATGTTAGGTGAAGAACAAACATTGGAGGCTTTTGAAAACCTGACTGAGCGGTTAAGAGAGTGAAGGAGGGAGGGTAGGTATGTGTTGAGGAAACGGCAGGGGTTTTTTTGGAGAATAGCATGATCAAATCATGTTTAGGAAGATAATTCAAGTAAAGAGTAAAGCAAGAAAATTTGTCAAAAGGATGGTTATGATTGTTTGGAAGAGATAATTGGCCTAAACTGTGAGAGTGGTGAAAGAGATGGAGGCAAGGAACATTAGAGAAATAAAACGTAAACTATTTGGAGTGGGTAAAAGAAGCGGTGCAGTGATTCTAAGATTTGGGGCATGAGTTGATCCTGGAGGGATCACAAGTTTAAGAAGACAGTTAGGGGGGGCTTCCCTGGTGGCGCAGTGGTTGAGAGTCCGCCTGCCGATGCAGGGGACATGGGTTCGTGCCCCGGTCTGGGAGGATTCCACATGCCGCGGAGCGGCTGGGCCCGTGAGCCATGGCCGCTGGGCCTGCGCGTCCGGAGCTTGTGCTCCACAATGGAAAGGCCACAGCAGTGAGGCCCGTGTACCGGAAAAAAAAGAAGACAGTTATATTTGTATTTAAAGTGTGTGTTGAACTTACAGATCAAGAGGTCTTGTTTGCAACTAACTCTATAAAAGTTTCCTATATTTTGAAGGAAAGGATATGTATTTTAAGAAAGTGTATAACATGTGAAATGGCACTAGAGTATAAACGTAAGTGGAAAAAAACAGTTCCTTATTAGATCAGAGATTACTATCTTGACTGTAATGTTGTGAGTACTAGTTATAGGTAGGAGGGTCATGTGTCAGAATTACTTTTTATCTGATTATAAAAATAAATTATGTGGGAAAACAAAATATATATTGAGAAGAAAAAAGAATCATCCATAGTTTCATAACTCAGAAATAACATTCACTAATGTGTTTATTTATATGTATATATTTTACACACTACATAAATTTATAGTAGCTAATATTTATTGAGCTCTTATCATATGCCAGGCCTTGTTCTAAGCATTTTATATTTATTAACTCATTTAATTTCAGAATGATCTTTTAAGGTAGGTACTGTCACCCCATCTTATAGACAGGGAAACTGAGGCATGAGAGTTTAAGACTTTGACCAAGGCTGCATAATTAGGAGAAGATAAAGCCAGAATTCAAACCCCCAAAGTCTTAATTTCCTAGTTCTTGATCTTACAACTACCCTGTTATATCTCTCACATACTGTGGCTGACACAGGTGTCCTTTCTGATTAGCATTCTCACTGTCCAGTGCAGAAACCAAAGATTCATGTGATTTTTTTTTTTTCTTCTTTTAAACCATTCCTTTTGTGTTTGACTCTTGCTACTTACTAACCAATTTTTGGAACCAGTTAGATTCAAATAATGCACTATCACTTGCTATCCAGACTCTTAACTGAATTTACAATACATAATGGTACTTACATACACATAAATATATATATATATATATATATATATATATATTACATGGATGATGGGTGTACATACATTTTAAAAAATTGTTATTATATAGATTTTATCCTGAACATTTCATCATTTACCTGGATTTAAATATACCAAGTTTTTTGTCCAATTTAAGCCTCTGTGTTGTGCCTGCATACGATTGTCATGTGTATTTTTTATCTTTGAGTATGGATGGAAGCATTAACTAATTTGACCCAAAGAAGAGAGATGACAGGAATTCAGAAATTATTGCTGGTTCTGCTACTGAATTTTATAATACTAAAAATTAATCAGCACAATTAAAAGTCACAACAATGCATATCAGAAATTTAATTCCTATTTGCTGAAATGGTAATGATTAATCCTAATTGGATGCCTACATTTTCAGAAAGATGTGCCGGATGGGGTGAAAGAGCTATCAGAAGGTTCAGAAGAAAGCAGTGATGGTCAGTCAGATTCCCAGAGTTCTGAGAACAGCAGCAGCAGCAGTGATGGTGGCAGCAACAAGGAGGGAAAAAAGAGCAGGTGGAAAAGGAAAGGTAAATCCACCTGATCCCTCCATAAAGTACTGAATGCTGTAGGACAAATGCCCTGGTTAATAGTTCCTCTTTTTCTAGACCCCATGTCAGTTAGTCTCTTTCCC
>NW_006798707.1:28555-84724 GCF_000442215.2 Lipotes vexillifer | reverse complement strand
CTGCTTCTCGCGGTGCCAGCTCAAAAATTTAGCCACTAGCTACATGTGTCTTTTGAGCACTTGAAATATAGCTAGTGTGACAGAGGAACTGAATTTGTAATTTTGTTTTAACTAAAATTTAAATAGCTACATGTGGCTAGTGGCCATCACATTGGATAACATGGCTCTGGGTTTTACCTGGGTTTATTTTTAGCTCTTGGCTGCCCGTAGCCTTTTTTAGGATGCCCTTATTTTATTTACCTCTCTAATGCTCTCTTTTAAAATTTGAGGACTTAATTGCTCTAAGAACTCTCTCCTTACTAGGAAAATAATGCTTTTCATTTCTACTAGCAAAGACTAAATTTAGTCTGCTGGTCTTTGCTCTCATCTCCTGCTTGCTTTCTGCTTCATAGCTTACGCAAAAACTTTCTTTAGGGAATAATATCTTTGTTGCTGCAGCTTCCCTGGGATGAATTTTCCACTTAAGGATACATTTTATTACCTCTTCTTCTAATTATTTGTAGCTTCTTGTCAAGAGTCTTTTTGAAGAGGGCAAATCGTTTTTACCCCAATATTGATAAATTTAGCCATACATGGCGGGGCAGATTTTAAGCCAGCTCATGCTGGTTCCTTTATAAGGACTGATATAGTGGTATTCCAGAGCAAAATAGACATCCAGGAGTTTCCCTAGCTTGGATGACCTCTTACGTTTGAGTCGTAGGTGAGTTGCCTTTGGATCTAGAAGTTAGAGTGATGCTTGTTGGAATACTTGACTCATTAATTTTAAGTACCTCTAGTACTATTGATTTTGAACTATAACAGAAAAATTATCTTCTTTATTATCATTTCTGTGTTAATGTGTGTGCTACTCCTGGAGAAAATTTAGATAATTGGTGACATTATCTGTGCTCTCTCATACAGCTACTACACTTGCAAGTTGGGCAAATTTTGAAACCAGAGGATCCTAGCTTTAAGATCACAACCACTTAGAGAGCAGCTCAGACATCATGTGTTAGGAACAAATGGAGTAAAGGCAAGGCAAGGTTGGGACCTGCGACCAATATTCTTGATATGTGTTTTTTAAAGTAATCCCTGTCAGTAGTGAAAGGAGATGTGTCTAGGACTTTACGTTTCTCAGAGTGTAATGAGACCTCTTTTTTTTTGGAAGGATGGAGCCAAAAGTATTAAGGGCTCTCTCTGTCTCTCCTCGGCTTCTCCCCAGTTTAAATTTTTCTTTTTAAGTTTGGGAATTGTTGATCTAGGATTAGGAACCAAGACAAGTCATCAGGCAAGAGAGACAGCTAGATTCATAATTTCTGGATGTGGCTGGAAACAGGGAAATCAGTACTAAAGGAGGTCAGACTAGTAAACTGGGAACAAAATCTTGGTTGTGTTAGTCTTTGCTTTTCAGTAGCTCATATGCTGCAGTGGCTGTTTGGTTTTGTTTTTTTAACATCTTTATGGGAGTATAACTGCTTTACAGTGGTGTGTCAGTTTCTGCTTTATAACTGCAGTGGCTGTTTGAAGTAGTGGTTGTTACGTGGTTGTGAAAGGCTCTCTCTAAGTGCATTATGATACAGGAGGATTTAAAATAACAATAGAACCTCATTGTCCGTAGCTTAATGGGTAGATTAAAATAGCATAACCTTGCCCCACACTCGGCATAATAATAGAAGATATTAACAGCAAGGTAATAGCAAATTCAAAATTGTGGTCCACATAAATTATTTTTGAACTGCCTCTGATTCATTCTTCTTCTAGAAATTGTCACAATATTACTTAGCCTCAGTTTACGTTAAGATGAGATGTTCAGTAAAGATCTTTTCTGATTGTAGGCTATTAAACTGAGTATAGAATGGCCTTTATGTGGTGTTTGGAAGGTGGAGATGAGAGGTGCACATGATGGCATATGGACATGCTAACTACTCTAGCAGCTCTGATAGTCTTCAGAAATGGATAAATGCTGAGCTAGCAATAATGAAGAATGATTTAGTCTCTCATAGGATGTGCTTCTCTCATTCATGGGTCATGCATATGACATAGGCATAGAAATGTAAAATTTTAGGTTTATATTATATATTTATGAATGTTTTTGTAGTCCAGTGCAAGTTAAAATGGAAAACTTGTAGTTAGCAGTGATAGTAGCAGCATGCTGCACAACAGTTCTAAGTCAGTTGCAGTTATTAATAAAGGTAAAACAAACTAAATGTGCCTATTCCTTTTTCTTATTTAGGGCTTTTACTCTCAATCTGACATCACTTTATTTCAAATGCATTGTAAGACAGGAAGAACACTGAGATGGTATCAAAACCCACTTCCTTTTATGTACAAAAATAAAGAGCTCTGACAGCAAAACTGATACTTCTAGTTGGAAATCGATAGAAACTCTTGATATAGGTATACCTTTTAGCCAGATAGGGACAGAGAATAGAACTTTGGAATTCAGTCCAATGTTAACACTAGTTTATTGATTTCTGTGGTGGAAGAACTTAGAAGTTTGTAGTTCTGGTTCCTAATTTTCAGACAGGAAACAATGTTCAGAGACGAGCTTTTTGGAATTCCAATCCAAGGTAAGATGGAATAACGCCAGAAAAATGATTAAAATCAACTTTTCTGTTGCTTTTTTGTAGGACTGTAGCTAAGTGAAGTCTCTGCCTTTCCCCTAAAATATAAATACTGCAGCATGAAGCAACTGCAAAAGCATTATTTTTATCTTCTGAAAAAAGTATTGTTAAATTTTGGTCTGCTTTCAAAATGTCAAGAAAAAAATTAAGTGAAATATGCCTTTTCACTTATAAGGTGTTACTAATTCTTTCCAGGAACATGAGCTCATGTTAATTTTACTGCTTCAGGAATTTGATACATAGTGTGTTTGGAGTTACTTAAAATACCATAGACCTGTCTGCCCTCTAACAGCATTTATATATGTGTTAAGTTACTGAATAGTGATGATTATATATAGAGAGAAATGTCACCTTTAAAAAGTATACTGGAGAGAAAAACTCCTTTGGGCAAAGTTAACTTACATGGTGAGAGACCTTTGGGAGAGATGCTCTCTTCTCTCTTGGGGTGATTAGTGTCTGAGTTGGAGGTTTTAGCTTTGTCATGTATTAAAGACAGCTACACTACTAGGACTTGGATAGTTAGGGTACCCAGAAGCAAGGGAAGGTGTTCAGGTAAGGCCTCTTCATCTTTGGTTAGGGGACTGTTTGAATATAATCAGGAGCCACAGCCTGCTCAGTTTGGAGTAGACTGCTGTACTTGGTGTGAGGAGAAGGGATTTAGAACTAAAACGGTCTGTTACTTCTGGAAATGAAGTTCCTCTAAAGAAAGACTACTGTGAAAATAAGACTCCCCCTTAAGAGAAGGATTGCTGGTTTTGACCATGCACTCTTTCAACTATTAATCCTTCAACTATATAAAGCTCAATTTCAATTTTGATATTACTGCTCCATTATTTCTGATAGTGTCTCTAATACTTCAGAGGGGCCCATTGAATGTCTTCAGGAGAAACTAAAATGCTAAGTCAGAGATTATTTACTAAAGCTTTTAATTCAAATGCATCTAATATGAATAGTCCATTACCCTTTTGACCTTGTTCAATATGATAATCATTTGTTGAAATGGAAAATTCCCAGTGCTATAATGTATCTGAAAAATGGTACCTTCTGATCTTATACTCAGGGGATGGTACATGTGTATCCAACAGCCTGAAACTACTTCCAGTAAACTGTGTAAAACTGGCTTTAATAAGCCTCAGTTCTAAAATTTGTTTCAAATATTTTTCTGAAAACACTTAAATTTGAGTTTAAAAAGATCTCTCTACTAGGTCACTGTTTGGTTTTTGTGTGTGACATTTTTGGTTTTTTAAATCAAATAATGAGTGCTTTTGATCAGAACTTGTTAATCTTTTGTTATGTCTATATGTTTATATGAAAGCAAGCTTTTTTGTTTCTAATCAGATACTAAATAAGTTCTTAAATGAGTGCTTTTGACTCTGTTGCGCCGTCCACATTGGAGGACTAGTAGTTCAGGATATAATCTTGAGAAGTGTTGTTTAAGCAGTTAGTTTATTTGCAGAACCAAAGAGTTTTAAGCTCTTTGTTTTTCAGGAGTTTTTGGTTCTTTTGGCTCATCTCATTTCCATGTAAATTTTAGAATCAGCTAGTCAGTTTTCACATGCCCCCGCTCCCAGTAACCTGCTAGGATTTTGATCGGGATTGCATTAAAACTGTATGTCAGTTTGGGCTCTGTTGCATGTTTACATTAAGCCTTTGAATCTATGAAAGTGATATTACTGCATTTTCTGCAGTTTTCTTTCATTAATGTCACATAATTTTCTTTGTAGAGGTCTTGTACATCTTTTATTAGATTTATTCTTTGACATTTTTTATTCTATTATAAATGGATTTAAATTTTTTTCATTTCATGATTGCTTATTGCTGATATATAAAAATACATACAAGGACTTCCCTGGCGGTCCAGTGGTTAGGACTCCACACTTCCACTGCAGAAGGCACGGGCTCAGTTTCTGGTCGGGGAACTAAGATCCCACAAGCTGCGTGATGTGGGGGGAAAAAAATACATATAGTTAATTTTTATAAATTGATTGTCAATGTCTGTGAAGGGTCTAGGATTCTACCCTTTTTGTAAGCTAACAAGTTATCTTTGTATTGGTTCATGCATGTTGACAGAAGGTGCAAGACTCCTGGGTCAGAGAAAAAGGACTTTATTACTCACAGCATAGCAAGCAGTATGAACATGGCATATTTGTTGTGTTGGTTCCTCTTATCTCCAAGTCTTCCATGGTTGATGAGATAATGGGCCCAGGTGCATGCTACTCATGCTGTCGGTTTGTACCTTAGCCAAGGAACACTGAGGTTGAGGAGTTCAATTCCTCCTTCCCTCCCTCCCTCTTCCCCTCCCTTCCTCCCCTCCATTTTTATTGAGATACAACTGACATACAACATTGTATAAGTTTAAGGTGTACAGCATAATGATTTGACTTACATATGTCATGAAATGATTACCACATTAAGTTTAGTGAACATCCATCATCTCATATTGAAATAGATACAAAATTAAAGAAATTAAAAAAAAATTTTTTCCTTGCGATGAGAACTTTCAGGGTGTACTTTCTTAACTTTCATATATAACATACAGTGGTATTAATTGTATTTATCATGTTGTACATTACATCCCTAGTACTTATTTATCTTCTAACTGGAAGTTTGTACCTTCGTCAGTCCCTGCAACCTCTCCACCTCTGGTAATCACAAATCTGATCATATTTTCTATGAGTTTTTTTTTTTTTTTAACATCTTTATTGGGGTATAATTGCTTTACAATGGTGTGTTAGTTTCTGCTTTATAACAGAGTGAGTCAGTTATACATATATATATGTTCCCATATCTCTTCCCTCTTTGTCTCCCTCCCTCCCACCCTCCCTATCCCACCCCTCCAGACAGCCACAAAGAACCGAGCCGGTTTCCCTGTGCCATGCGGCTGCTTCCCACTGGCTATCTACCTTACGTTTGTTAGTATATATATGTCCATGTCTCTCTCTCGCCCTAACACACCTCACCCTTCCCCCTCCCCATATCCTCAAGTCTGTTCTCCAGTAGGTCTCTGTCTTTATTCCTGTTTTACCCCTAGGTTCTTCATAACAATTTTTTTTTCTTAAATTCCATATATATGTGTTAGCATACGGTATTTGTCCTTTTCTTTCTGACTTACTTCACTCTGTATGACAGACTCTAGGTCTATCCACCTCATTACAAATAGCTCAATTTCGTTTCTTTTTATGGCTGAGTAATATTCCATTGTATATATGTGCCACATCTTCTCTATCCATTCATCCGATGATGGGCACTTAGTTTGTTTCCATCTCCGGGCTACTGTAAATAGAGCTGCAGTGAACATTTTGGTACATGACTCTTTTTGAATTTTGTTTTTCTCAGGGTATATGCCCAGTAGTGGGATTGCTGGGTCATATGGTAGTTCTATTTGTAGTTTTTTAAGGAACCTCCATACTGTTCTCCATAGTGACTGAACCAATTCACATTCCCACCAGCAGTGCAAGAGTGTTCCCTTTTCTCCACACCCTCTCCAGCATTTATTGTTTCTAGATTTTTTGATGATGGCCATTCTGACTGGTGTGAGATGGTATCTCATTGTAGTTTTGATTTGCATTTCTCTAATGATTAAAGATGTTGAGCATTCTTTCATGTGTTTGTTGGCAGTCTGTATATCTTCTTTGGAGAAATGTCTATTTAGGTCTTCTGCCCATTTTTGGATTGGGTTTGTTTTTTTGTTATTGAGCTGCATGAGCTGCTTGTAAATTTTGGAGCTTAATCGACCTACAACACTGTCAGTTCCTGGTACAAAACATAGTGATTCCATAATTCTGTATTTCAGAATGATAACCATGATAAGTCTAGTTGTCCTCTGTCACCACACAAAGATATTATACCATTATTGACTATATTCCCCATAGGGTAGGATATATTACATACCTGTGGCTCATTTATTTGGTAACAAAGTTTGTACCTCTTAATCTGCCTCACCTGTTTCTTTCTTCCCCTCACCACCACTCTCCCCTCTGGCAACCACCTGTTTGTTCTCCGTATCTATGGGTCTGTTTCTGGGTTTTGCTGGTTTTTTTTTTTTTTTTGGCCACAATGCACGGCTTACAGGATCTTATTTCCCTGACCAGGGATTGAACTCGGGCCACAGCAGTGAAAGTGCCAAGTCCTTACCATTGGACTGCCAAGGAGTTCCCATTCTGTTTCTGTTTAGTTTTGGTTGTTCATTTGTTTTGTTTTTTAGGTTCCACATATAAGTGAAATCATACAGTATTTGTCTTTGTTCTTCTGGCTTCATTTAGTATAATATGCCCTCTGGATCCATCATTGTTGCCACACATGGTGACAAGATTTCATTCTTTTTTATTGCTGAGTAATGTGCCACGTTGTGTGTGTGTGTGTGTGTGCATGTGCTGTGTGTTTGTACGTACATGCATACATACATAGCACATCTTTATCCATTCATCTGTTGGTGGGCACTTAGATTGCTTCCATATCTTGGCTGTTATAAATAATGCTGAAGTGAACATAGGATTGGGGTGCATATATCTTTCCTGATTATGTTTTTGTTTTGTTTGGATAAATACCCAGGAGTGGAACTGCTGGATCATGTGGTAGTTCTATTTTTAATTTTTTGAGGAATCTTTGTTCTCGTTTTCCATAGTGGCTGCACCAATTTACATTCCCACCAACAGTACATGAGGGTTCCGTTTCTCCACATCCTCGCCAGCACTTGTTATTTGTTGTCTTTTTGATGATAGCTGTTCTGACAAGTGTGAGGTGATATCTCATTATGGTTTTGACTTGCATATCTTCGATGATTAGTCATGTTAAGCATCTTTCCATGTACCTGTTGGCCAACTCTGTGTCTCCTTTCAGGGCTTTTAAATAGTTACAGTAATGTTATTAGAAACCAGGATTATCTGAGAAGAAAAGCGATAGAAATATAAAATCAGAAAAGTTAAGTGACAATGCTGTAATCATAAATTCTGATTTATCTTTTGCATGAATTTAAAAAATTTTTTCCTTTGAAAAAAATTCTTTTTTTTTTTTTTTTTGTTCCAGTCACTGAGAAGTTCTAGAACCAGTGGTAACTGAGTAGCATCAAGTGCAGTATTTTAATACCATTTTCAATAAAAAGGTATCAGGTCTCCTTGGAGAAGGGGGTATTCCAAGTCTGGGCAAAAAAATTATGCAAGATTTGCCTAGGACTCTTTCTGTGCCATATAGCAAGGAAGTGGTTAGATACTGCTGGGGCCATGTCCCAAAGATGGTTTACAACTTGAAGGAACTCCCACTACCCCAAAAGTGCACAGTTTGAGTGCCAAATTTTTAATAATTGCTAATGATGTAAACATTTCAAATATGTAAACATCTGTGAGTTGATACTTTAAAAAAATAAAATCAGTTTTAAGTGCTGTATTACTTTTCTGAGGCTGCTGTAACAGATTACCACAAACCAAGAGCCTTAAAAGAACAGAAATTTATTTAATTTCTCACAGTTCTAGAGGCCAGAAGTCGGAAGTCAGGGTGTCAGCAGGGCTATACTCTTTGCAGAGACTCTAAGGGAGAAGTCTGTTCTGTGTATTTTCTAGCTTCTGGTGGTTGCTGACATACTTTCCCTATGGCCACATCCTCCAGTCTCTGCCTCTGTCCACATGACCTTCTTCTCTGTGCCTGTCCTGTGTCTACGGTCACTTGACATTTGATTTAAGGCCCACTGGAATAATCCACGATGATCTCCTTATCTCAAGATCCTTTATTAAATCTGCCAAGACTCCTTTTCCAAATAATGTAAGATTTCCACGTTCTGGGGGTTGGGACATGGACATGACTTTTGGTGGCTACCCTTTAGCTCACTACAAGTACTCACTCATTCTGAAACTATACAGAGTCCAAATCTTGGTTGTGCTCCTTACTAGCTGTGTCCTTGGTCAGGCTAATTAAATTTCCAGATAGGGAAAATTTAGATAATACCATCACAATATGCAGGTGTGTATATTTATTTATTTATAAATGTATATCCTTGAAATTTTTTCTTTTTTTTTTTTTTGCATAGAAAAATGTCAGCAAGGATGCCATCCCAACTATATTATTTAGTTATCTCAGAGGATAGAATTGTAGGAGATTGGGTGGGGGTAGAAAGAGAAGTTGTACCCATCTTAGAGGGTAGTTACAAGAGTTCAATGAAATTCTGTTCAAATGAACGTAGCACAGCATTAGGCACATAGACGATGTTTAATTCATGGTTGCTCTAATAAAGTTATGTGTCTTGGAGACAATGTAGACACTAAAAGGAATTAAAAGAGATGAGTTTCTCAACATGTGTTTAAATCTTATTTGCTGTTCGTAGTTCTGAACCTTTAATATTTAAAAGTTAGAGTAAAGTTTAAGTTTCATTAAAGTTATGAGACCAGTGCTTGGCATTAAGTACTGGGAGGTATTCCTCATTGGTGGGTCCTGGAATTTTCGTGATTTATTTCAGTTGGCTTTGAGATACGTTTATGGATTCATTTGTTAGAAAGGGCTTTTGCCTTAAAGGGAAACATTCCAAACAGTTTGCCCTGGTAATTACAGATAGCTTTATTATCTCTTTTCCAGGCTACAAAGTAGAATTCATATGTTCTTTAATGGGGTCATTTTGGCTTGGTCATTTGTTTTCTGTTTATTTTCAGACAGTTATTGGGACAGGTGAGGATGTGAAAATAAATATAGTTAAATATTAATAGTTTTTAGCTTTATTTTCATAATGTCCCTTTAAAAACATTGCTCAAATAAAAAAGACAGACAATATCAAATGTTGACAAGGATATGGAGAAATTAGAACACTCATACATTTCTGGTGGAATTGTAAAAAATGGTTCAGCCATCTTGGAAATTAGTTTAGCACTTCCTCAAAGAGTTTAAACATAGAGTTACTGAAAAAACCAGCAATTTCACTTTTAGGTATGAACCCAGGAGAATTGAAAACATATGTCCAACACAAAATTCTGCTAACGAGTGTTCGTAATGGCAAAACGTGGAAGCAACTCAAATGTCCTTTTGAGCAACTCAAATGTCAAATCAGCTAATGAATAACAAAATGTGGCTATGCATACAATAGAATATTATTTGATGATAAAAAGGAATAAAGTATTGATACATGCTCTAATAGAGGTGAATCTTTAAAACATGCTAAGTAAAAAAAAGCCATTCAGAAAACAGCACATATTGTGTGATACCATTTATATGAAATGTCCAGAATAGGCAAGTGCATAGGGACAAAAAATAGATTGGTGATTACCTTGGACTAGGGGAGTGGGTTAGGGGAAAGAGGAGTGACAGCTAACCAGTACAGGGTTTTTTTAGTGGGTGATGAAAATTGATTGTGATGATGGTTACACAACTTTGCAAATATATTAAAAGCCATTGAGTTGTACACTTTAGGTGAATTGTGTGGCATATAAGTTATATCTCAGTGAAACTGTTATTTTAAAAAATTGGTCAACATCTAAGTGCACTAAGGATATGGTTTCTTTTTGTTGCTTAACCATCTCAAGAATTATCCAACTCCATTTTTTGTATTGTATATTACAGTGAATTTTTTTTTTTAACGCCACGCTTACTGTATGTCAGTTCTTTCCCATATATAACCTTATTATAAGGGTTGGGATACAAAGCTAAAGCTAACTATGATAGGTCTTCTTCTTAACATTGTCTACTGTTGTCCTCTTTAAATGTTGTCTACTGTGCATTCCTTTCTTAGGACATGTAAGAGTCCATTGAAATGCCATATTCCAAAACTTATGTATTCCAGTGAACCATGTTTCTACATTCTTATGTCAGGTAGCTACCTGCCAGCATACTTCATATGGTATCTTAAGACTCGTTAGCCATACCATGAGATATGCCATTTTGCTATCCAGGCCCTTTCAGTCCAGCTACTTTGAAAGAAGGCATTAGTAAACATGGATTCTTTGAGAGTCATCACTAGCAGTAGTGATTATTATTTTTATTATTAAGGGGTCTGAATCAGCAATTTCTTTTGTTATCTCGTATCATAAATAATACACTGTTGAACTTTATAGAACATAAAGATCTAATTGCTATTTATTATAAGAGGTATAGGCCCTTGAAGGGAAAACCCTCATTCACGTAATACTAAGGTTTGGCTAAGCTCTGATGAGTTATAAAACAGCTGGTGATGAAGTAGAGAGTGGTTACATCCTGTGCAAACCTACACTGATTCCATCAGAGAAATCCTAAAGTACCCTTTCACATGGGTAGACCTAAAACTATTGATGTAAGAGATGAAGGAATATAAAAATTAAAGCTATGGTAGTGTTTGAGGTGGAATGGCCTTATTGCCTTCCATTTTAAAGATAGGGAAAACTGGAACCCATTCTATCAACCCAGGGCTCTTCCACAATATCATGTTGTTATTAGATTTACCTTAAGAACATAGATACTGTCCAGCGGGCTCTAGCATCTTTTCTAAGTTTTATCTTAGTTGATGACTCATGGTTTATATTCTACTTCCTGCTTCTTCAGTCAATTCTATTGAAAAATTAAAGAATTAAAGAAGTAATGAATACTAACATCCATCCCTTCCCCATCCTATCATCCTTCACTAGAGCTTTCTGAGGAAATAAACTGAAAAGGGAGGCTGTTTGCAGTAGAACTCCAAAAAGAAGATCCTTCCCAAAAGTGTTTGGTCACAGTTCTTAATACAGGTAGCAGCATATGATTGGGGAAGGAATGGTGCTTGATATCACCTCTAATAACAAAACTTTTCATTGTCATTTTCCTCCCTAGTATCGTCTAGACTGTCACAACCATCCTCTCCTCAGTCAGGCTGCCCATCACCCACCATTCCAGCAGGTAAAGTCATTTCTCCGTCACAGAAGCACAGCAAGAAGGCACTAAAGCAGGTAATCATGCTATTCTGTTTATCAGAATTATAATCTCCTACATTAAAAATGCATGATTCTGGCAGTCAGTGAAAATTTCTTGAAAGGACGTTAGGGAGGAATTTTGTGTGGTTTCCCACTTTGTATTTAGTAAGTTATGCACCTCTGTGTTACAGGTTTATGGTAGATACTCTTTTTATCACATTTTAAAAGTTCCTCATTAGTTTCCAGTTTGCTGTGAGGGGTGTGTGTGTATGTGTGTGTGTGTTTAATTAAGAGTAGGTATTGAATTTTTCAGGTTGAGTTTCTTCAGCATTTATGAAGATGATCAGGTAGCCTTTCTCTTTAAGTCAACCAATATACGGAATTCCAGGGCTAGACTTTCTAATGTTAATGTATTGTTAGCTCTCTGGAATAAACCCTATATGTTTGTTATATAATTTTTAATATGTTAATGGAATTTTCTTATTTAAGATTTTAGCTTCGATTTTGTTATTTTCTTGTACTATCCTTATACAGTTTTGGAATCAGGATTGTTCTTAGCATCTAAAATAAGTTGTAAAGCCCTCTATTATTTTTCTGATTTTTGGAAAAAATCATAGAAAGTATTTTTTTCCCCTGCAAGTTCTGCAAATCTCACTTTTACAACTGTTTTCCTAGCATTGCAATTTCATCTACTACTACTGATCTCTTGATTTTCTGATTTTTGAGCCAATTTTGGAAATTTACTTTTCTTAGAAAATGCTCCATTTCACTTGATTTTTTTCAAATATTGGTATAAAGTTGTACATAGTATTGTTTTTTATGTTTCTCTTTTGTTCATCAGTGTTGTTCATTTGTGATGTATCTTCTTTTTTCTCAGTGTTACTTGCCGACTATTTTATTGGGCTTTTCAAAGAATTTGCTTTCTATTTTTTGAAATGCAAATTATCAGTAAATTTAAATTTGACTAATAATTAAGGGCACAGACTAATTTTATCCTCAGATTAGTATATATAATACAGCTTAATTATAACATCAAGCACAAGCACTGTCAAGTATGTGGGAAAATGACTACTTGTAGTTTGCTGGTGGGATATAAATTCTTATAGCTACTTTGGAGAGAAATTTTATGTTTATTAAAATTTTAAATGCATATCCCCCATGACTAAGTAGTTAAATATTTGGGAACTTATCTTAGAAAAATGCATGTATTCATACATACTTACATACACACACACACACACACACACACACACACAGGAAGATGTTTGCATTAAAGTTTGTAATAGCAAAAACTTGAAAGTGGAGATATATATATATATATATATATATATATATATGAATTCCTTAATAAACAGCGGCATATACATATGCTAGAAAATTATACAGGGTTAAAAGTTTACCTTGTAATTAAGTTTTTCTGTATGCATAGACATGGAAACATCACCACACTATAATGTTTAATCATTAAAATCAAGTTGTGTTACAACATTCATTAAAAACATACACATAGCCACATACATACCCAGAACAATAGTATATTTTTAATGGAAATATGAATCTGTATATACACACAAACACATACATACAATGTAAGTGTAAAAAAAGCTCAATAAGGGGCTTCCCTGGTGGCGCAGTGGTTGAGAATCTGCCTGCTTATGCACGGGACACGGGTTCGAGCCCTGGTCTGGGAAGATCCCACATGCCACGGAGCAACTGGGTCCGTGAGCTACAATTACTGAGCCTGCGTGTCTGGAGCCTGTGCTCCGCAGAGAACAAGAGAGGCAGCGATAGTGAGAGGCCCAACGCACCGCGATGAAGAGTGGCCCCCCTTGCCACAACTAGAGAAAGCCCTCGCACAGAAACGAAGACCCAACACAGCCAAAAATAAATAAATAAATTTAAAAAAAAAAGCTCAATAAGGAAAAATAAATTGATGACTGTGGTTATCTTTGAGGATTGGGGAACAAGACTGAGTGGTGGGCAAAAGAGAGTTTTAGCTTTATGTTTGAATTAAATGGTAAAAATGTATTCATGTCATAAGTGTTTAATTAAAATTTTAAGGGAGTTCTCTGGCAGTCCAGTGGTTAGGACTCAGCGCTTTCACTGCTGGGACCCAGGTTCAATCCCTGGTCAGGGAACTAAGATCCCATAAGCTGCGCAGTGCAGCCCTAGATAGATAGATAGATAGATGAGATAAAATTTTTTTAATTATGGGCTTCCCTGGTGGCACAGTGGTTGAGAGTCCGCCTGCCAATTCAGGAGACCCAAGTTTGTGCCCCGGTCTGGGAAGATCCCACATGCCGCGGAGCGGCTCGGCCCGTGAGCCATGGCCGCTGAGCCTGCAAGTCCAGAGCCTGTGCTCCACAACGGGAGAGGCCACAACAGTGAGAGGCCCGCGTACCACAACAACAACAAAAAATTAATTAAGTAGGTCTTAAAGTGTTTAAACCAAAAGTGTTTTTATTAAAAGATGTCCAAAAATTTGATAAGGTTAATTACAATCTGCCTGGGTATCCTGCAGCACTTGTATTTTTACACATTCTTTGCAAGAGTTTAAGAAGTATGAGATGCACTTTGTTATAAAGCAGATACTAACACACTATTGTAAAGTAATTATACTCCAATAAAGATGTTAATTAAAAAAAAAAAAAGTATGAGATGCCTCTTTTCCACAGAGAAAAGGCAAGTATTTTAGTAAAACTTGTTAGCTTATTCATGACATATATACTGCTCTGTATTATTCTCCTGCAATCTCAGGAGTCAAATACTGTATTTTCTTTAAGGAATACCAGTATGAGAAATTATATAAATTAGGTTGTTGGTATGTAAAGTAAGGCCTTGCCTCCAGTATATGTTTTTCATATTATTAGGTGAGAAAACTTATTTCAGTGTAAGTTATCCTTTACCCCAGTGAAGGGTTTTTTTGTTGTTTGCTTTTTAAATTTTAAACAGAATTAGAACAGGGTTTGTAAGCTACTGAGGGAGGGGAAAACCGAGTACAGTTCTTAAACAGAGAGGCTGTAAGTTATTTTGTTTTCATCATATATCTGAATTTACATGATCATAGCAGAAATAGATAAGATCAAGTGGCTCTATTAAATTTTGCATTAACTTAGAATGACCTAGGTACTGTGAATAGAAAGGAATGAATACTAATGGCTGCCACACAGGAAGCTTACAAACATTTTCTGTTCTGATTGCAAAGAATGAGAGACAAGCTGTAATCAGTGATCAGACAACACTGACATTATGCTTCTGCCTCACCTATTATAAATGTTGTAGGTGAATGTAAGCCAGATACCTGACTCTCTCAGTTTCTTTTCTCCACTGACAGCTTAGATCAAGGAGATCAAGTGTTGCCACTGTGCTTGCATGGCATAGCCAGAGGTATATGTGAATGTGAAAAGGAGAAAACCATATTGTGAAAAGGGAATGGGAGACAAGTAGGCAGTTATTCCACACTTTTCTACATGATGGTCGTGAAGGTTAAAGCTTAAACTGGCATTTTAATGAGGTCGTAGATGTTCAACTTTTTCCTGAAATGTAGTTTTACTTTCTTAGTTTCTGTCTTTTTTTCTTTTTAAACCCTTGAGTTTAAAAATAGCCTTTATATATCTTTATGATTAAAATCTGGGAAGCTATTTGTCTTTCTGTTCATTCTAAATAGTTTAGTATATTCTCTAAACTAAGAACGTCATAGAAATTAAAATATTCTGAAATAACCAGAAGGAATTACACTGTTCTTAGAACCCATGTTTTCCAGTCTTCCTTCCCTTCAGTTTACTGCATTGCTATAAATTGCTGAGATTTATTTGGTCATTGGGCCAAATCTTACTGCTCTTACCTGAGATCAAATTCAAGTAGTTATTTACAACCTTTTGTTCAAATGCAGAACCTCTGAAACATACGTAAGCTAAATATTTACATTTCTACATAAAGTTGATGCAAATGGGACTCTCCTTGGTCCAGGGCTTAGAATTCTATTTTCAGAATGATTGAAAACATCTAATTCTCTGCTACTACAAGTATGAGAAGTCCATGGCTTACTGGTGATTTTTAAGCTCTAAAAATGTTAATGACAATTTCTCACATTTATTTAAAGGAGAACATTGGTAAAAAAAATATCGAAACTCTTAAGGATTATTTAAGCCTTGTGTTTAATTAGTTTAGATTTTTGTTTACTTTGATGGATTTCAAAGAAATCGGATAATCAGCATACTCTTCTTCACCACTTGAAGTCATTTATTTTTTTGTTATTACTAAAAACTGATTTGTTTTGTTTCTTACAGTCAGTTTTCTCTTTATAGGCTCTAAAACAGCAACAGCAGAAGAAACAGCAGCAGCAGCAATGCAGGCCAAGCATGTCCATCTCCTCCAACCAGCACCTCTCTCTGAAGACTGTCAAAGCAGCCAGTGACGCTGTACCTGCCAAACCTGGTAGGCAGACTGAATGTCTTTTCAGTGAAAGTTTCTTTTTCCAGTGTTTTTGTATACCAGATTCATATACTATATCCTTTATTTTTAAATTACTGTATTATATTACTGCCAGATCATCAGTATAAATCCTTCTAGGGTAAAGGGGGAAATTTATGCAGAGTAATCATACAGTTGTTAAAAAATACATCATTGGGATTTGCATGTTAGAATAAGATCAATGACTAACTTTCAATATGTCTAAACTAATAATATTTGGAAGCCTCTAATTAGTAACCTTATAAAGATGATGTTTCCAAGATGCTCACACTGAACTCTTCACTGGTTCTCTCCTTTAAAAATAAAGGGTTTTCCTAAGAATTCTTGATACATTTGGGTTTCCATTGGACATATCCACAGGCCTTTGGATTTTTTGTTGTTATTGCTTATTTTGTTTTGAATTTAAACTGGTCTAGATACAGGCTTTGTATTTTATTACACAATTTAGTTTGATGCCAGCTGATTATATGAGTTGGCCAGATTTAAACTGTCTTGCAGAACTTTGCATTTTTGTTAGGAAGGAAATTTACCACCAGAAGCAAATAATGTGCTGGGAGGAGGAAAGGGATTTTATTTTACTTTTTGACTCCTAATTCTCAGACTCAGAACACATTTGAAGGGTCACATTGCCTCATACATAACTCCTTTGGTTAGCGTTGAATGATTTAATTGTTCATTTGATTGATTGTTTAGTTTCTGTTTATACCCTCAGGGTCATATTTTATATATATTTTTAATATGTTTATACATATATATTTTTTCCCCTAGTGATATGGGAAGGAAAGCAATCTGATGGACAGTCAAGCAGCCCTCAGAACTCAAACTCTAGCTTTTCTTCTTCAGTTAAAGTGGAAAATCCTTTGCTAGGCCTGGGAAAGAAGTCATTCCAGAGGTCTGACAGGCTTCACACAAGTAAGTTAATTTACAAAGACCTCAGTTCTCGCACCTTAAATTTTCAACTCTGTGTTTGAAATACATCAACTGTTTGGCTTAATTGCTCCTTCCTGTTCACCTTTGAGCTCTTGACTGTTTTCATGTTCTTCCTGTCCTGTCTATCAAACTTCATTTCAGAATGAGATCTGTTATCAGACATTTTGTGGTTTATTTCTCTTTCTGACAAGAGGTTTCTTTATCCAGCATTATTTGCCTTTTATCTCTGTGTACAGAAAGGTAGAAGGGCTTATAATTAAACATGGCAAACCAAACCCCTTTTCCTGCTTCCTCTAAAATCCCACTATAAAGTGAGAATATGGAAATACAAAAGATTAAACCCATTAGGGTGAAGAAAATAAGGAGGCAACAGATGGACAGGAAATATCAACAGATTTTGAAAGAAAAGAAAACTGGATGGAGTCTTTCACAGAGCTGAGGAGCAGACGCCAGTAGTCAGCAAGCCAGCTGAGCCTGTAGAGAACCAGAAAGGTTTATGAATTGGAGATACTGTATCAAGGACTGAGATATCTTTCTCATAGTAGAGAAAGATGAAGCATAGGGTTGAAAAGAAAAACCTTTGAAAGTTAATAAGAAGAAGTTTGATGCCTCAGCCTAGCAGGAGACAGGAGATTTATTTTGAGGTGAAATTAAACCATCTAGACTTGAAATTCAGAGACACCACACATAACTGAGGACAGATAATGAGGCAATGTACCGGACTCAGGGAAATCAAGTAAAATACAAATACTAGTGATCCTCCTGCTTGCTTGGTTTCCAGAATGTTAGTAATGAGGCATATTTCTACCTCCATTACTCTGTTCCTCCTCCCCACCTATGCTTCAGCAAGAGATTGTGGGATTGGTCCCTAAAGAAATTGAATAGCCTCAGAAAAAAAATCTGCAGGCAAATTTATAGATTCGCAACTAAAAGAGATCATCTTGATCATACTTCTGTGGAGCTCACCAGTCTACAGGATGCACCCAGGCACCCAAAATTTTCAGTCAGTCTTTTTAGTGCCTCTCTTTTACTTGTGATTACTAAGGATCACCTTTGAAGAAAACCTCTGTCATGAGAGAATCTGAAATACAGACTCAGAAGAAACAGTTCAGGAAGGAAAAAACTTAATAAACAAATAACTTTAAAAACTATAATATCCACAGAAAGAAAAGATGATACTGCATCCATGAAAGAACAGAATACTATTTTAAAAATAAGAAAATAAAGAGTACCAGGGTATTAAATAACATGGTAGCAAAAATCAAAACATTTTAATAGAAATACTAAAAGTTAGAGGTGAAGACATTTCCCAGAACATAGGCCAAAGGAGAGAGAAGGTAAGAAAGTAGGAACACCAATCTAGGCTGTCCAATGTCTTAAACAGTAGGAGTGTCAGAAAAGAAGAACAGAAATTGAAAGGAAGGTAAATGATAAGAGAAATAATACAAGAAAATTCTGTAGAATTGAAAGCCACAGATTCCAGACTGAAAGTACGTGATTCCTGTCAAGAAACATGAACATAAAGAAACCTGTTCCAAGACCATTCTTTTGAAATTTCAAAACATCTAGGATAACGAGAAGATTCCAAAGAAAAAAAAGTAGTTCACATGTAAAGATTCAAGAATTGGGACGGCAGACATCTCAACAGCAACACAGAAGCTAAACGATAGTGCAGCAATGCCAACAAAATTCTAAAGGAAAGACCCTTCCAAAGTATTAAGTGTGAGAATAGAATTAATATTTTCAGACAAGTTCTTTGTAAAAATCTGGTTTGAATCTAGGTGGGATTGTAAATTGGTACATTTTTCTTGGAGACAGTATCTGCCTTAAACTGAATATGCCCTTTGAGCATCAGTCGCACTGCCAAAGATTAAAAATATTCATTTATTGGGACTTCCTGGTGCTCCAGTGGTTAAGACTCCATGCTTCCAAGGCAGGGGGCACGGGTTCGGTTCGATCCTTGGTCGGGGAACTAAGATTGCACATGGTGTGTGGCGTGGCCAAAAATTTAAAAAATTAAAATATTCATTTAGTCAACAAATACTTATAGAAGGTATACTAATATGCCAAGCACAGGTTTAGGGCCCAAGAGATATGGTGATAAACAGAACAAAGTTTCTTCCTTATAGAGCCAATATTCTACGTAAATTCAGTTAAAGTCACAATTTTAGTGTCTTCATTCAATTGCAGTTGAAACGTGGAGTTACAAAATTAAGAAAGTATGGGCCAAGAATTTCTGACTTTTATAACACAACTAGTTAAAATTAACTATAGAAAAAGAAGGCATGGCAAATTTAAGTTTGACCTAATGGCCAAGAAATAAATGAAAATTCATCTTCTTTCATGCAAATAAGGTTGTATGAAAAACAAATGAGTTAATACGTGTCAGTGTTTAAAATAGTGCCTGACACTTAGGAAGCCCTATATAAATGTGTTTACTGCTGCTGTTATTGATCATTGTTGTTATAATTACTACTAATATTTCAAATTTATGGAGACCTGCATTTTTGGAATACTGATAATGAACTTGATAAGTGTACTGTAGTTATTCACAGAATTCTGTGTTGATGGGATCAAGCTCGTTTATCTGAAAAATAGTTCAGCCTTTTCCCTCCCTTGTTTTTTGGGCTGCTTTTGGTATGGCTTGATTTATTAATAATTGAGGGAGATGTGTTGAAATCTCCTATCCTAATGGTGGCTTTGTTCAGTTATCCCTGATGTTCTGTCAGTTTTCATTTCACATATTTTGAAGCTACCTTATATTAGATATTTTCAAGTTTAAAATGTTCCTGGTGGATTGAACCTCCCCCCTTTTTTTTACCTTGTCAATCTCTGATTAAGTGTTTTACTTAAAGTGTCTTTCGTTTGATATTACTAGAGGTGCACCAGTTTTCCTATGGTTAGTTTTTGCCTGTTACATTTTTACTTTGTTCATTTCTATGTCCTTGTACTTTAGGTATATCTCTTTACACAGTGTATAGCTAGCTGAATTTTCTTTATTTTCAATTCAATATGTAAATCTTTTTTCTTTGGTGAATTTTATCCATTTATATTTATTGTGATTGTTAATCTATTTGGACTTGTTTCTACAGTCTTATTTTTTTGTTGATCTTTGTCCTGATTTTATTTGTTTGTTTCTCTTTTTTTTAATGAATAACAAATTTTTTTTGGCTTGCCTCTTTTTTTTTTTTTTTTTTTTTAATTTTTATTGGAGGGATTTCCCTGGCAGTCAAGTGGTTAAGAATCCACCCTTCCCCTGCAGGGGCCTCGGATTCCATTCCTGGTTGGGGAACTAAGACCCCACATGCTGCTCAGTGCAGCCAAAATAAATAATTAATTAATTTTAAAAAAGTTTTTTATTGGAGTATAGTTGATTTACAACTTTGTATTAGTTTCAGGTATATAGCAAAGTGATTCAGTTATACATATACATACATTCATTCTTTTTTAGATTCTTTTCTCATATAGGTTATCACAGAATATTGGGTAGAGTTCCCGGTGCTATACAGTAGGTCCTTGTTGGTTATCTGTCTTATATAATAGTGTGCATGTGTTCATCCCAAGCTCCTGATTTATCCCTCCCCACCACATTTCCCCTTTGGTAACCATAAGTTTGTTTTCTATAAGTCTGCTTCTGTTTTGTAAATAAGTTCATTTGTATTTCTTTTTAATTATATTCCACATATGAGTGATATCATATAATATTTGTCTTTGTGTTTCTGACTTACTTCACTTAGTATGATAATCTCTAGGTCCATCCATGTTGCTGCAAATTGCATTATTTCATTCTTTTTTATGGCTGAGTAATATTTCATTGTATATATGTACGACGTCTTTATCCATTCCTCTGTTGATGGACATTTAGGTTGCTTCCATGTCTTGGCTGTTGTAAATAGTGCTGCAATGAACATTAAGGTGCATGTATCCCTTCGGGTTGTGATTTTTTTTCCAGATATATGCCCAGGAGTGCAATTGCTGGGTCATATGGTAGTTTTTATTTTTTAAGGAGCCTCCATACTGTTCTCCATGGTAGTTGTACCAATTTATATTCCCACCAACAGTGTAGAAGGGTTCCGTTTTCTCCACACACTCTCCAGTATTTATTGTTTGTAGACTTTTTGATGATGGCCATTCTGCCTGGTATGAGGTGATACCACATTGTAGTTTTGATGTGCATTTCTCTGATAATGATGTTGAGCATCTTTTCATGTGTTTTTTGGCCATCTGCATGTCTTCTTTGGGGAACTGTCTATTTAGATCTTGTGCCCATTTTTTGATTGAGTTGTTTGTTTTTTTGACATAGAGCTGCATGAGCTGTTTGTATATTTTGGAGATTAATTCCTTGAGAATTCCTTGAGACTGTCTTTTCTCCATTGTATATGCTTGCCTCCTTTGTCATAGATTAGTTGACCATAGGTGCATGGATTTATCTCTGGACTTTCTATCCTGTTCCATTAATCTATATTTCTGTTTTTGTGTCAGTACCATGCAATTTTGATTACAGTAGCTTTGTAGTATAGTCTGAAGTCAGCGAGACTGATTCCTCTAGCTCCATTTTTCTTTCTCCAGATTGCTTTGGCTATTCTGAGTCTTCTATGTTTCCATACAAATTGTAAAACTTTTTGTTCTAGTTCTGTGAAAAATGCCATTGGTAATTTGATAGGTATTGCATTGAATCTGTAGATTGTTTTGGGTAGTATAGTCATTTTGGCAATATTGATTCTTCTAATCCAGAAACATCGTATATCTCTCCATCTGTTTCTGTCATCTTTGAATTCTTTCCTCAGCATTTTATAGTTTTCTGAGTAGTCTTTTGTCTCCTAAGGTAGATTTATTCCTGGGTATTTTTTTCATTTTGATGCAGTGGTAAATGGAATTGTTTCCTTAATTTCTCTTTCTGATCTTTTGTTGTTAGTGTATAGGAATGCAAGAGATTTCTGTGTATTAATTTTGTGTCCTGCAACTTTACCAAATTCATTGGTGAGCTCCAGTAGTTTTCTGGTAGCCTTCAGGATTTTCTGTGTATAGTATCGTGTCATCTGCAAACAGTGATAGTTTTACTTCCTCTTTTCCAATACAGATTCATTTTATTTCTTTTTCTTCTCTGATTGCCATGGCTAGAACTTTCAAAACTATGTTGCATAAAAGTGGCGAGAGTGGACATCTGTATCTTGTTCCTGATCTTAGAGGAAGTTCAGTTTTTCACAATTGAGAATGATGTTAGCTGTGGGTTTGTCATATATGGCCTTTATTATGTTGAGGTAGGTTCCCTCTATGCCCACTTCCTGGAGAGTTTTTATCATAAGTGGGTGTTGAATTTTGTCAAAAGATTTTCTGCATCTATTGAGATGATAATATGGTTTTTATTCTTTAGTTTGTTAATGTGGTGTATCACATTGATTGATTTGCATATATCGAAGAATCCTTTCATCCCTGGGATAAATCCCACTTTAATCATGGTATATGATCATGGTATATTGTTGGATTCGGTTTGCTAGTATTTTTATATGGTGTCCATTTTAATCCCTTCATAGTTTTTTTCTCTCTCTGCTGAGTTTTATGTACATTCTATTTCTTTCTGTTCTATTAGTTTTAGGTGTGCAACATGATGATTTATATATGTATATAGTGCAAAATGCTTACCACTGTAAGTAAACATTCATCACCTCATGCAGTTACATTTTTTTTACCTTGTGATGAGAACTTCTAAGATGTATTCTTTTAGCAAAAAAGTGGCCATCTTGATTTTCTTCCAGAACTATGGAAGTACTTTATAACAATTTAGCACTGATCTTTTTCTATTTGGACTTAAATAATATTATTATCTGACGTTTCGCTTCTTTGTTTTTAATCTCACAGATCAGGCACTAGAATGCTATCGTTTTATGCAAGCATGTCTATCTTTCTCCATTGTATTCCAGCCCATCCATCTGCAGTGATTTTCCTTCCTGTAGTACAGGTTTTTGAGAACTTTATTTAGAGCATGTCTCTTGGTAGAAAATGCCCTCAATTTTTGTTTTATTTCTGTAAATATCTTTGTTTTATGTTCATTCTTGAAGGAGAGTTTAGTGTACATATCATTATAGATTGATGGTTATTTTCTCTCAGCATTTTATAGTTAACCCATTTGTTACAGATTCCTTCACTGTTAAGATGCTTGCTGTTATTCTGTTCCTTTTTAGGAAATCTTTCCCTTCCTATGGATGCTTCCAAGCCATTTCTTGTTCTTTGATGAGCAGTTTTACTAAGCATGGATTTCTTTTCATCCTGCTTTGAATATGTTTTGCTTCTAGATCTTTAGGTCTGTGGTTTTCATCAGATCTGGTAAATGTATTGCTGCAAATTATTCAAATATTTCCTTTTCCCACTCTCTTAATTTCTTCTTTCTGGGTCTCCAGTCAAGCACACATGTATTAGACCTTCTCATTCTGTCATTCATGTTTCTGCTAAAGCTCTCAAAATGTTTTATTTGTCTTTTCTATATTCTGGATAAATTATTTGGCTGTAATTCCCTCCTGTTTAACCCACTCATGGTATCTGATTTCAACAATTTTTAAAATTTAGTTTTTCAAAGTCTTTTTGTTCATTTCTGATTATTTTAGCCTCTTTACAATTACATTCTTTACTTCTTTAATTATTTTATACATAGCTATTCTGTATTCTATGTATGTGACAATTTCAGTGATAGCAGTACTTATAGGTCTAAATCTTCTATTTCTGGTTACTGCTTATTTTCTGTCATACTGGCATACCTCCTGGTTTGTTAGGGTAATCTTTGTTAGGCAGTGCTGGATTTTAATTTGTAGGAATCCTATGGCCCTAAGTTAAGGGGAATCCTTTCCTATCAAGGGAGATGACTTTTGTTTGTGCCAGGAGCCAGAGGTCACCCACATCCAGGACTGTGTAACTTTCTGCAAGTATTCCTAATTGTAGAATTTATGGATCTTAGATTCCTATGCACCTTAAAATTTTTCTGTGTATTGTTATATTTTCTTCTAATAAGATTATACTGATTTCAGCCCCACCAGCATTATTTGAAAGTGGTTTTTGCTTTTTCCGTGAATAGTCCCGTCACTATACTGCAATATTTGCCATTTTATAGACAAAACATGTTCATTAGTTTAACTGACATTTCTTTAAATATTAATACCTTAGCAGCTGTTTATGGTTAGTCAACTATGAATTGCATGTTCATTCGTTTTGCTCATTTTTCTCTTGGTGATATTTATCTTTTTCATGTTGATTTATAGATAGATGCACATTTAATATCAAGAATTGTAACCTTCTGGGACTTCCCTGGTGGTCCAGTGGTTAAGACTCTGCCCTTCCTTTGCAGGGAGCATGCGTTTGATCCCTGGTTGGGGAACTAAGATCCTGCATGCCGCGTAGTGCAGCTGGAAAAATAAAATAAAATAAAATAACCTTTTGTCGTGGCTTGCAAATATTTTTCCAAGTTAGTCTTTTTTTTTTTTTTTTTTTGGTGCAAAAGTTTTAAACTTTGTACTCAAATCCATCAGTGTTTTGAAAGACTGAAGCCTTCCTATTGTGAACAGATTTTCTGTTGACTGCTAAGCTACTCAATCATAACAGTTTTAGCTAATGCAAATAAAATTGATGAAAATAATTATCATGGGAAGGGAGAAAGAGCCTCAGTATGATTTATATATATATTTGAATTTTTCCATTTTTTTAGTCATTCTGTGTATGTGTTATTTATTATAAACTTTGCTAGTTCCATTGAGAAATGATTGAATCTCAAACATAAAATGTATTTTTAGTATGGGAAAAGATGTACTTTTACAGACTTTATTCCATTTTTTCAGGGAAGATAACTTATATTCTTTTATCCTTTATGAACAAACAGAACTTGGCTTTGTTTATTCCTGAGAACCTTAAGTGTTACCTTCTTCACAGTGTGATGTTTTAAAGTACTTACAATTGTGGTTTTTTTGCACTGCAGAGGAAGGTATAGTTTAGATAGAAACAGGAATGTGAAGGAGGCCCAAGTGATTCTTTTCCATATTTTTATAGGGCAAATGAAGAGGACTAAATGTGCTGAAATTGATGTTGAGACACCAGACTCCATTCTGGTTAATACAAACCTACGAGCACTAATCAACAAACACACCTTTTCAGTCCTTCCTGGAGATTGCCAACAGCGACTGCTTCTGCTACTTCCAGAGGTGGATCGACAGGTGCGTTCTTTCAGGCATATCAGCAGTTTTATAACCCATCTGGGGCTTCCTTCAATCATCACCTTTAGAACTCCTTAGGACTTTTTAAATGGCTTTTGTGTGTACCTGTAAAGAAGTGATATCAAAGGTGTTAAACAAGAAATAATATTTCTTAATAGGTTGGCCCTATAAGGCTCATAAAGGAAAAGAACCCTCTTATCAGAAATGTCAAGATTATGGAATAAAATTTGTCTAGCTATCATATTAGGATGTAGACATCCGCAGAATATAGTTCAGGAGGAAGAATTGTCTTAAGGCATTACACTGGGGTTTTTGAATGGATTTTTGATGGGATTAAGAATGTTAATTATTTTTCCTTCTTTTGTTAAATTTTTCTAAAACAAACATTTATTGCTTCAGTAATAAGTTTTGAAATCCAATATAAGTTATACTCCTTAAAAAAACAAAACAGTACCCAGAAGAAATGTCAAAGGTTTGGAAGAGTCTAGGCAGGGACCAGAGAGATTTAGGTTGGTCAGGAATAAGGCAAAAGTCTAAGACTTAGGCTTTCATCAAGGAAGGAGTGACTAGCAAGTCACTACCCCTTTTGATCTTCTGTTTCCTCCTCTGCAAAAGGATCATTATGATTTTGTGAGGTTTGTTCAATTCTGAGATTTTTTTTTTTAATTAATGATTATTTCGAAGTACCTAACTATGTTCTAAGTAATCTGTTAGGCACTCCACTTTTTGCTAATTATTATAAAAACGTTATGAGAGAGAGTAGTTTTCCCTGGTTTACAGTAAGAAAACTAGATATATTCCCTAGTCTATAGAAAAGTCAAAACTAAATCTTTCTCATTCTGAAAATCATTCTTCTACTAGATTATATTGATATCAATTTCATATTGCTATGAATCAGCACCTGTGAAAGGTCAGATTCTATTTCTGAGGAGTTCAGATAAGTCAGGTATACTACCAGCAGTAGGGACAAAGAAGTAAAACTGATCCTTCCCAGCTGCTGCTCTCCCCACCTTAACAATCCTTGAAGAAATTATAGCTTTTGGGATGCCCAGTTCTTGGTTAGAACAAGTTAGGAGACTGACGTTTTGGCAGTTTTTAGAGAGCTCTTCTTGCTAGGGATTGCTCTCATCTTTTTTAAAGACTCAAATTTTAGGTTGGGACTAATAACACAAGACCTAACAGAGGATATATCTATAGAATTCTAGTGTGGGTTCCTCAGAACTGTCTTTTGACTAATGGCCCTTATCCTGTCTTAGAAGGAGAATTGCCACATGTAATTTCGGAATTAAAAGGGACCTTAAAACTTACCCAACTTCCCATTCCTGTGGGGTATTTTTTTTTTTTTAATGTATTTATTTATTTATTTTTAGCTGTGTTGGGTCTTTGTTGCTGTGCACAGGCTTTCTCTAGTTGTGGGGAGCGGGGGCTGCTCTTCATTGTGGTGCGCGGGTTTCTCATGGCGGTGGCTTTTTGTTGCAGAGCACAGGCTCTAGGTGCGCAGGCTTCAGTAGTTGTGGCATGCGGGCTCAGTAGTTGTGGCTTGCGGGCTCCAGAGTGAGGCCTCAGTAGCTGTGGGGCATGGGGTTAGTTGCTCCACAGCATGTGGGATCTTCCTGGACCAGGGCTCGAACCCGTGTCCCCTGCACTGGCAGGCGAATTCTTAACCACTGTGCCACCAGGGAAGTCCCCTGTGGGGTATTTTTAATAGGAGGCTACTTGCCTGTCTTTTTCAGTTACTGTGGTGGGAGGACATAGTAATCTGAGAATATGGAGTATGGAGTTTATTAGTGAAATTATTAGTGAATTTATTAATGAAATTCTGCTCCATTGTCAGATGAAATTTGGAGTTTATCAAAAATTCTGGTTATTACTAGCATGAAACATTGGAAACCATCTTTTAGTGTATGGAGTACTCAACAATGAACAGTCGAAAAACATTATTTAGACCAGAGAAAGAAATAAGGGAGGGGCATGGGTTAAAACATCTCTCTTCAGATATATTTGAAGGCCTCTTTGGAAGAGGTAAACTTCTTTGTTTCTCCAGGAAGCAAATTTGGGGTTAAAACAACATTTTTTTAAACAGTTGGAGCTATTAAATTGTAGAATGGATTGACTTATTTTGGAGAAACTTGCACAGCACTGGAATATTCAAGGAGATGTTGGATGACCTGTCCTCATAGGGAAGCCTGTTACTCCTCTGCCAAATCTATAGAGTACAAATCAGCAGCCAGCAAACTAGCCCGCAGGCCAATTTCAGCCCACTGCCTGTTTTTGTAAATAAAGTTTTATTGGCATTCAGCCACTCCCATTAGTTTCTGCATATTATCTATAGCTACTTTCTGCCACGGTGTCAAGAGTTGAGTTGTTGCAACAGAGTATGTAGCCTATTCGTAGTCTATCTCTTAATAGGAAAAGTTTCCAATTTCTGCTCTAGGGCCAGGGGAAAATAATATTGGCCCAGATAGATTTAGAAAATAAAGTGAGTTGAGTTCCTTAATCCCTAGGATGTCCAAATAGTTACCTAAATTTTCTTCAAAAAATTGTTTATGACTTTAAGCTTAAATTTAGTCTTTTAATCCATCTAGAATATTTTTTTCTTTTTTTTTTTACTGGTTTTATATTTAAATTAGAAATCTCATTTCAGAATTCCTTTCCCCACTAATTATATGCGAGTGGGGGCTACTCTTCATTGTGCTTTGTTGCTGCGTGTGGGCTTTAAACCTAGTTCTTTTTTTTTTTTTTTTTTTTTTATTTGTGCTCTGGCTTCTCGTTGTGGTGGCTTCTCTTGTTGCGGAGCTCAGGCTCTAGGCACGCGGGCTTCAGTAGTTGGGGCTCGCAGGCTCTACAGCGCAGGCTCGGTAGCTGTGGTGCACGGGCTTAGCTGCTCCGCAGCATGTGGGATCTTCCCAGACCAGGGCTTGAACCCGCCACTCCTGCATTGGCAGGCGGATTCTTAACCATGGTGCCACCAGGGAAGCCCAAGAATATTTTTTATATTGTTCTGAAATTGTGGCTCAGCGTATCTTCTACTGACTAGATGGCCAGTCGTTCCAGCAGTACATACTTATATGACCATCTTTTTCTCTCAGTTTGAAATACCATCTTTGTTATATATTCTGTTCATTTACAGGCAGTTTATATTTATAGGCACTCTCTCCTCTTTCACTCATTTCTTTGTTCACTCTAATGCTAGTAATAATTGTTTTGATTGCAGTGGCTTTGTGTGGTATGCTTAATAATTGGAAAGGCAATTCCCGCCTCTCAGTTTTTCATATTAATTTTTTTTCCATGTGAATTTTAAGATCTTTTTTTTTTTTTCTTTTTTACCGGTACGCGGGCCTCTCACTGTCGTGGCCTCTCCCACTGTGGAGCACAGGCTTCTGACACGCAGGCCCAGCAGCCATGGCTCACAGGCCCAGCTGCTCCGCGGCACATGGGATCCTCCTGGACCGGGGCACGAACCCGCGTCCCCTGCATCGACAGGCAGACTCCCAACCACTGCGCCACCAGGGAAGCCCAAGATCATTTTATTAATGAAAAATCTGCATAGAGATTCTGGTAGAAATCTAGATATTAACTTTGGGCAGAATGACAGTTAATAAAATCTCTGATGCAGAGAAGAATCTTAAAACCTTTTGGGAAAAAAAAAAACCTTTTGGCAAGACATCACAAATCAAGTCAGTGAACAGATAGATTGGAGGAAATATCTTTAAAGTACATGGCAGTTTTACTATGTATAACATGCAAAGGATTCTTACAAGATAGTTAAAAATAAGCATCCTCATTGAGTAGTGAGCAAATAATAGGAATTGGCATTTCACTAGATGGCAAATCTAAATATTCAATAAACATGCAAAAAGATACACAAAACTAATAGTCAGGATGAAGGAAATTTTAATCATTTCAAACTCATTAATAGGCAAAAATTAAATAGCATGTTAATATCTCTTGTTCACAAGATAAGGAGTCTGCTCGTGTATTTCTAGTAGAAATGTGCATTATTTTATTAGCCTTTCTGGAAAATAATCTAATAGTCTTTTAGTTATACACACACACACACACACACACACACACACACACACACACATTTCTTTGCTTTCAGAACCTATCCCATAGAAAAAAGCACTAGTATATTCATCTTTACTGGAATGCTTATTGCAGCTTTGTTGATTATGGGAAAGCACTGGAAACAAAATATGTTGATGATCAGGACATTGGTAAATGTATTGAGGGACATTGATACAGTGAAACAATCTGCAGCTATTATAAAGGAGCTAAAACTATGCCAGTTGGCTTGGAGAGACTTCCACTTGTATTATGTGAGAAAAGTAAGTTTCAGAGTAGTGTATGTAACTTGGTCACAGTTTTGTAAAACAAATAATGAACCTCTCAGAAAAAACCTCTTATATATGTATTTGTTTGCAGATGATTCTTTGAGTATAATTAACCAGTGGGGAATGGAATTGAAAGGAGAGGAAGAAGGGAGGAGAGGTAAACAGGAAAGAAGTTTTTTAGAAAAAAAATAATATTACATTATAAAATAGAAGTGTCCATAATAAGCAGCATGGTATGATACAGTCATGTTTCTGTAAAATTTGACTTACACACATTCTTTTCTAAAAGGACAGGAACGTCAAATTCCACATGATACAATTGGCTTTCTTTCTAAGCTTTCTGTGGCTTATTCTTTGACCCAGGTTGGTCCAGATGGTCTGATGAAGTTAAATGGCTCAGCCCTTAATAATGAGTTCTTCACTTCAGCAGCCCAAGGCTGGAAGGAAAGACTTTCAGAAGGTAAGTGTTCAACTTTATGTGTCTCCTAGGATGTGTATGCACTTGGAGGGCATATTTGCACCTCTGAGTCTCAGTGGGTATTTGCCCAGTTTTGGACAGCAAAGGATAGAACATTTCATAAGGTCGAACTAGCTATTCTATGTGAAACACATCGCTAGACTTTTATTTAGAGCATGTAACCAGGTTTGGCTCCAGAAGGAGTTTAGCAGCATGTTTCTTTAAGGGTTTAAAGTCACCTGGTAAACTAAAATAAATATAGACTTTTAGGCCCTATTCCTAAAGATTCTGTTTCATTAATTCTAGCTTAATGCCTAAGAATTGAAATTTTAATAAGCAGAATATAGAATTAGAGTTATTTTATGGTGCTGTGAATCATGGTTTGGTAAGCAGTGAGATAACTTGTTTCTTGCTGCCCAATCTCAACGAAACTAACAGTAAAAAGAATCTTAAAAACTAAGAACTTTTTAAAAAACTGCTTTGAGAAATGTTTCACGTACTAAAATTCACCCATTTGCAGCATACAGTTCAGTAGCAGCCAGAGCATTTTCATAAATACAAGTTATGATCAAGAATGATGCTTTGCCATGTTTCTAATTCTGATCTAACAGATTTATAGAGGGTATATTACAAAGCATAAAAAAGTGATTGATTGACTGTGTTTGTGTAGCATGTAGTATCAGTCACTATTAGCAGTTCTTAACCCTGACTGCTCATTATAATCACTTGTGGTATTTTTATTTTTATTTTTTATTTTTTTATTTTTTTTATTTTTTGGGGGGTACGCGGGCCTCTCACTGCTGTGGCCTCTCCCATTGCAGAGCACAGGCTCCGGACGCGCAGGCTCAGCGGCCATGGCTCACGGGCCTCGTTGCTCCGCGGCATGTGGGATCTTCCCAGACCGGGGCACGAACCCGTGTCCCCTGCATTGGCAGGTGGACTCTCAACCACTGTGCCACCAGGGAAGCCCAACTTGTGGTATTTTTTTAAAATACAGACATCCGGGCCCCAAAAGCAATGATTTTGTTTTGCCTGCGCTTCAGTGGGTTTTTTTAATATCTGTACTTTTCACTGTAGTTGTTGACTTTTCCCTTCCTGTTTTTCTTTTGAGGGCAAATTCTGTGTAGAAGGGATCTCTTACTGATTACTTTCAACCTTTCTCTTTCTTAAAGATTTCCTTGAGCAGAGACCCCCTTTTTCTGAAAGAGTCAGAATCACATGAGCACTTTAAAACATACCTGTTACCAGTACTTTCTTTTAGAATAATTTGGATTTATGTTCCCTACTCCCCAACTTTTAAAAGTAGATATTATCAATAGTGATACCTTGATTATTATGTTACCCTTTTTTTGCATATGAACAGTCACTGCTATACCTATAGTCATGCGATCATATTTCATGAGTGGCAAAAACTTTGAACACTGTATACATGTGAACAGAATTCAATACTATTTATTCCTCATTCTATCAAGCACAGTAGACACAACCAAAGAGCAGAAATTCAGAAGTTCTGGGTTAGATTCTGACAGCCAGATCCCTCTTCTCCCACTCATATGCGTAGAACTGTGATAGCCACTGTCCTCTAGCACTCTCCCTTTCCCTCTTCTTACCCCCAGGAGGTCTTAAACTTCAAATCTGCCATTTCCACTTCTTATTCTCTAATGTCCTGGGCATTAGAGAATTAAAAAACAGCCTATCTGAGTCACAGGTTTGACGATGGCCTACCAAGCACATTCATTGTTCTCTACTGATCGAGTGGGAAGAATTGAGGTGTGGTTGGTAGTTTTGAAAATAAATGGCATATTCAGAGCAGCTGGGTCTTTGGCATATTGAGTGTCTTGTTGCTAGGGCACTAGACTCGTACAGTTTCTGGAACAATTAGAAAACTGACAACTCCAAAATAACTCCTTATCTTTTTTTGTTTTTTGCCACACCATGCAGCTTGTGGGATGTTAGTTCCCCAACCAGGGATTGAACCTGGGCCCACGGCAGTGAAAGCACAGAGTCCTAACCACTGGGCCACCAGGGAATTCCTACTCCCTACCTTTTTACTGGAACCTCAGATGTCTTTAAGCAGGGCCATAACTGTTCATTATGCAGTTAGAGCTAAAAGGCCTAAAACACAGGTTGCCTTGGAGAAACAGAACTTTTTAATAATAAAGTGTCCAGTGGCATTATTTACTGAAAGCCTATGACCAGATGACTATTTTTCCAGTGGAAAAGAAATGACAGACTCAAGGTTTGTAAGAAATCTAGAGGGACTATGATATTTGAAGCAGAGGTGAGGGTTGCTGCAAGGAAGGCCCAGAGAAGTGGCCAGTTAACTTCAGCTGCGCACTGGCAACTACATGGAGTGGCATGCAAGGGTTTTTATTTCACCTGACGGCTCCTAGGTAGTTCCCCTTACAGTGAGGAATTTTGGGGAATTTCTGTTACTTTCATGTGATAGTATTCTGACTCCTGCATGAGTCTGTCATGATTTACAAATAGTTGAAAGTAACAAATAGCATATTTCTATTGAATATCTTTTTTTTCCCCCTTGGTACATACAGGTGAGTTTACACCTGAGATGCAGGTGAGAATTCGACAAGAGATTGAGAAGGAGAAAAAAGTAGAGCCTTGGAAAGAACAATTCTTTGAAAGCTACTATGGTCAGAGGTAAATATCAAGATAGGTTCTGTACACCAGTGTTAATTCCTATACATACGTCATGGGGTACTTCATCTTATTACCTTTCCAGAAAATCTAGTCTGCAGTTTCCTTCATTTTTTTCCACTAGTTCTTTTTTACCAAGAAAAATATTTTTTTCTTACAAACCTTAGGTACACAGAGTTGGATTACTCATAATCCTTGACTCTTTTTTTTTTTTTAATATTTATTTATTTATTTGGCCGTGTCGGGTCTTAGTTGTGGTGCGTGGGTTCTTCATTGTGGTGTGCAGGCTCTTGCTTGTGGCACATGGGCTTCTCTCTAGTTGTGGCGTGCGGGTTTTTCTCTCTAGTTGTGGCACACGGGCTCAAGGGTGCATGGGCTCCAGAGCACACGGGCTCTCTCGTTGAGGCACTCAAGCTCATTAGTTACAGCGCACGGGCTTAGTTGCCCCGCAGCATGTGGAATCTTAGCTCCCTGACCAGGGATCAAACCTGTGTCCCCTCCATTTTAAGGCAGATTCTTTACCACTGGACCACCAGGGAAGTCCCAGTCCTTGACTTTAACACATTACCATTGTACATGGTGTGGTTTCTTTTTTTTTATTAAAAAAAAAGAAAAGATTTTATTATCTTGAATTAGAGTCCTTACTTTGAATAGATTGGTTTTTCTTCCAGTAACTTTATAATACATAAGAATACTGAAGTTCTATATATTTTTTATTGTAGTCAGTTATCCCACAATAGGATAACTTATCCAGAATCACTAAGGAATCCTGTAATGTGGACCATTGTATTCAACGTGTAATTAAACAGCCTTTCTTCTGTAGAAGGCACTGGGAGATATTCATAGCTGAATCAAGATACGACCCTTTTCTCAAGGGGCTATAGTCTGAGTCAGTTTTTTTCCTAACAAAAACGATCTTAAAATCTTAATGGGGGGATTCCCCTGGTGTTCTAGTGGTTAGGACTCGGAGCTTTCACTGCTGTGCCCCGGGTTCAGTCCCTGGTCAGGGAGCTAAGGTCCCATAAGCCATGCGGTGCAGCCAAAAAAAAGAAAAGAAAAATCTTAACAGGGACACTTAAATAGATGACAGTGGAGCTGTATTGTTTGAAGTAGAATTGAACACCCGGAGTTTTAATTGTCTATTAGTCTCCCTTCCTACCTAATGGCAGCCTTTAAGGATACTCCATAACCATAGCTTGAGAACGAATGGCTCTTTTCCTTATCTCCATGTAGTGTTCATTGATCCCCTTCATGGTCATTTCAGAAGTGATTCTTAATGAGATGAAGAGCGCCGTACACCAATTTTTCTACTTTCTTGGTATGAGCTTTGAGCTTTTCTACAGAAACGAGGGTGAATACATTTAGACCATTATTATAGGTAGCAGTTATTCCATAAATATTGTTCATTCCCTCCTTATAAGATGGAGCATTACAGCCATCCTTGGGTCTTTCTGTTTTTGGCTATTACTTTTTGCCAGCTTTTTGGAAGGACTATATTTGATTACTGTCCAGATTTGTCCTCAGCCATTCCATCTCAGGGGTGCAGTACTGATTATTGAAGTCACCAAAGAGGGCTATCTTGTTTTTGCTTGTTGTAGGAGGAGTCTCTAGTGATGCCTACCAGGGTAGCCTAGCTCTTAGCCAGGCCACACTGTGGAAGTCTCACTTGGTCTTCACTCCCAGGATAGCTCAGAGGCACTTGATCTCAGAATTTTAGAGCTATACCAAGTGAAATTTAAACAGGCTTTCCAAAAACTCAGAGTTCTCGTTTTCAGCCTCTAGCGAATATTGACAGCCAGCTCTCCTGCTGTCTCCTCTGGGTCCCTTAGATTTCTTGGGCCAGCCTTTCTACAGGTACTGCAGAGTAGAGCTGATCACCATCCAAACCCACAGTCCCAGGGTACATGGGTCTTTGTCTTCTTTAACTTCTCTGTGGGTAGTCTGTGATCCATGCCTCTAGGCAATGTAGCCCCTTTGTAAGCAGAAGTGATAATAATTAACATTATATTGAGCTTTTATTATGTGCTAGGTGCTATTCTAAGTACTGTACATGCATTAATTTAGTTACTCATAATAGCAACACAGGTACAATTAAAGAAACTGAGATACAGAAGGCTAGTCACTTACTTATTACGTGGATAGTAGGTATCAGAGCTAGGATCTGAATCCAGGCACTCTGGCTCCAGACCCTTCACTAATATGAATAACCGTGAAGATGATACATGAAAATTACATACTAAGTGTCACAGGTTCTTCTAGGCATTGCCATACACCGTTATCTCATAATATATTCAATAACATAGGCCATTTCTCAACTACAATATTTCTTTCTTCCACCTTTTAGTTCTGGCCTGAGCCTTGAAGATTCAAAGAAATTGACAGCTTCACCCAACGATCCCAAAGTAAAGAAAACCCCAGCTGAGCAACCAAAATCCATGCTTCCTTCAGAGGCCTCTCCTGTCAGTATAGTCTCAGTAATTCCCCAGTTAGTGTCTACAGAAGAAGTACTACAACTGCCATCACCAGTCAGAAAAGAAGAGCATGAAAGCCAAGATGAGATGCAGCCAAACTCCAAATCCCCAGAGCCCCTCCTTTCCTCAGCTACCAATACAAATGAGCTTAGCAGCGTTCCTCCCATCAAGTGCCCAAAGGATGAGGCTCTCTTGGAGCAAAAGCCAGTTGCCTCTGCTGAACAGAAGTCTGAGAAGGAGAATCATCTCACTACAACTTCAAATTATAACAAAAATGAAAGCCAAGAAGCTTTAGTTACATCCCTGAGCAAACCCAAGAGCCCTGGGGTAGAAACAACAGTAGTGAAGCCCATAGTAGAAGCAGGTCTACAGGAGACCACTATGAAAGAGCCTCCATCAACTCTGGCTGATCACAGCCCAGAAAGCCTCAAGAGGAAATCTTCTGTCACCCAAGAAGAGGCCCCTACAAGCTGGGAGAAAAGACCACGTGTCATTGAGAATCGCCAGCACCAGCAGCCATTTCAAGTCTCCCCACAGCCCTTTCTCAGTAGAGGGGACAGGTTCCAGGTGCGGAAAGTACCACCTCTCAAGGTAAGAGAGCGGGAAGAATTGACAAAGAAAGATGGTCTGAACACTAAGTTTTTGGTTGTACCTACTAAGTTTCACATATTTGTGGTATTTCTTAATGCAGAAGCAGTTGTATATATTTGATATGCATGTAACTGTGGTCATACATGAGCAAAATGATTAAGAAACAGGCATTTAGAACTGCATCCTTATATGTATACATATAGCTGATTCACTTTGTTCTGCAGCAGAAACTAAGACATTGTAAAGCAATTATATTCCAATTAAAAAAATCATAAATAAAAGAACTGCGTCCTCACAGATCTTTTTTGGGGTTTGAATGCTTATTCAGATATCTGAATATCTAATGCAATCCACCCCCACCCACACCCCTGCTGGCTACTCTTGTATTTTAAGACAGTTATGGAAAGTATTTTGTCTCATGTGACAAAATAATAAGTATAATAATAAACAGGAGGAGGTCATTGATGTGATTAAGAGATCACATCTTTGTATCAAGAGCCATGATATTTAACGCTTTATTGACTAGAGACGTATTACGGCCACAGGCATTAGTTTCTACAAAAATTCCCAGTCAATAATGTGTTAATTATTGCTGCCATAACTGATTTGATGTCCTGAGAGCCTGGAACTACCTTTTAGTTCCAACCTTTTAAAGGAAATGTGTGTGGCTGCCATGAGTCACCACTGGTCACTTGAGGGACCTTAGTAAGATGGAATAGCCTTGCTAAGCTCTACTGCTTAGGATATGTGATTAACTTGTGTTTTACCCCTATGTTGCTGCATATCAGATCTTTTAAATTTCTATAGCAGTGTCACTACCTCAGTGTGTACTTGGGCTTGTGCCTAATATCAGTTTGCAGTTCATTCTTCATTTTATTAATAGTATTTATTAACACTGTTGTGTCTACTATGAACCCAGGCACTGGGTAGCATTCATTCACATTAGAATATAAGTAAAACAAAATAAGCCAAATAGAAATACTGTTTTCCCTTTTTTATTCAACTTAGACTAACCAAAGTCCTACCTGGAAATATCCCTTGGAAACACTCAGTTACTAGTACTTGACCTGTTTCATGCACTGTGACACTTCTCTCTCTCATTTTGCACCATAATAGTATGATGTTCTTCATTACTTTTTAATTTTAAGATTTGTGATTTCAGCACTTAGGAATCTCTCCTTTTTTCTTTTTCTTTTTTTTTTTTCGACATTTTTTACCATCAGCATACACTGTCATGCTTTGCTAGAGATTCTGAGTTCTATGATAATCACTTGTATTCTTCTTATAAAAATATGAGAAACCTTTCTTTAATGCGTGTCAATTAGAACTTATCTCTAAACCTGAGAGCTGAGTTATAGTCTAGGTTTTACTTAAATGACGCTGGGTAAGAACCATCATTTCTATTTCCTCATCTTTCTGCTAATCCAGAGACTCTACACTGAAAACTTAAATCCATTGTGACCAAGTTAATGTTATTTAACTTCTTTCCTTTCTTTTACTTCTTCCTCATTTCCCCAAAAACTTTCCACCAGAAGTTGCTTTAGTAACGCTCGTACCTTAGACCCTATCTCAAATCCCATTTTCTTAGACAAAGCTTAATGTATTTTATAACAGAACAAAATCTTTTAAACAAAACTTAAATAGAAAAACAAAATTTGAATTTTATTACAAATATATATGTACATGTGTATAAAATTATATATGCACGTATATCTATTTTATATATGCATATATGCAATATAAAATGTGTACATATATGTATATGTGGAGATGGGCAACTCAAACAGACATTATGTATTTTCCATTCAGTATACAATTATAACAGAAAGAATCTAATTCCTTTGCTATACCAGGGTAGGGCTTCTCAATAAGTTAAATTGTTGAATTGTTATCAGTGCCTAGAAAGCTTGTGTGGTTTTTGTACTTAAAAAAAAAGTATAACATCTCATTTATTCTACATAAACGGGTAATAGGACTAGTTACGTAAATAACTGAAAATTCTCATTTTTTAAGCATTAAAACTTTTTATTTTAACCACTCTTAAGGATTGTCCTTATTTAATCAACATGTTATTAATGATATTCAGTCATTATGATAGGTATCCTTTATTGTGCTGGATATGTTGTTATTCTCAAGATTATTCTAATGTAAGGTTGCTTGTTCCCTATATACGATTGCCCTGTACAACTGTGCTTTTTACTTTCTTGTTTTTAATTTTCTAGTTTTATCCGTTTTTCCCCCTATTAGTTGTCTCTTCTAGATGGTATTACCAAGGGGCAACAGTTGCTTCTTTCTTATTCTGGGCAGCTTCTAAAATACTGTGTGCAGTTGGATGTAAAGTAGATTTCAGCTTTAAGAGAGAGATTGAGTATATCTCATGATGAGAAATATGTGGGCTTTGTGACAGGTGTTACAGAATCCTAGAGGTCTAACTTCTGAATGACAGGGAGTTCTTCAGGACTGCTGACCTTTTTAGAAATGGGTATTGCAAAATGGAAAACCTAAAGTAACCAATTGGAGAGCAAACACTATGCTTGATAGATACAATTAAAGGCTGGTTTTTGGAAAAGAACAGTCTTGTTTTTTGATTTGGAAATAGACCCTGTCAAGCAAATTTTTTAAAAAATTAGAAAAAATTAAAAATAATGAAGAATTTCAAAAAAAAAAAAGAAAGAAAGAAATGGGTATTGCAGATAATGAAAAATCTTTAGTGACTTCATTAGTCTCAATTTAAGGAGTTCCAGAAAGATGACATGCATTTTCTTAGAGCTCAGCGGCTTAATATGTTTTTAATTACATGTCCTAGGACATCTGTAACAGTTATTTGGCTCTTTTAAATTCTGCCAACTATTAGAAAGGCCCAGATACTGGTTCATTCTACTTAATTCCAGTAGCTTTCAAAGTATTGTTTTGAACAGGAGTCAGATTCATTTCAGGTATAATATTTTATGATATGAAAATCAGTGGTTTCAAACCTAATGATGCATCAGAATCTCGTAAGAAGCTTTCTAGAAATGCATTTTTTCTCTAGGAGTTCTAATTTGTAATTTTAGGGACAGGACTGAGAGGGTGTATATTTTTTAAAAGCTCCACAGCAGGGGGTGAGAATGACTTTGGTTAACATTACAGACATTATATACATACCCCGTCATGTGGGTGGGCAGAGTGGATCACACAGTCTTCCTTCCAGTGCAGTTTAGAAGCCTCTGTTATTTGAGATAATTCAGCCTATGTGCTTAGCTGTGCAAGTGTGCGTGTGTAACAGAGAAGAGAACAAGAATTGTCCTCTGGACCTCGGTAGTAAAGCGAAGAAGTAAAATACAGTAGTGGCGTGCTACTTCTTTATCTCTTCTGTTTCTGTCTTCTCGCTTTTACACACAGTTTAAAATAGATACCATAGAAAGGTCTCTATCTTAAATGATCAGCTGTTATGAGTAGTAATGACATTAAGAGAGAGCTGTGTTGTAAGAAGAGGTTTGAGGCTTTGGGGTGGGATTGGATGTCGAGGGAGGGGAGTCCGTAGCACCAATAGAGGAGGTGAAAGGATCCTGGAGACAAACCTTTGTGGCTGTCCCCATGGTTTGGTCTCTTAGTCACGGGCTTCCCGTCCTTGTCATAGGGTTCACCCTACTCAGAATTTGTGTTAATGAAGTTTGATTGCTCTTATAAATGAAAACTAAGCTCTGTTGTTTTCTTCCCCCCTAATTCTTTCAGATCCCGGTCTCCAGAATCTCCCCCATGCCGTTTCCTACATCGCAGGTCTCTCCCAGGGCTCGTTTTCCAATCTCCATCACTAGTCCTAACAGAACAGGAGCCAGAACTCTCGCAGACATCAAAGCAAAAGCCCAGCTGGTCAAAGCACAGAGGGCAGCAGCTGCTGCTGCAGCCGCAGCTGCTGCAGCCGCCTCAGTTGGAGGGACCATTCCAGGACCTGGCCCAGGGGGTGGACAAGGTCCAGGAGAGGGGGCTGAAAGGAGAACTGCTAGAGGAGGGAGTCCAGACTCAAACAGAGTCAGTGAAACTGGAAAGGGCCCCACACTGGAACTGGCAGGAACTGGAAGCAGGGGAGGTACGAGAGAGCTTTTACCCTGTGGTCCAGAGACTCAGCCCCAATCTGAGACCAAGACCCCAGGCCAGGCACAGTCTCACAGTGTCTCTGGAGCACAACTACAGCAAACCTCCTCAGTGCCTCCACCATCTGCCATCAGTGGAGCGTGCTCAAGTGTCCCGTCACCAGCCCACGCTAACACACCCCCACCAGCTTTAGGGAAAGTAAGTAATGAAAAACTGAATCCCACCAGGGCAGCAGCCACGGTGGCCTCTCTTAGCCACCCACAAGGGCCCAGTAATGGTAGGCAGGAGAAAGCACCTCCTGCTCCAGCAGATCCTGCTCTAATCGCAGGTGCCTCACCTATTCATTTTGCAGTCGATGGCACAGTTGAGCCCAAAGCAGGTTCTAGTAAGAATACACCAAACCCTCCAGCCTCAGCGGAGATAAGTGCTAGTGCTTCAGTGGACATGACTCCCTCCCCTTTAACATCTTTATTAACAACAGCCTCTTCAGAGAAGCTTCCTGTACCCCAGGTCGTTGTAACCATAGCACCTACTGGATCAGCTCCATCCTCGAGCACTTTGCCAGCAGCTTCTAGCCTTAAGACCCCAGGAGCTTCTTCGAGTATGAATGGACCCATTTCAAGGCCAAGCTCTAATATCCCTGCTAATAATCCTTTGGTAACTCAGCTGCTGCAAGGCAAAGATGTTCCCCTGGAGCAAATTCTGCCTAAACCTCTCACCAAAGTTGAAATGAAAACTGTTCCACTAACTACAAAAGAGGAAAAGGGGATGATGATAGGAGCACTCGCAGGTACCAGCGTAACAGAAAATAGCACCAGAGAGGAGGTTAATGAGAGACAGTCCCATCCAGCTACACAGCAACTGGGTAAAAGTTTGCAAAGTAAGCAGCTCCCCCAGGTTCCAAGACCCCTTCAGCTCTTTTCCGGTAAGGATTTAAGGGACGCTAGTATTGACACACACCAATACCAAGAAGGGCTAAGTAAAGCAACCCAAGATCAGATCCTTCAGACACTCATCCAAAGGGTTCGGAGGCAGAATGTTCTCTCGTTTGTGCAGCCCTCCCAGTTCAACTTCACTCACTCAGGTTTCCAGTTAGAGGACATCTCCACAAGCCAGAGGTTTATGCTGGGTTTTGCTGGCAGAAGGACATCCAAGCCTGCAATGGCAGGTCACTACTTACTTAACATTTCCACCTATGGCCGGGGTTCAGAGAGCCTTAGGAGGACCCATTCTATAAACCCCGAAGACCGATTTTGTCTAAGTAGCCCCACTGAGGCCTTGAAGATGGGATATGCAGATTGTAAAAATGCAGCAGGAGATAGTAGCAGCGGTAAAGAAGATGATACTGATGAGGAAAGTACTGGTGATGAGCAAGAATCTGTCATGGTGAAGGAGGAGCCGCAGGCTTCCCAGAGTTCTGGCAAGTGTGAAGCAAGTTCAGGACCCCACAGTAGAGAAACACTATCCACCAGTGATTGTTCAGCTAAAAAGAATGTGAAGGCAGAGATGCCAGTGCCTGAGCAAACCACTTTAAGCAAGGAAAATTACCTGTTCACTAGAGGCCAAACATTTGATGAGAAGACCCTAGCCAGAGATTTTATTCAGGCAGCACAGAAGCAGATGGCTCATGCAGTGAGAGGTAAGACTGTGCGGAGCAGCCCTGAGCTTTTCAATTCTACTGCTCTTCCTCTACCTGCAGACAGTCCTACCCATCAGTCTCTACTCCTTCCACCACTGCAAACCCCAAAGCTGTATGGAAGCCCCACACAGATTGGGCCAAGCTACAGAGGCATGATCAACGTCTCCACCTCATCGGACATGGACCATAACTCTGCTGTACCGGGGATGCCTGACTGTAGCCAGGTATCTAGCAATGTCGGTGATGTCATGTCCTTTTCAGTGACTGTCACAACCATCCCTGCTAGCCAAGCTATGAATCCCAGCAACCACGGCCAGACCATTCCTGTTCAGGCCTTTCCTGAAGAGAACAGCATAGAGGACACACCTTCGAAATGTTACTGCCGATTGAAAGCCATGATCATGTGCAAGGGGTGTGGAGCCTTCTGCCACGATGATTGCATTGGCCCCTCCAAACTGTGTGTCTCCTGCCTTGTCGTTCGGTAATGAGACTAGAAGGAGAACACACTGTAAAGAAGGCAGGAAGGGGGAAGGGTTGACAGATGTGGTTTTTGAGTTCTTTTGGAATCACAGAAATAAACTAGGCTTCAGTTGTCTTAAGAGACAAGTGTTACTTAACCAGGAATACAGAGTACAGATCTTACATTTTAGAGGAAAAGCACCTTGTATAGTAAGTCCAAGTCAAGCAAGACTTTGTGAATTTGTGACAAGTTTGCACTTACAAAATGTAAATATGTCACATCTTGTTTTAACATTTTTCCAGGTGTTTAGGTAATAATGTATTACTTTGACTTCAGATGGATGTTCCACTTCATGTGACTGAAAAGTTTAATGCCATGCATGGTGAAAGGAAGCGATTTCCCTTCTGCCCTTCCTTAAGAGGCTAGGAAAAGAAAGGAGTGAGGGAATGGTCTGAAGAAATGACCACTCATGTTGATTATGTCTTGACTGTCTGACTGCAGGCTTTACATAGGTTATTCAGCCTTCACAGGATTTGGATTCAGGGTTTACTCAGTCCCTTTACCTTAGATGGAGCCTTCTCAAGTTCAAATTTTTGATAAGGTATTAATTTCACAGGCAGTACTTCAGACTCTGAAAATTCTGACTTGGTTCTTGGCTTGCATAAATGAGTACTATTGCCAGGCACTCTGCTTGCAGTTTGTGGGTCCCTGCTGTTCCCTAATCCCACTCCCTTGCCCTGAAGCAGCGTGTATGGTCCATGAAAAGTTTGCCTCGCTGGGCCCCTTGGGTTACCATCACCTGTGCAGGGCAGTAATTCCAGCAATAATCTCTGAGGATTTAGTCATTCGTGGGAGCTTACAAACAAGTTTGAAATACTAGTATAAAATTAACAGAAAATTGTTAGTGGTAGGGCGATGTGAACTATGTGTTTCGTTGGGTAAGCAGAGTAAAGGTGCAGAAACTGTTGAACTGAACATAAAGAACTTTGGAAAACAATTTTAACACTAGAAACAAAGTAGGCCCTCTCATCCTCTTCTCTCCCAACCTGTTACCTAATGTTCTACAGTTAGCTTTTGCTACAGGTAGAAAAACTCATTAATACCACATTTGCCCATTCTGTTAAACCTGTTTTGACCTCCCAGGCATCTGAGAAATATGGGAGTAATCTTATATATTACTCTGAACATACACGCGTGCATGCACACACACACACCGTAAAAGTCAGACACTTTTCCTGTTTTAGAAAACATGTCCCCTTTCTTGGACTACTGCTCTCTACACACTAGAAATTTCTAATGTAAAGGGGCTTTAGTGAATGACTTAGGGAACATCTAGAAAGGAAAAGAAATCAGCTGCAAATTTTTATTGTTTGTTTTTGTTTATTTTTTGTTTCCTTTATGTTGAATCCTGTCTCTAGTGACTAAAGAATTTTTGAGTACATACATTTAGGTCATGGTTAAAGAACATTAAAATAAATCTACAGTTTACCAGAATTCGGTATTTAAAAGTTGGGGATTGTCAATGTGCATCATTTGCATATTGATTTCAAATCTCCTAATTTCATGTATGTAAAGGACATATATTATTAGTGCAACCTAGTACAGTCATAGTTGTACTTAATATTCAGGATGTGATATATACAAAACGCAGAACAGTTTTTTTGTTTTTTGGTGTTTTTTTGCGGTACACGGGCCTCTCGCTGTTGTGGCCTCTCCCGTTGCGGAGCACAGGCTCCGGACACGCAGGCTCAGCGGCCATGGCTCACGGGCCCAGCCTCTCCATGGCATGTGGGATCTTCCCGGACCGGGGCACGAACCCGTGTCCCCTGCATCAGCAGGCTGACTCTCAACCACTGCGCAACCAGGGAATCCCCCTGCAGAACAGTTTAAACTCGTTAAATAAGTCACATTCCAGATTAGGGGCAAGTAGGCAGTAGTAATCTTAGCTTTGCACCCATTCTGCTACCCACCCCTCCCTACCTCACCTCCTGCATTATACATACACTCTTTTAATACTTTCAAGCCCCATAAGAAACTATTTACTTCTATTTTTTATTTTTTGTTTCTGAGTTTTTCGTGGTCCAGAGCAAATACAGGATTAATATCTGTGTTCTAGTTTCAACCAAGATAATTTGATGTCCTTCTAACTTCCCTTTTTCTTCCAGCACACACATAGCTAAGAGGTAAGAAATCTGTAAGGATCCAGGGGTAAGGAGCAAGTTCTCCAGCCAATAACCAGTAGGAGTCAGAAACCATGGTTCTGTTCCCAAACTTTCAGTGCCCTGGGTAATCCCAGGGGGTGTTAAAAAGACCTATTGCTAGTTAAAACTCTCCATTCCCAGCTTCCTCACTCCCCACTTGAGTGGCAGGACTGAGGGGTGGTCTGCCTGCCGGAAGTGGTTGACTGTTTCAGAACCGACCCTACGGTGAGCACGAGTTAACCAATTTGGATTTTCAAAATGATTTTTCTTCTTCACACCTTTCCTATCACAGAAAGTCTCTCCTCCATGGTTCTCTTAATCTGAGGATGGACAGACTAACCAGGAAAGGAGGAAAGGCATCAGGGATTTTCAAGTCCATTTAGAGAGCAAACCATATCGTGCCTATTCATCTTGACCCAGGCTCTGGCAGATAGGTCCTAAGCATTACTATTCACCAGATTCTCTTTACAGATAATACCCAGCTAATAAAATATTCAATAAATCGTCAACTAGGTACACTGCCTCACTCTTGACTAAATGAGAGAATAGTTAGATTCTCTTAGATTGGTAGAAAATTGAATGCAATCTATTTATCAGTTGGTTTCAAAACGGTTTCACATAGAAGGTCATTCATCTTGTGCTGGATGAGCTGAGAAGAAAAAAAGAAAAATTACAATCTGGCCCTTTTGAAAATGAATCAGTAGGAACAAGAAAACCTTTAAATTATTAGAATATGGTATTCCAGTACCTTTAAAGCAGTTTTTATCTTAGGTTTTCAGTTACTTTACCTTTCAATTCAGTCTGAAATGTTTCTAATAAGTGCTAAGCTTCTTTTTATGGTATTAAGTTGCACCATTTCCAGTGACTAGTCAGGCATTATGCCTGATGCTTATGCCTCCAGCATATGCTTCTCAAGCCTTCAGATAACCTTCCACTTCAGGCCACCTTGGGGAGGTGGCATTAACAATATATCACCTCAGTCTTACTTGGGAATGTTCTAAGTTGTCTAGTAGAGAAGACTCCCTAAATTTTAAATAATTTTTTGTTAAAATTCTCCATCCTATTAAACAGAAAATAAAGCCAAATAACCTGGAGTTGTTTGCCCTACGTAACCCCTGTGTTGAAGATACTGAAGCTGTCTGTGGTACCCCATGTAACATCTTTAAGAATAAGGTCTGGCAGATGGGAAATTTTTCTTGGGGCAGGGGAAGCATACTTACATGGGCTGGGAAGGCACACAGTGTAGACATTTTAGGAGTTATCACAGATTTAAATAAATAGCCAAAGGAGGACGTCATTGCCTTCCAGGTGAAGGCATAAATTCGTACATTAATAATTGGACCGTTTACCATCCTAATTGCTCTTATTGCCTTTCTTCACCTAAGAGTCCTTCAAGAACTCTTTGGTGAAATTACTTGTTACAATGAGGGGGTCTTCTCTGGTCATTACATCACTATTTGTTTCTAGAGCTCATTGTCAGTGAGCAGTACCAGGGTTGTTTTCTCTCTGACCTACAGATTTCACAGCAAGGAGAGAAAAGTCTCCCTGTTGCATTACAACAATGTGCTAAGTAAAAAAACTTGGCCAAGGGTAGTTTGCAGCTCAATTTGTAGAATAGTCCAAAGAGACTCCGAGAAACATGATTGATAGGCAGGGATCTTTCCTACCGTGTTTCAATACCTACATAACCTATTGAAAGAGAACAATAGGTAAAACAGTTCCTAAAGTTGGAAGTAAGACCTTCATAGATTCTTGGTTACTTATTTTTTTTAATGCTTTACATTTGATACAACTATTAAAGATCAATTTTAAAAATAGCTTTCCAGTAATATATTTTAAGTAATATATATTTTAATATCTATGTAAAAAGTGACAGTGGGAGACTTTGAATTTCTCATATAAGGTATGTTTAATGTAGGGCCTCACTGTTAAGGCACAAATTATTTCAAAGGAAGTTACTCTAAAGACACTCAGATTATTTCCAAAAAAATGCAATAAGGGGAAGAGTTTGGGAGTTTATTTTTTATTTTAAAAGAAAATTGACTTATTTACCACAAGCTATTTTTTTTTTCCTTCTGGCTAAAAGATTTGTACAGACTGGTTTGGTAAATGCTAAACTTTTGTGTCTTTTGCCTTTTTAAAGGAATTGTTAACATTGGAATTGAGGGTATGTACAGAGAAGTTGGTGTCAACACCATTTAAAAAGTCATATTTTTTCACAAATATAGAAAAATCATTTTACATAAGAATTTTAAGTATTTGCAATAAATATATGTATATAGATTGTATGTATTCATATATTCTTATTTTTCATTTTATTATTAAGTAAAAGATAATTAAAGTGGAAATAAAAACCTTGGAGTTTTCGGTGCATCTTGAGGTCTGACATACATGTGAAAGTGGTGTGGGTAAGGGTCCTCAGTTGTTGCCTTATACTACTATTGGAAGATTACCAACAGATTGAATAGAAGATAGTAAAATGAGGAATTTGGTGATAAATCAGGGTAGCGTATTTCTTTCAAAACTCTAGTAAAAATATTAAATTCTCCTAATATGTCTGTCTCTGCTTTCACCCTTGAACTGTTCTCTCTCCTAACCACCTAATGTTACTGGGAAAGTAAAAACAAAACAAAACACAGTGCATTGTTTTTTAATGTGCCCATTGTTTGCTTCTAAGACAAAGAATGGCAAGAAAATATCTCGGGGGGGAGGGGCGGGTGGGAATAGGTTTTCCTTTCTCCACAGTGGTTAATAATTCATTAGCAAACATTCACTTCCACCACCTTCCAGGCCTTAGGGTTTATGTGAAGAAATAATATCGTGAAGATAATAGAAAACTTTTTTTCTGTTTCCCTTCTTTGAGAAGTGAGTTTTGTAGCCAGTTTTATGTCCTTCCCAATTGATCTGGAGATAGAAGGGCTAAGAGAACTTGAATGTTGATCTCCCTAATGTCAGGAAGGGTGTTTATGGAAATGAGGACTGAGCCAAATGTTAGGAGGGGGTTAACCATACCTAGAGATAATAGAGTCCTGCTGTCCAAGAGAAGTCATTTTGTGATTGTAAATATTTAGTTTTAGGATATGATTGAGGAAGCAAAAGGATACCTAGATAGTCTCTGGGAATAAAGGCGTATAGCCCATTCTTTAAAAATGAATAATATATAGCTTTATTGGTGACCTGAAAGGAAATAAGGTCAGAGTTTGAAGAATATCTTAATGACCCATGAAACACTTTTAATTCAGCTGTGGTTATTTTAACTGATAAAAACAGCAATTTTTGGAAGTTAGGATACTTAAGAATGCTTCCCGCCCCCCATAAGGCCAGGCTCTGTGGCATGCAGGATCTTAGTTCCCCATCCGGGAATAGAACCCATGCCCCCTACATTGGGAGCACAGAGTCCTAACCACTGAACCACCAGGGAAGTCCCAAGAATGTTGTTTAAAAGATGGCCTTATTATTTTTCAAAAATTGAAAATTCAAACATAGGGCTGCCCAAAGACATTGAAAGTAGTTTAGATGTGTAAGAGAACAGCGCTAAATCTTTGCTGAAAATACACTATTTCTGAAGGAAAAAATTTAAGTCTCAGGGAACATCTGCATCCTCGTAATTCCCATATATGGTAGATACGAATGAAGGTGAAATATTTAAATGTGTGTGAACCAGTTCATGATGACTGTTTACAAAGACCACCCCCCCACACACACAATTTCTAATATGTATTTACTCTTATTTATTCCTACCTCATAGGAAGTAAAATTCTTATTCAGGTAATGACATAGGACCCTAAGGTATAGTTGGACTGCAGTTAATCGAGAAAGAGCAGTACATCCCGACACAGCTTCAACTGGGATCCCCAGCTTTCCTTTATTTCCATCACAGTCTTAGAAACCTGTGTTCATCGTTTTTAACACTAGGTGACCAAGAGTGGTCTTCACAAATCAAATTTCGCATGTTTCTAGTTCTTGTACATAAGTCATGTTTTTCACTAATTCAAATACCTTTTGAACATCTACGTGCTAAGCACTGTGCTAAGGTTCTGGTTAAGCAAAGGTAAAGAAAAGCAGTCATGTAAGTTGTAAAAGGTCTTCCTAAAAGTAGTAACCATACAGCACATGTCTAGTTTACAGCTCAAGGAGTAATATATGCTATGTTATTTCCCAAGACGTGTTGGAAGTTTAAGAGTAAATGAACTACGAAATAGAAGCATTTGAGGCACTTGGCAAAACATGAAGAAAGAAAAGAAAGGCATTGCCCCTACGTGAAATTACAGTGTAGAATTGAGGAGCCAGGTTGATAAAATTTACCTTTTTTTGACAACTGTCACTGGAAGATCTAGAGATTAATCAGAATTTCAAGGAATCTCTTGGTAATACCTAAATTGAGAAAATCAGGCCGAAAGCAATCCCTTTCAATGAATACTGTTCAGTATGTCAGTAAAGATGCTTCATCTTATGTTCAACTAACCCTTTCAAATAACAATTTGGTAAATAATGCAGCTTTCCTGTCAAACCCAAAATAAGCTAAAGAGAATTAAAAAACATAACCTTGATTTTCATCTTATAGACTGGTGAGAAGGAAGTGTATTCATTTAAAATTGTTAGAGATATTTCATCCCCTTTTTCCCTCCATAATGGATAGAATTACTGTTCTTTTTCTTCTAATATTGTAGAATTGACTTTTTTTTTTCCTTTCTACTTGTAAGTCACAACTTGGATTAAAAGAGGCTTCAGCCAGACACTACCCCTTATAAAGTGGCCTAAATCCTAATTCTTTAAGACTTTCTGGTAGAAAGGTTTTAAAAGGATAAATGAATATATTTTGTCAGTGCTTATTATTGAACTTTACTTACCTGGGTTACTGGATTTGCAACTTGAATTCTGTATTCCAAAATATCCATGTTCACCTTTTAGTCAAAAATTATGAGGTGTATTCCACCATGTAATGTAATTCCACCTCAACTCTGTCCAGGAACTAGGAGGGCAGATATCCTGTATTTTCCTTATACTTAGTGACATTAAACAGAAGATTGGGTTTCTTTCATAGGGACTGTATAAACTAAGGATCTCTATACCTCTGTGTATCTTTCAGTCTTAACCTAAAAAGGGAATCCCTACAAAGATTTCCTTATAACAAAAAGGACAGACTAAACCTGGAAGAGAGAGATGATGAGCTGTGGAGATGGGCTGTGACTAGATAGTGGGTTGTCCTGAAGAATAACTGCAAACTCAACTTTCCTGGTTCTTCAAGCTCAAAGGAAACTAAAGGGAATTTTTAAAATCCTGACTTTCATCTTGACTGCAAAACCTATCGAGTGCCTAGGAGAGAAGAAAGGTAAACCCAAGACTGGATTTAAGATAGATTTAAGTAAACTTGGAATTATTCTTACCCTTTTACCGAATTTTTTTTTTTTAAGTTTTGGTTTCCCATAATGTAATGAATTGCCATGAGTGGAACATGGAATTTGATTTGAGGCATTTTGTGGGCTAAGTAATAGTTTTCTGTTGAACTATATTGTCTATCTAGTGACAGCTTTTGCCACTGCTCAGGATTTAGGAGTGTGCACCTGTGTCTAAGTGACACAAACATTGGCTCATAAATACTATATTAAACCAACTTGAGTCAGCACTTTATTAACTTTAATCATGGATCCTCTTTTTAAATACTTAATATTTAAAATTCAGATTAGCCCAATAAGAAAGCAATGCATTTAATGTCAAAATGTCTGAAGATAACTATTATTTTACACACAGTCTATGTCCTGCCTACGGAAAGTGTGGTACATAAAATTTTACATTTCTTGGGTCAGTTCTTTTCAAAACACCAGTGTTTTCAGATACCTAGAGCTTGGGAATGCTGGAGTTGGTCTTGGACCCCAAGTCAGCAGTTGTTTTCATTTTAGGTTTTCAGGCATAGCAGTTTGAAGTGACCCCATCTGAACCTATATGTAATCACTTTGAACAAGCTTTAAATTAATGAAACTCTTCCAGAGTCTCAAATTTGGTCACCTGCTTGTTGCATAAGGAGACAGATTCTGGGCTGGGCAGGACCTGACAATTTGTTCTCTGATAATAAACTGATTGAAGAGCAAGTTTGTTATTAGAGACTTCACGAAATTTCTAGAACCCATGAAAGATCTAGAGTACATGATAAGTGAAACTCTAGAAATTAAAAACCTTTCTCTTAGCCATAAGTGCTATGACCTATTTTTTTTAAACCCATCTTAATTCTGTGACTCATTGCATCATACCTTAAGAGAAATCAGAATGGAAGAAATGACCTTATGTTGGTCTTACTTTAAAATCTTTGTGCACATAGGCCTTAGCACTTTGACAGATAAAGCTCTGCCTTTTAGCTCCTTCTCACTCTTGTCTTTATTCTTCCCACTTTTAGACTGTTCCTTTTATTGGTCGTATAAAACTACCTTCAGAATTGAATGTATAATAATGTTTCTGCACATGGACAAACTGTATTTTAATGACTCATTTTATGTGTAATAAAGGCATACAGTTTTACTCCAGTGACTGTGCCTTTTCTTTTCCAAAGAAACCAGACACCATAGTGAATGACTTAACTGCTTGTTTCCCCTTCCCCTACCTGATTGCACAGTTGTCCCTGGGTCCTGGCTAAATTTGGGTACTAGAGAGAATGCCAGTCTCTTCAGGCAACATGCAAAGAGAGTTAAAGAACTCAACATGAGCCATAAAGAGGGAAGGTATTTCAAAAATTAAAAGGACACCTATACTACAAAGCTACAGTAATCAAAACAGTGTGGTAATGGCATAAAGACAGAGATAGAGGTAAATGGAATAGAATGGAAAGCCCAGAAATGAACCCTCAAATATGTGGTCAAATGATTTTTTTTTTTTTTTTTTTTCTTGCGTTATGCGGGCCTCTCACTGTCGTGGCCTCTCCCATTTGCGGAGCACAGGCTCCGGACGCGCAGGCCCAGCGGCCACGGCTCACGGGCCCAGCCGCTCCGCGGCATGTGGGATCCTCCCGAAACGGGGCACGAACCCGCGTCTCCTGCATCGGCAGGCGGACTCTCAAGCACTGCGCCACCAGGGAAGCCCGTCAAATGATTTTTGACAATGGTGCCAAGAGAAGTCAATGAGGAAAGGGCAGTCTTTTCAGTAAATGTTGGGAAAATCTGATATCCACATGCAAGAGAATAAAATTGGACCCTTCCTCTACACCATGTATAAAAACTAACTCAAATGGATCAAAGACCTAAGAGCTAAAACTCTTAAAATAGGGAAATCTTCATAATTGGATTTGACAATGATTTCTTGGATATGATGTCAAAAGCACAGGCAACAAAAGAAAAGATAAATTGGATTTCATTAAAAATTAAAAACCTGTGCATCAAAGGCCATTATCAACAGTGAAAAGGCAACCCACAGAATGGGAGAAAATATCAGTAATTGCAAATATTTCATATATTTAATTTTAAAAATCAGTATTCAAAATATATAAGAAATTCCTACAACCCAACAACCAATTTAAAAAGTACTTGAATAAAGGACTTCAGTAAAGGACTTGGATAAATCTCCAAAAGATACATACAGGTGGCCAATAAGCACATGAAAAGATGCTCAACATCACTAATCACTAAGGAAATGCAAATCAAAGCCACAATGAGATACAACTTCACACACAATAGGATAGCTATATTGATCATCAAAAAATAAAACAATGTCAGCAAGGATGTAGAAAAATTGAATGCTTGTGCATTGCTGGTGGAAATGTAAATAGGTGCAACCACTGTGGAAAACAGTTTGCTTCTCAAAACAGTTAAACGGAAGTACCTTATGATCCAGCAATTTCTGGATATACACCCAAAAGAAATGAAAGGAGGAACAGATATTTGTACACCAATGTTCATAGCAACATTATTCGCAATAGCTAAAAGGGGAAACAACACGAATGGATAAATAATGTGGTATATACATATGAGGATATTATTCAACCTTAAAAAGGAACGAAATCCTGACACATAATTCAACATGGATGAACCTTGACATTATGCTCAGTGAGATAAGCCAGACACAAAAGGACAAATACTGTATGATTCCACGTATATGAGGTACCTAGAATAGTCAAATTCCTAGAGACAGAAAGTAGAATGGTGGTTGCCAGGGAATAAAGGTAGAGGGGGATGGGGAGTTAGTGTTTAAAGTTCTGGAGATGGATGGTAGTGATGGTTGCATAACAATGTGAATGTACTTAATGCCAAGTGTACACTTAAAAATGGTTAAAAGAGTAAATTTTAATGTGTATTTTACCACAATGGAAAACAAAAGCAAAACGAAACTCAAAGTGGTTAGAGAAATAAAACTTGTGAGACATTTTCTGAACAACATGAGAATGTTTTTTGTTTTATAAATTTATTTATTATTTTTGGCTGTGATGGGTTTTCATTGCTGCGCGTGGGCTTTCTCTAGTTGCAGGGAGCGGGGGCTACTCTTCGTTGTGGTGCGTGGCCTTCTCATTGCAGTGGCTTCTCTTGTTGTGGAGCACAGGCTCTAGGCGCACAGGCTCAGTAGTTGCAGCATGTGGGCTCAGTAGTTGTGGCTTGTGGGCTCTAGAGCACAGGCTCAGTAGTTGTGGCGCATGGACTTAGTTGCTCTGCAGCATGTGGGATCTTCCCAGATCAGGGCTCGAACCCGTGTCCCCTGCATTGGCAGGCGGGTTCTTAACCACTGCACCACCAGGGAAGTCCCAAGAATGTTTATTTTAAAAAGGTTTTAAGGAAATAAAGAATGTAAGTTCCACCAATGGAGTTAAAAAAGACCCTGTAGCACTAGAGAAACTAGTGATGACCTTAGAAGAAGCCATGTATCTTTGAAGGAAGCAAAGCTCTTCCTTAATTCTGTGACTCATTGCATCATACCTTAAGAGAAATCAGAATGGAAGAAATGACCTTATGTTGGTCTTACTTTAAAATCTTTGTGCCCACAGGCCTTAGCACTTTGACAGATAAAGCTCTGCCTTTTAGCTCCTTCTCACTCTTGTCTTTATTCTTCCCACTTTTAGACTGTTCCTTTTATTGGTCGTATAAAACTACCTTCAGAATTGAATGTATAGTAATGTTTCTGCACATGGACAAATGCAATGCATTTGTGCAATGACTCAGAAAAGTGTCCTTGGACCTAAGAAGTTAACAGCTGAGAATAGAACCAAGTACAACCAGGAACCCAGACTTAGTACAACTAGTACAGCCAGGAACCCAGAATGTATCATCAGTGCTGAAGGTTACCAGGAATTGATGACAAGAAGCAAAAAGCACTTTTAAAAATAAGCAAAACTATTAACCATCCTCCTCTGACATATTAAGCAATTCTACTGAAGAGTAGAATTCTTGTAGCGGACATCTTTTGTTGATCTAAATGTGCGCTTTAAAATCTTTTAGTGAAGTCAAATACCTCTATGTGAGCTATTTCTGTTTCTTTGTGAATTGTCTCAACAGGACTTCCCTCAAGTTTCCTATTAGAGTGTTCCATTAAAAACATTTTTTTAATTGAGATATAGTTGATTCACCATATATTAGTTTCAGGTGGGTAACATATTAATTCAAAATGTTTATAGATTATAGTCCATTTAAAGTTATAAAATATTGGCTATATTCCCTGTGCTGTACAATATGTCCTTGTAGCTTAGAGTGTTCCATATTTTCCTCAGTGTTCTTCATATAATAAGGATATTCATTTTTGCAATGTTTGTTGCACATATTTTTCCTAGTTTCATGTCCCCCATTCTTGTTTATAGTCTGTTTTGCCATACAGAAACATTTAAATTTTCTGTAATTAAATTGATCCTTTTCCTTAAAGACTTTTGTTTTCATGATGTGCTTAAGAAGCCTTTTAACAATACGTTGTAAAAAAATTTAACCCCTGCTTTTTTTTCCTAGTTCTCCTACTGTTTAAATTTTTTTAGCAGTTCTATTAAAGTATGACTGATATATAACAAACAGTACATATTTAAAGCATACAGTGTGATAAGTTTTGACATATTTTACCACCACAATCAAGATTATGAACACAGTTGTCACCTCTACAATTTCCTTGTGCTTCTTTGTAGTCCCTCCAGCCCTGCTGACACCATCCACAGGCAACCACTGATCTTTCAGTCACTACAAATTAGTTTGCATTTTCAAGAATTTTATACAAATGGAATCATACAGAATGTTTTTGTTTGTTTGTTTTGTTTTTGTTTTTTGGCTGCACTGCGCGGCTTGTGGGATCTTAGTTCCCCGACCAGGGATTCAACCCAGGCCCTTGGCAGTAAGAGTACGGAGTCCTAACCGCTGGCCCGCCAGGGAATTCACAGTATGTATTTTTTACTGCTTGGCTTCTTTCACTCAGTACAGTTATTTTGACATTCATCTGTGTTGTCACCTGTATGAGTAGTTCGTTTCTGTTTATTGCTGAGTAGTATTCTATTGTGTGGATGCACTACAGTTTATCCATTTACCTGTCAGTGGACATCTGAGCTGTTTCTAGTGTTCGGCTATTAACAAATATAGCCACTGTGAACGTTTATGTACAACTCTTGGTACGGATATATGCTTTCATTTCTCTTGGGCAAATACCTAGGAGTGGAACGGCAGGACAATATGGTAGGTGTTATGTTTAGCTTTTTAAGAAGCTGCAAAACTATTAATATTTTCCGAAGTGATTGTAGTACTATTTTAAATCCCCACCAATGGTATGAGAGATCTAGTTTCTCCATATCCTCGTCAACATTTGGGTCAGTGTTTTAAATTTTAGCCATTTTAATAAGTGTGTAATGTTATCTTCCTAATGACTAATGTTGTGGAACATCTTTTTATGTGCTTATTTGTCATCCATATACCTTTTTCCATGGAGTGTCAGTTCAACTCTTGCCCGTTTTTCCAATTATTTTATTTAGTCCTTTGATTTCCATATGAATTATAGAATCGGATGTCAGTTTCTATACAAACAGCATTTTGATTAGGATTGTGTTTATGATATATGTCAATTTAGAGAGAATTGAGATCTTAACAGTAATTCACCATCAACCCATTATTCCATTTATTTATATGTTCTTTAGTTTCTCTCAGCAGTGTCTTATAGGTTTCAGTAAATAAGTCTTTTGTATCTTTTGTCAGATTTAACCCTACATTAAAAAAATTTTAATGATACTGTAAGTGGCAATTAAAAATATTTTCAATTAACAACTTCAACACAATTTTTGAGTATCAGTTGGTAGATATGATGAAATGATAATTGATGGAAAACATTCAATTTATATTTTTATGCTGATTTTGTATTCTACCTTGCTAAACTCACTTATTAGTTTTATTATCACTTATTAGCTTCTTTGTACATTCCATCAGATTATAGATGACTGTTATCTCCAAAGACAAAAAGTTTTATTCTGGATAACCTTTCTTTTTCTTACCTGACCTCACTGGCTAGAACCTGTAGTACAATGTAGAATAGAAATGGTGAGAGTGTGTGGAGAAAAGGGAACACTCTTGCACTGCTGGTGGGAATGTGAATTGGTTCAGCCACTATGGAGAACAGTATGGAGGTTCCTTAAAAAACTACAAATAGAACTACCATATGACCCAGCAATCCCACTACTAGGTATATACCCTGAGGAAACCAGAATTCAGAAAGAGTCATGTACCAAAATGTTCATTGCAGCTCTATTTACAATAGCCCGGAGATGGAAACAACCTAAGTGCCCGCCGTCGGATGAATGGATAAAGAAGATGTGGCACATATATACAATGGAATATTACTCAGCCATAAAAAGAAACGAAATTGAGCTATTTGTAATGAGGTGGATAGATCTAGAGTCTGTCATACGGAGTGAAGTAAGTCAGAAAGAGAAGGACAAATACCGTATGCTAACACATATATATGGAATTTAAGAAAAAAAAATGTTATGAAGAACCTAGGGGTAAAACAGGAATAAAGACAGAGACCTACTGGAGAACAGACTTGAGGATATGGGGAGGGGGAAGGGTGAGGTGTGTTAGGGCGAGAGAGAGACATGGACATATATATACTAACAAACGTAAGGTAGATAGCCAGTGGGAAGCAGCCGCATGGCACAGGGAAACCGGCTCGGTTCTTTGTGGCTGTCTGGAGGGGTGGGATAGGGAGGGTGGGAGGGAGGGAGACAAAGAGGGAAGAGATATGGGAACATATATATATGTATAACTGACTCACTCTGTTATAAAGCAGAAACTAACACACCATTGTAAAGCAATTATACCCCAA
>NW_006798707.1:22299-28356 GCF_000442215.2 Lipotes vexillifer | reverse complement strand
TTAAAAAAAAAAAAAAAAAAAAAAAAGAAATGGTGAGAGTGGAAATCCTTTTCCCTTATCTTACAGAGAAAGCATTTAGTATTTCATATTAAGTATGATGTTAGCTAGAGGTGTTTCCTAGATGCCCTTCATCAGGCTAAGGATGTTCCCTTTTATTACCTGCCAAGAGTTGGGGGGTTTTGTTGTTGTTGTTGTTTTTTAAATCAGGAATGGATGTTGGATTTTGTCAAATGCCTTTTCTTCATTTATTGATTTGATATGGGTTTTCTTTTTCAGTTTGTTAATATGATGAATTACATTGATTGACATCAGAAAATTCAACCAGCTTTGGATTCATTGATTTCCTCTATTGGTTCTCTGTTTTCTTTTTCATTGATTTCCACTCTGATACTTATTATTATGTTTCATTTCTTCTGCTTAATTTAGGCTTAATTTGTTCTTTTTCGTCTAATGTCTTAATATGGAAGCTGATGTCATTAATTCAAGAATTTTCTTTTTTTATAATGTGTTTAGTACTATATATTTCCCAAGTACTGCTTTAGTAGCATTCCAACAATTCTGATATGTTGTTGTTTGAATTCTCTGCAGTTCAAAATACTTTCTAATTTTGATTTTGATTTCTTCTTTGACCAATGTGTAATTTAGAGGTGTGTTATCTAGTTTCAAGATATTTGAAGACTTTTCAGATATCAACCTCTTATAGATTTCTATTTTAATTCCATTGTAGTCAGAGAACATACTTTGTGTGACTTGAATCCTTCTAAATCTATTAAGACTTGTTTTATGGCTCATAACATTCTGTGCATTTTTGAAAAGAAAATTGTGTATTCTGCTGCCATTGGGGTAGTGTACCATAAATTTCAATTAAGTCAATTTGGTTGAAAAAGTCCATATTTTTACTGATTTTTCTGTCTACTTGCTCTATCAATTATTGAGGGAGGAATATTGAAATTTTCAGCTACAGTGGTAGATTTCTCTCTTTCTCCTTGCAGTTCTTTCAGTTATTGATTCATATATTTTTTTAATAAACTTTTTTTAGAAGAGTTTTAGGGTTACAGCAAAACTGAAGGGAAAGTACAGAGAGTTAACGTATACCCACAACCTCCCTACCCACCAACTACCAACATCCCACACCAGAGTGGTATATTTATTAAAATCAGTTGAAACATCATTATCACCCAATGTCCGTAGTTTACATTAGTGTTGTACCTTCTATGAGTTTTGACAAATGTATAATGACATGTATCAACCATTATAGTGTGGTACAAAGTGGTTTCACTGCCCTAAAAATCCTGTGTACTCTACCTATCCCTCCCTCCCCCCCTCCCCCCAACCCCTGGCAAACACTGATCTTTTTCATTGTCTCCATCGTTTTGCCTTTTCCAGAATGTTGTGTAGTTGGAATCATAGCGTATGTAGCCTTTTCAGATTGCCTTCTTTCAGTAACATGCATTTAAGTTTCCTCCATGTCTTTTTAAAAATTTCTTTATCCACTCATGCATTGATGAACAGTTAGGTTGCTTCCATATCTTTGCTATTGTAAAAATGTTGCAATGAACTTGGAGGTGCATATGTTCAAGTTAGTGTTTTTGTTTTCTTTGGATAAATATCAAGAATTGGCATTGCTGGATCATATGGTAGTTCTATTTTAAAATTTTTGAGGAACCTCCATACGGTTTTCCATAGTGGCTGCACGAGTTTACATTCCCACCAACAGTGCATTCCTCACCAACACTTGTTATTTATTGTTTTTTGTTTTTTGCGGTACGTGGGCCTCTCACTGTTGTGGCCTCTCCCGTTGCGGAGCACAGGCTCCGGACGCGCAGGCTCAGCGGCCATGGCTCACGGGCCCAGCCGCTCCGCGGCATGTGGGATCTTCCCGGACCGGGGCACGACCCTGTGTCCTCTGCATCGGCAGGCGGACTCTCAACCACTGCACCACCAGGGAAGCCCCTCTTGTTTTTAATAATAGCCGTTCTAACAGCTGTGATATCTAATTGTGATATCTAATTGTGGTTTTGCCCTTCATTTCCCTGATGATTAGTGATGCAGAGCATCTTTTCACATACCTGTTGGCCATCTGTATGTCTTCTTTGGAAAAATATCTATTCAGATCTTCTGCCCAGTTTTTAATAAGGTTGTTTGTTTTCTTGCTATTGAGTTGTATGAATTCTTTATGTATTTTAGATATTAACCCCTTGTCAGATATATGATTTACAAATATTTTCAACTATTCAGTAGGTTGCCTTTTCATTTTGTTGATGATTTCCTTTGCTGTGCAGAAGCTTTTTAGTTTGATGTAATGAACTTTAAAAAAAAGTCTAGTTTGAAGCACAAAGCTGAGCTAGAACTTCTTTGTTTTAGCCAGTGTCCATGCTTCTCTTTCCTAGGGCAATAAGCTTCAATCTCATTGTTTGACTGAAAGGTGCCAGGGGTGGGGGGAGGGTGTACGATGAGTTACTGAGAAGGGACAGTACATTATTATCCAATAACTATGGATTGCATGTATTAATTAGATTGAAGAAAAACTTCAAAACACCGAGATACAGGGTATTGAATGGAAGTCTATCCATGTGTATGTTGTAACTGGAATTTTATGACAGGGGTGAACTGGAGGAACAAAAAACAATTATAGATCTCAATCTTCTTTTTCAGTTCTGCATAGTAGGTGTTCAGTAAATCTATGTTGAATCAAATAGAATTCTTCATCTGCAATTTAAAACTTTCTTTTACATTTGAGAGATGGAGAAATAAAACAAAACAAGAGGGGAAGGAAGGTTTTTTAAAAGTCTTATCAGTAAGAGGCAAGAGTTCAATAATTTCAAATTATATTAAAATTATTAAATTTAAAAAGCTGAAGGGATAAATAAAGGCATATCAATGTTACATACTCTTTTAAGTGTACTTGTTGGGAATTTTTAAAATGCTCTTTTAAACATCACCTCTCCTCAATTTATTTGCAAATATGTATTTTAGACAATTAGATACATAGTGCGACTTTTCTGTTTACTGAATCAATTTTTCTCTATTTTAATATTTTATCACAAATAGTAATATTTGCAATCAAATCTCTATTGAGCATTAACCATGTGCTTGAGGATTGGGAACGAGTGGTCCCAGAGAGAAGGACGGGAGAGAAGATTATGGCAAACGTATTTCATACGTATGACAGAACGTCACATGTCAAAGTTAAGTGGGCTCTGGTCCTCTGTAAAGGGGGACATCTGGGCGCTTCTATTATTCACGGCAATACCTCCATCCGTGTCACACATCTACAATTCATAAAGTGCTTTAAAAAATTTATCCCATTTCATCTTCATCACGCTCCTGTGAGGAAGAGATTATCATGTTTATTTAACATACAAAAATCTGAGGGCCAGAGGAGATAAAGGTCCTCGGTTATACAGAGTCTGCGTGGCAGAGTTGTGCGGGGGACCCCGGTTTCCTGAATCCTGGACGCCAGCTGCACCGCCATCCCGCTTCTGTGACCGGGGGAGCATGCCCTACCATGGCTGTGGGCAGCCTGCTTGATTTTGTTCCCCTTCTGGTACTGCCATCTCCTAGGGAGGAGTCCCAGGCTCCTCCAGGGGAAAGAAAGCTCTGCAATTTGGCTAAATACAGCCTGGGAGAGGGTGCAGCTCATTTGGACTAATTATCTTGTCACCCATCAGAAGAACAAAGAGTGAAGAATTTTCAGGCCTCATCATTCCCGTTCCTCTCACCAGCTGAGACTTCCATGTAAAAGGCCTGACCTCTGGCCTGGAGGAGCAGATGTGCCAGCCGACTGAGGATTGTCAGATTGCCCCGAGGGAGGCCATGGGAGACTGCTTCAGCCTCCGGCACAATGGCTCTATTGAGACCTGGAAGCAGGCCGGCCTGGCGAGAGCGACCTCCGTCCTGGAAATGCCCGGATGAGGGACAAAGAGCGAGGAGAGGAGGCCCTCGGTGAACCACGCAGCCTGACGTCAGCTTCGTGCTCCATTGATACCCATTTTGCAAAGCTCGCCTTGTTCCCCATCTAACCAACACTCACATGCTGTGTGCAAGGCATGTGGGGAGTTTATTAAATATCATGCCATAAGGCAGCCAGAAGATACTCTCACTGAGTCCCTAAGAGTTGAACTGAAAAACAAAGTTAGAGAAATTCAAGAGAAGGAAAGTACTTTGGTCAAGATATGTGCTTACATCATTAAGGTTTGGGGTCAAGAAGAGTTTCATTATTGAAGGCCAATAGGGGCAAGTTAAGCAATGAAATATTGTCTCAGTGTAGCTTTTATTAAAGTCTTATTTATATTAGGGAAGTGCTATAGAACACATGGCATCAGCCAGTGACAAAATTTTTTAAATGAAGAATGATGCTTAATAGAACACAAAATTCTGTTCACCACCAGTACTACAAATGATTCTGGTTAAGTTACTTTCTGTTGTGGATGACTTTATGATAGAGGCATAACATCTGCGGGTGGGCTCAAACAAACTGTTACATCCGAGAATCTGGACCAGCACATCTAACATCTGAAACAAGTTCCAAGTAAAACACTGCACTGGAAAAAAAATGTGTTGCACATTTCAGATCAGATGTTTGCACATTTTAAACTCAAATTTCATTTCTAAGAAAAGGCGTGTAGCTCATTCAGCCAACGGGACGTGAAATACAGAGTTCAAAGGTTTTACGTCACAGTTTGAATCATCATCCAACCCATCTGAGTGGGGACATGAGTCATACATCCAGCCTGTGGCTGGTACTGACTAGTGGATATTCAAACTTCATCATCAACAACAACAGTATGCATTTACTGACAATCTACTCTGATAAGGTGAATGAGCACGAAAAAATAGTCTTGAATTTCACAAACACATTCTAGCTTCTCTTCAGAGGGTTATACTGCTTTACCACATGATTCTGCTTCAGAGCCCAGCTGTGAGACAGGAGCTCCCGCCTCTACCCAGAAGCTGGAGGAGAGAGAAGTAGGCTAGGATCCAATGCAGTGCTTCTGGAAAGCAGTATGGAAGGCAAAGAAGTAAACAGAGTTGGGGAACCAGGGCTCTTGAAGCCAGGAAATTTAAGACTAGCCCTTTCCACTCTTTCTGTGCTTGCTCTCCCCCACCCGCACTCCTTTGGTTCTGCTCCCTCCCTCCCTCCCTCCCTCCATCTCCTTCTGGCTTCATTTTATTTTACCTCACTCTTCCTCATCCTCTGCTTTGTCCAAAATTTTATTGCTGAACATATGTGAGAGAAACATCAGAACAAAAAACCAGTCGCTCTGGAATCCTGGACCACCCTAAAGACCAAATTGGATTAATTATGTCCAGACAAGCTTTTAAAACACTTTTAAAATAAAGAAAACCAAATGAACTGAAAACTTGTGTTCAGTGGCCTTGAGATAATGTGGCTTATTTGCATATCTTGGTAGGATTTTAAAGACAAGGTCTCTTCCCGGAGCTTTTCGTTTGAAAACTTACTTCTGTAAGAGAATCAGTCAAATATAAGCTCACCAAATTCAGGTATAGTGCTGGATACTCTGAAACAGACCCCCAGCTCGATTCTCTCTGCCCCTGAGAGGAATGTGCTTCTGGAGAGGAATGTGCTTCTGGATGGAGAAGTTGGAAGAGCCTCCTCCCCTTTCCCTGCTCTGACACGGGCAAGTGGCATAGGGCACAGAATAGAAGGGACAGTTTTTCTAAGACTTGTAAGGGTGCTGCATTTCTCTCCCTTTGTAGCCAAAAATAACGGATTGCGGACCAAGCAAGTCCCCTCTAGACCATGGTTTCTGAGTCTTGGCATTCTGAAATCTGGGGCCAGATGAGACTGTGTTGGGGGCCGCCCCGTGCACTGTAGGATGTTTAGGAGCATCCTTAGCCTCCACCCACGAGAGTAGCACACCTCCCCCTGCCCCCCAGCTGTGACAACAAAAAATGTCTCTAGACATTGCCGATTGTCTCCTGGGCAGCAAAATCGACCCTGGTTGAGAATCACTTCTTTAGAGAAGAGAAAGGAGTATTCTGTTCCAAAATATACAAAGAAGATCTCAAGTGTTTTAAAATGTTTAGGGAAAG
>NW_006798707.1:17445-22261 GCF_000442215.2 Lipotes vexillifer | reverse complement strand
GGAAAGATGATTGTTTAGAAAAAAAATATGATGATAGCTTAAACTTCATAGCTTCCAAGTTGCTCTAAGCCATTATTTCTGCTAAACTATAAGCTGCATGAGGGCAGGAACAACATGTATCTTATTTACTGCCATAGTCCTAGGACCCAGTATAGTGGCCAGGACATAATAGGTGCTTAATAAACATTTGTGGAATGCACCATTTAATAAGCAAATACGATATGCCAAGCACCAAGACATGTTCATATATCAACCCTAATCCTCACAACAACACTAATGGAATAGGCATTTAAAGTAAAACTCTTCAATAAAGCAAATTCAGATATCACATAATTGTTGTCTCCCAACTCCTGCCCTTCTCCCAGCCTCTGTTTTCACATGGGATGAACTAAAGTTCTTACTTTAGGGAGGGCCTTCTCTGGGGAGGTGGGGAGGCAGAGAGTGAGTCCCTGTGTCCTCAGTATTCTTCCAGCCAAATTTCCCTGGATCCAAAAGACACAATGGGTGCCAGAGAACTAGGAGATTCCTGGAATTATTGCTGCTGTCCTGGGAACTTTAGCCAGTCACAGGACGCATGCTTGTCCCCATCAATATTTAAACCAGAGTAAACAATGCACGGGGGCACCAAACCACAGCTAAGAAAGGATTTGGTTTACATAGCCAGAACCCAAATCCAAGTCATTTCATTAACTTCTCAAAACAGGCCCCTTGCATTTTATAAGACTGACTTCTTTTGCGCACCCATCATCTTATGGTGGGGTGAGGTTTTACTGTATCATCTCCATGGTACAAACGAGGAAACTGAGGCTTTACAGGATTGCATGTCTTGTTCAAAAACACAGCTACTATGTGATAACCCAAGCTTTTAGCCATGCAAGGCTGCGCAGACTCCATACTCTTTCCACATATACTCTTCCAGAGCGGAGCTGGTGATGGCCATTCTTGCATTCCACGTGTTATAATTCCCTGAATGGTTTGTGTTGGAGGGGTCAAATTCTCTATTGTGTGGGCTTGGGAGGGGCAGATGAACAGAACCTGGTTTGGAGCCAACAACCTCAAAGCTATGCCAAACTGGAGTGCAGCAGGCATCCCAGGATGAAGAGAGGCAGGACTGGACTGGCCTGGTAAAACAGGCAGAGGCAAAAAAATGCAGCGTCTCTTGTGGAACTGTACAAGGTGAGGCAGAACTGGGATCAGCTGCTTGCTCATCGCTCCCGTGGTAGATGGGACCACTTAGTGGGTCACTGCCTTTTAAAGAGGTCTGAGCAGGATGCCTGGTATCAGATAAGCCAGGGGTCTTGGCAACTTATCAAGACACGCCCCCCCACCCCCAGGGGAAGACGTGGTGTTGGGGAGCGTGCATGTTAAATTACACGCATATACAAATGTTTGTGGGGAAGAAAGCTGGCTGGATACGGGAGTGAGCTAGTGTTCCTTACACATATTCTTTTTTATTTTTTAGAACTCCCTCATTCTTTTTCTTTTTTTTATACATTGATTTTTGTTTATGATTTTTGGCTGTGTTGGGTCTTTGTTGCTGTGCATGGGCTTTCTCTAGTTGTGGCGAGCTGGGGCTACTCATCGTTGTGGTGCGCGGGCTTCTCATTGCAGTGGCTTCTCTTGTTGCGGAGTATGGGCTCTAGAGATGCGTAGATGGGGTTCAGCACGGGCTTCAGTAGATGCAGCGCATGGGCTCAGTAGTTGTGGCTCGCGAGCTCTAGAGCTCAGGCTCAGTAGTTGTGGCGCACGGGCTTCGTTGCTCCATACCATGTGGGATCTTCCCGGACCAGGGCTCGAACCCGTGTCCCCTGCATTGGCAGGAGGATTCTTAGCCACTGCTCCACCAGGGAAGCCCCCTCTCTCATTCTTTAAAAAGATGTTATGCTTTGGGCAGTTGTGTGGTCACCAATCTTGCTGATTGCGTCCATGAGTGGTACCAGAGATTACAGACCAGGAGTCCAGCTGGTTAGAGAAGCCAAGCACATAACCATTTCTAGCAGATATCGTTGAAGCCAAGATGCTTTAATTCAGGGAGGAGCTGCGGGGCCCAGTGACTCCATCTTCCTTAACTGGGAATCCCATCACAGGGACTGGGAGATGTAAAGTGAGTCAAAGGAAATAGAACAGAAACACAGTCCAAATGAGCAGGTGGTGTCAGGACCCCCAAGTGAGAGCCACAGGGGTGGATTCCTCCAGGACAAGAGAGCAGGTGGCAGACAAAGCAATGACATGGGGTGGAGTTCACCTTCCCCCTCCACACAGGTAGAGCTGCTGTTTAAGACGGAGGAGATACACGGGCCTGGCGGGACAATACTCTGTGTACTCATAACCCTCACATCAAACTATGTTCTCTTAATTCTGCAGGGAAAATGGTCTATGAACAGTGGTGCCAACTGCATCCTTTTCCTTCATAATGTTAACTCATGTCACATGTTACATGTTAAAATTATTTCCTATTATATCATTAATCAAACTCTGTTGATGCAGAGGAACTCAAATGCCACGTCCTTCACTCTCATTTATTTATTTAATAAAGTATTTTATTTTTATTTTATTTTATTTTTTTGGTTGCGTTGGGTCTTCATTGCTGCGCATGGGTTTCCTCTAGTTGCGTCGAGTGGGAGCTACTCTTCTTTGCGGTGTGTGGGCTTCTCATTGCGGTGGCTTATCTTGTTGCAGGGCACGGGCTCTAGGTGCACGGGCTTCAGTAGTTGTGGCACGCAGCCTCAGTAGTTGTGGCTCGTGGGCTCTAGAGCGCAAGCTCAGTAGTCGTGGCGCACAGGCTTAGTTGCTCTGCGTCATGTGGGATCTTCCCGGACCAGGGATCGAACCTGTGGCCCCTGCATTGGCAGGTGGATTCTTAATGACTGCGCCACCAGGGAAGTCCCCTCATTTATTTCTTAAGGAATGGAAATTTAGTAGCATATATTTTTAAAAATGTATTCAGATACTTACTGATATTTGCTATGTTCTAAGGTTAATTCAAGACCGTAGGGGCATAAGACACATGAGGTTTTTGCTCTTCTGGAACTGACATTCCGATGGGGGAGTACAGTGGGAAAGAAACATACATGTAAACACACTAATTCCACATAGGAATAATCATGTCCCTGAAACTGACACAATGCTTTATAATTTCCCAAATTATTACACTTATTGTTCTATATAATATTGTGAAGCTCATTATAAATGACCCTCTTTCTACTTCTCTGGGTCCTTGATAGACTGTGAACCTTAAGTGCATGTATCTTTTTAGCAGTGGCTCTTATCTCTTAAGCTATTATGTTTTCAATGGGCTGGTTTTGGGCCATATCACTTTTTTCCCAGCAATGTTAAAGTCCCAACAATGTTAAATTATACGAAAGATCAATGAGTCAGTTGTGTCATTGATTTGCTGCAGTTATTAAAGAGGCTAGAAATCCCAGGTAAGAGCCTTTTGGATAAGGGCCTTTTTTGTTATGGTGAAGATGTTCCCATTAAGCATGTTGTAACAGGCTGAATAATGGTCCCCCTGAGATGTCCACATCCTAATCCTTGGAACCTGTGAATGTTACCGTATATGGCAAAAGGGAAAAGGGACTTTGCTGGTATGATTAAGTTAAGGATTTTGAGCTGGGGAAATGATCTTGGCTTATCCGGATAGGCCCAATGTAATCACAAAAGTCCTTATAAGAGGGGAAACGGGATTGAAGTAGGTTGAAGGCAATGGGATGAGGGAAGCAGAGGGGAAAAAAGGCTGTGTGTGGTAGGGCCCCCTGCCAAGGAATGAGGATACCCTTTAGAAACCAGAAAGGCAATGAATTCTCTCCTAGAGCCTCCAGAAGGAAATAGCCCTGCAAGCCTTGACCTTTAACCCTGTAAAACTCATTTTGGACATCTGACTTCTAGGACTATGAAAGAATCATTTTGTGTTATTTTAAGCCATCGAGTTTTGGTGATTTTTTTCAGTAGCGATAGGAAACCAATAAATGTGTGTTTTCACCTAGACCACCCCCCAGTGGAGGAATGTATGAACCCTTCTCATTCCGTTTCCATCTCTTCTATCTGATTGCAGAGCAGCCCTCTATTTGGGAAGCCAGAAAGACACAGTTGTCTAGAGAAGGAAGGTCATGTAAGAGTGGGAATCTGATCTCCTTTTTCCCCAGCTGCTAACCTTATATCCTCTGCCTCCTGCCTTGTTTTAAATTCTCACCTCTTTGCCTCTCTCTACTCCCAGTTGAGAGGTGCTGCATCGACCTGGACAGGCTAGAACTGGTCTGGAATGACCTGAACTAGTCCTGATGTCTATTCCCTAGCAGCCAAATAAGGGCTCTGTAAAGGATAAATGAGTGAATGAATACACAGGGAATACACAGGGAATTCACAGGGAATTCAACCAGTCAGCAAGCATTTATTGAGCACCTACAATTTGCTAAGCACTGTATTGATACCAGAGAGCCAAAGATAATTAAGCACACCATTCCCTGATCGTGACAAAAGACAAATGTGCACACCATTAGTTACAAAGTAACATATAAAATTCCATAATAGAAGGATTGAATATGCCATAGCAACACAGGGCAGGGATTAACTCTGACTAGCGGATCAGAGGTGGCTCCATACAGGAAATATCATCTGATCAGAGGCTTTGGAGGATGCGCAGGAATTTCAACGAGAAGAAGGAATACATGTTCCAGGCAGAGGAGAAAAGTGATGAAAATGCATTGTTTAGCAGCCTGCAGTCTGCCTCATGCAGCCCTCTCCTTTACGTTACAGGTGGCTGTGCCCCTCATGTGGCTCCACTAACAAAATAACACTAAGCTTCATGGCGAAAGAG
>NW_006798707.1:11920-15951 GCF_000442215.2 Lipotes vexillifer | reverse complement strand
AGAGTGTGGGTAGGAGTCACGTGTGGAAACCAGAAATAGGCAATTCATGATAAGGGACAATTTCCTTGTAAATATAGATTTACTGGCCTCAAATAAGCGGCCACCCAGCCTTGTTTAAATTCTTCTATTCTAAATCCATCTTTTAAGTCTTATTCCCTATTAATATACAACCCAGTGACAGTTGAATATTTCTCCCTCCACACGTATGTAGAAGCCACTATATAACTGTTCAGAAATGTATTTTTAAAATTTTGAGTACAAAAATTTTTACAGAAAAAACGGGAATTTGATAAATGCCTATCTTGTATGTATCATTTAAGCTTTTCTGGCTTTTGTCAGAAAACTTACCAAAGTTAAATACTAACAAAGTTAGGGACTTCCCTGGTGGTGCAGTGGTTAAGAATCCGCTTATCAATGCAGGGGACACGGGTTCGAGCTCTGGTCTGGGAAGATCCCATGTGCCGCGGAGCCACTAAGCCCCTGTGCCACAACTACTGAGCCTGCGCTCTAGGCCCTGCGAGCCACAGCTACTGAGCCCGCGAGCCACAGCTACTGAGCCCGTGAGCCACAACTACTGAACCCACGTGCCACAACTACTGAAGCCCACACGCCTAGAGCCTGTGCTCCGCAGCAAGAGCAGCCACCGCAATGAGAAGCCCGCGCACCGCAATGAAGAGTAGCCCCCGCTTGCCGCAGCTAGAGAAAGCCCGCGTGCAACAAAAAAGACCCAACACAGCCGAAAATAAATAAATAAGTAAATTTATTTTTTTTTAAAACTAACAAAGTTAAACACTGACTTAGCAAAGTGAGCCTCCCTCCCTCCCACAGAGACTGGGAGAAGGGGCTCTAACTTCGGGTATTGCTGGAACAAGCTGTAAATTCCTTCGGCAACCAGGAGTTTTCTTAGGCAGGCACTTCTAGTGGGGCCTAGGGTCACCCTAAGGATGTGACCTTGAGCTGTTAGATACGATGTTAGTGTTTGTTCAAGTCCTTACAGACCAAGCTTGAGGTCCCTTGGGAAAGGGCTCGGAGGAGCCTGGCTGAGTTTGGTGAAGGAGGGAATTGGTGTCACCTTTCAGGTGCCTTGTCTCGCCCCTGATGACTTTCCAGGTCCAGGTCCCAGTCCTTTGAGAGATCTGCATCTATTTTGTTGCTCTTGGGAGCCCTGAGATACCTCTGTATTCTCAAAATAAATTTTCCTTCATTTAAGCGACTTGCCTGGAATTCTCTCCTCAAAAGGAAGCAGTCCCTAACCAAGACAAATCACCATTACCTGTATCAACACAGTCCACATACTTGTGATTTTTAATGGGTCAATGGCCATTCCTTCATGTTAATGTCTCGTAGCCTGTTTCGCAAAGACTTGCGTCATTTCCAGATTTTTATGCTTACAGATAGACCTACAAGGAACATATGTAAGAGTTACTTTTTCCTTCTTAAATAAGGTCAAAAGGTGGAATGACTTTAGAGCTCCTGTTACACTGCTTCCAGATCCTCTCCTGCTGAAGTGCCACTGGCCTCATTTCAGGACATCAGTTTTCCCACAGCCCCATCTAAACAGTTCCATTCTTATTTATTTTGGTTTGCGTGATGATGCCTTGGAATCATTTCGTTGGTATTTTAAAATTGCTAATGTGGTTTGATGAAGATTAAATTACATAATATATATGCAGACCACAGCACAGAGCCTGGCATATAGTAAGCTATTATTATTATTGACCTTATATATTTGTGCTTTTTCTTATGTATTTGTGTCAAGGGTTGTTTCTCATTTTATCCACACGGCAGCTCTTTCCCAGTCTGTGTGCTGCCTCTGGCTCCGTCCTCGGGCCTCTTCCCTTTTCTGGCTCTGTTCGTGATTTCACTCACATGTCTTTAATGCTATCTGTATGCTGGCAGCTTACATTCATACCGCCAGCATGGACTGCTCTCCTGTACTCCACACGTGTCTCACTGCCTTATTCAACATCTCCACTCGGAGGTGGCATCTCAAACGCAGCCCCTGAAGCTGACCTCCTGTTCCCCGTGAAAGCTGCTCCTCCCATCTCAGCCAACGGCAGCACCGTCCTCTCAGGTGCTCAAGTTAAAAACCTTTGAGTTTTCCTCGACTCCTCTTTTTCTCTCACACTCCACATCCAGCCTCTAAATCCTCTGGGCACTATCTTCAAAATATACCCAGAATCTCACAACTCCTCCCCACCTCCAGTCACCACCCTGGCCAAGACACGATCATCTTTCACCTGCAATCTCTCACCTCTCACCTAAGTGACCTTCCTATTTGTACGCTTGGCCATCTTCAGCATTTCAGCTTTGACCTTGGCCTTACTCCTGATCATGGGAAGTCTGCTATGGTCCCAATTTCATGGTGAGTTATCACGATGTGCAGTGCAAGAAGAGGACAGCTCATTAAAGGTGAGAAAACCATTCGCAGAAGCTCTCCAGCACGGCTCCCCTCACTTGCCCCTCCCTAAACCAGTCATTGGCAAGAGGAATGGGATCACCGCAACGTCTGAGACTCATCGGGGTATAAGGCTGTCTCCTCTGACAGGTAGACCCCTGAGCAGTATGGAGGTTCAGTTTGTTGAGGAAGAAATGGGGGACAATGTGGGACTCTGTGACTCGGTCACAATGTGGGAGGTCAGAGAGTCAGTAAAAGAGTCCAATTACTTTTCTGATCTGCTCAGTGTGGGTGGCCCCGGGGCCCACGGGCCTTGGACGTTAGCAAAGGAGCAGAGGTCTGCTCATGACCAAGCAGGGAGAGGCAACTTGGGTGTCTTTCGGCTGCTTGCTTATTGTATTGGTTTCCTAGGGCTGCTGGAACTAATGACCACAAACTGGGTGGCTTAAAACAACAGAAATTTATTCTCTCATGGTTCTGGAGCCTGGAAGTCTGAAATCAAGGTGTTGGCAGGGCAATGCTCTCCCAAGGCTCTAGGGGAGAATCCATTCCATCTCTTTCTCGAGCTTCTGGTGTCACCAGCTATACTTGGCTCACGGCTGCATCACTCCAGTCTCAATCTCTGCTGTCACATGGCCTTCTCCCTGTGTGTCTCTGGTTTCTCTTCTAGGGACATAGCCATATTGGATTAAGGACCCATCCTATGCCAGTATGGCCTCATTCTAGCTAATCACATCTACACCCAGCCTGTTTCCAAATAGGGTTGCATTCTTAGGTCATGGGGTTAGGATGTCAGCATATCTTTTGTGGGGGACACAATTCAAACCATAACACTTATATTTAGAATATTAATTAAAACTTAAATTTTCTTTATTTCTTCTTTTCCAATCTGGATGTCTTTTCTTTCAGTTTCTTGCCTAATGGTGGGGCTTGACCTCCCCAGGTAGCAGTGCAGTAGCTGCATCCCATAAATTTTGGTATGTTGTCCTAAATTTTCTTTACAAATTATTGTATGTTGATGCTTGACTTGAATTTATTATGTAGGTAACTAAAATTTTGAAGATAAAAATGTATAAAATGTGTTTCTCACCTTTAAAGAGTGAGGGTAATTTACTGAATAATCAACTAGTAGCCATGAATTAAGAGCTATAGTGTTTATAGAGTGTATAAAGACATTGTAAGACTATACGTGAAATTTTGATTTTTCATTTCAGTGCATCACTGTTTCAAGTTTTATCTGCAAGCCAGCCACTTTTTATTTAATCACCTCCATTTTACAGAACCATTGTTTAAGACCCATGAGTGGGATTAACTCAATGATAGAGCATTTATAGCCTTAGGATTCCTAGGGATCCGAAGCGCCAAAGGCACAAAAGGGAAGCATCACAATGAGACTGAACCTCCTGTTGTTTCCCTCTGAAAAAGATAATTCTCATCACCTTCTCCCAGCTCTCTTCCCCGAAACGCCCAGCATCACAGTGATACTAACACTCTTCCGGTTCACAGGCATTGCCCTGCATACCCACAGGCGTTGGCTTCCTCTCTCCAACAAAGGCCTCCAAATCTCTCCTTATGCCTCAGGAGCTGGCGTTTCCTCCTACTGCCCTCTTTCCCCAGGGGAAGTGGTTTTGCG
>NW_006798707.1:2500-11870 GCF_000442215.2 Lipotes vexillifer | reverse complement strand
ACTGTAGGGAAACTTGACATTCAGGCTAATATTTCTCTGACTGCGTTTCTTTGCATAAACACCCCTTGTTTATGCAGTTGCACCCTGGAGTGGCCAGCTGCTGGCATTTCCATCCTGTGGTATTTATAGGCTATTATCAAGGCTCCCCTCACCTCAGAGGCTGTGAAAGGAAGTTGGCACTTTCAAGCTTACTTCTCCCCATGTCCACATACAGGCAGAGGCTGAAACCTGCCGCTCTGGAGCACAGCTCAGGATGAGGCGCGAATCAACTCCCAATCTAGCTCAAACAGAAGTTGTCCAAATAAAAGGTCAGCGTTTGAGCTCTTCACACCACTTAGCCCTCTCATGCTGTCAGTAGCGCATCTCCCAGCCTGCTGCTTAAGCAACTGCTAAGGGGCTGCTCATCTGCACTTGCACCTGCATCAGGCCATTGACAAGCTCCTTGAACAGGCAGCTCAGGCTCTGGTTGCTGAGCACAGGCTGGGCTCAGTGCTGCCAGCCAGCCCCTCTCTTGTGGACTTCACCAGGGATATTTTTGACCTTTCAAGGTTAGTGAATACTCAGCAGCTATATACAGTTCTGTTATTGTAGGTTTCAGTCCTGAGTACAGTTTACCATCTTGTAATTCAGAGAAGAAAAGGAACAGCAGAAAGTTAGCTTTTAATTAACTGTTACACTGTAACACATTTTTTTAAAGTTTTATTTTATTTTATTGGGGTATAGTTGCTTTACAATGTTGCATTAGTTTCTGCTAAGTGAATCAGCTGTATGTATACATATACCCCCTCCCTCTTGGACCTCTCTCCCCGCCCCCATCCCACCCATCTAGGTCACCACAGAGCACTGAGCTGAGCTCCCTGCGCTATACAGCAGGTTCCCAATGGCTATCTGTTTTACACATGGCAGTGTGTATATGCCAGTCGCAATCTCCCAGTTCATCCCAACCCCGCTTCCCACCCTCATGTGTCCACACGTCCATTCTCTATGTCTGAGTCTCTATTCCTGCCCTGCAAACAGATTGTCACAACTCTCACAAGTTTTATTTTTTGCATTTTGTTTTTCATATTTTTAGCTATAACGATGTAGATATTTTCTACACTTAATAATACAATTACTTAATAACACTTAATAAATATTTCCCTAAATTTCTATAAAATCTTTATAATAATAATTTTAATGACTGCCTGATTCACTGAGTTGATGTGTATCACAGATGACATAACGCTTCCTTACTTGTTGCATTTTTAGATTTTTACAGAAGTTAGCTGAAGAAGATGCCAGAGAATGCAGAGCTCCACAGTGGGGTAGTGAGGGGTGCCACAGAGAGGGGTTCTGGTGTTCACGTCATGTGAGGGCAACAGGCATCTTGGGGATGGGCTTCTAAGACAATGCCCAAAACAAACCACTCACCTATTTTATCAGAGACTAACCCTGGTTCTGTGTATATCGACTCATGTTTCATCCTTTAAAAAAAAAAAATGGAAAGAAAAACATGTTGAGACATGTCTCATCTTTAGTACTGGATCAATCAAATGGTGCCCTGGAGTCCAAAAGCCAGAGCCTACTGGTCACCATGTGGTGAAACTTTTATTTGGCCCCAGGACGAGTGTGGCTGCCACTGGCATTTCTGCTCGGGGTTTGTGAAGTGGGTTGTGGAGTGGGCAGTGTACAGGCTTATTTCATAGTTACAGCTGCTTGGTCCTGCCCAAGCACCTGGCCTCATTCTGCTGGTCAAGGGAGAGTTAATTAGCCTGAGGTCTGTGATTCTCAAACTTCAGTGTGGGGCTTCCCTGGTGGCGCAGTAGTTAAGAGTCCGCCTGCCGATGCAGGGGTCACAGGTTCGTGCCCCAGTCTGGGAAGATCCCACATGCCGTGGAGCGGCTGGGCCCGTGAGCCATGGCCACTGAGCCTGCGCGTCTGGAGCCTGTGCTCCACAACGGGAGAGGCCACAACAGTGAGAGGCCGGCGCACCACACACACAAAAAAAAAAGATGAAAACTTCAGTGTGGTAAGAATCACCTTGAGGAGGAGTGCTGGAAGTATAGATTCTTAGTGCCCACCCCCAGAACGGTAGGTCTGGGGCGGGGGCCTAGGAACCAGCATTCCTGACAGGTCCACCAATAATCCTGATACCATGGTCAACAGGATATGAGACACACTGCCCTAGGACATAGCTCAGGACTTGTAGTCAAGACTGCTTTCTGCCTGGAACCTACTCCTGATGCTACAGCTGGGTCCCACCCACTGGGTGCTTTGAATGTCCTCTGCCTTATTCTCAGGACATGGGGCTCTGCTTAGCTCCTCTGCCCCTCCGCAATCCTGGCTGGGCCCAGTGACTGGCTCACAGACTCCACGACACTGCCTGCTGGAATATGGGTCACTACCTTTGTATCGCAACCACCGCTATACTGCTAGGCTGTCTGCAAACTCACCAGCTGACTACTTGAAGTGACACCCACCAATCTGCAACCTCTCCTAGCTTCCAGTTCCCTCCCCTCCCCATCACACACACTGGATACTGTAGGGGCCTCCTCCTCTCTCTCGCTGCTGGGTCCACTCCACGTGCCCCCTCAACATCAGCCTCCAAGCATGTCTGATCTCTGGGTCCCACTGCCTCTCGGCCAGGCCCATCCTGCCTCTGAAGGAATTGCTCTCCAGTCAGAACTCAGAACAGACGTGCCAGGAGCTGTTCTGAATGCTGCGTGGGGCAGCAGCTGAGTCTACTTCCAACTCCCATTTTTTCAGCCTTTCTGAGAGACAGCATGGGCATCCCACTCTCAGTCAATTGAATCCTTCATGGATCACCTCCGAAGTTACACTTTTCCAGGTCTCCACGGTGCCCTTGTCTGTGCTCGTGACTAGGATGTTATGATATCTCTGGGCTTAAGAAGTCCACACTGGGGGACTTCCCTGGTAGCACAGTGGTTAAGAACCCGCCTGCCACTGCAGGGGACGCGAGGTCAATTCCCTGGTCCGGGAAGATCCCGCATGCCGCGGAGCATCCAAGCCCCTGTGCCACAACTACTGAGCCTGCGCTCTAGAGCCCACGAGCCACAACTACTGAGCTGGAGTGCCGCAACTGCTGAGGCCTGCACACATAGAACCCAAGCTCGGCAAAAAGAGAAGCCACCACAGTGAGAAGCCCACGCACCGCAACGAAGAGTAGTTCCTGCTCGCCATAACTAGAGAAAGCCCGCACGCAGCAACGAAGACCCAACACAGCCAAAAAAAAAAAAAAAAAAGAAGTCCACACTGCACTACACAGGGGCCTCTTGCTCTTCTCGGTCATCAGCTCTTTAAAATCTATAAGCAGATGAACCTGAGACGAAATATACAGAGTTAGTGTTCTCGTCAGTCTGCAGACCAAATGAATGTGATACATTTAACGATGCCTTCTAATTATTCTGCTAGATAGTATTTAGCCATGAATGGTAAGCAGTAAACTCTAGTTACAGGGATATATTGCTGATGACTCAGGTACGTGTTTATAAATGAGACCCGACCCCTGATTCATAAACGAATGAAGTTTGAATGTGTAGTTTATTGTTTGTCCATGCAATGGGCTTGTTTCACCACTAGGAGGCAAAGGTGCGGTGTTCCTGTCTTTTTTTGGGCTGCTTAAAACTACCTGGGAAGGTGCCAGAGAGCAGAGGGGTTCTAGGCTTCCCAAGTTCAAAAGAGGGTGGAGGGGGGCAGTGAAAGAAGCCACTGAGAAGGGAAAGGAAGGAAACCGGTATTTTCTGATGGGCTGCCGTGCGCTAGATTCTGTGTGAGGCACTTACACATACACGTCTCACTAATCCTTTTAGCTACGCAATACATAGATGAGAAAACTGAGAATCAGGGAGGTAATATGACCTGCCCAACAGAGCTGAGACTAGCAGAGCACAGATTTGAATAGAAGGCTGTCTTGACACCAAAGTCTGTGCTTTGACATACAAATAGTGCCAGAAAGGAAAGTCTAGGGTGCCTCACTAAAATTTGGCTTTTGTTTTTTTTAAAAAAAACCAATAACCAGCTCTGCTCTTATCAGCTGTGCCCAAAACATAGCTGTTTGTGTGCATTTGCTTACCAGGAACAGTGCTTTGGAAGTTTGGCATGGTTCCTTTTTCCCCCCAAAAGTAAAATAGTCAACTGTTCTTGAATCCTTTTAGACTGACCTGACGTCCCAGCCTAGGGCTCCAGAAATGGGTATGAATGGCTGCCATGCCATCAGCCCTGCCCAGACAGGGGCATTGGTGCCCAGGTCTCCTAGTCCCATGCTCTCACAGGTCTGGCACCACCCATTTTGGTCAAAGTTGCATTGATCTATTTTTTTTTGAGAATTATGTATTTCATTATTATTATTTTTAAAATTTTTTGGCTGTGGGATCTTAGTTCCCCAACCAGGGACTGAACCCACGCCCCCTGCATTGGGAGGGTGGAGTCTTAACCTCTGGACTGCCAGGGAAGTCCTGCATTGATCTGTTTTTATTCAGTTATGTACATCATTTAAAAAACATATTATGGACAACTCCACTTGGTGGTATATACCCAAAAGCATTGAAAACAGGAACTGAGCAGATATTTGTACAGCAATATTTATAGCAGCATTATTCACAATAGTCAAAAGGTGGAAACAATGTAAGTGTCCATTCACTGATGAATGAATTAAAAAAATGTGTATACATTCAATGGAATATCATTCAGCTTAAAAAGGAAGGAAATCCTGACACGTGCTATAGAATGGATGAATCTTGAGGGCATCATGCTAAGTGAACTAAACCAGACACAAACAGACAAATATTGTATGGTTTCACTTATCTGAGATACCTAGAGTAGTCAAATTCACGGAGACAGAAAGTAGTACAGCGGTTATTGGGGCTGGAGGGAGGGAGAAATGGAGCTTTAGTGTTTAATGGGTACAGAGTTTCAGTTGGGGATGATAGAAAAGTTTCAGAGATGGACAGTGGTGATGGTTGCACAACAAAGTGAATGTACTTAACACCATATAACTATACACTTAAAAATGGCTTACATGGTAAATTTTATGTTAAGTTCAGTTTACTATGATTCTTAAAAAATTAAAATAATATCTCACTGAAAATCTCAGTTCAAAGTTCGTGTCGTATCCTTTAAAGCAGCCTTGTCTCCCACTGATAACAGCCAAGGGAAAACATCCGTGGACACAAGTAAAAGCCCTGTTGTCCGGCTTGGCAAATAGAAGACCCCAGCAAAGGCTGCCTCTCTCGAGCACATCCTTGAAAGCTCCTGAGAGCCCCTCCTGTCCCACCCTTCCATCAGACTGGTGTCAGCCCCCAGCCTGGATAATCACCGTCATATGCTGTTTCTGTGTGAGGCTGCCAACCTCACCAGGGAAAAGCTGAGTGCCAGCTGGCTGCACTTCTCTCCAACTCAACAGGGACTTCTCTACTGCTTGGAAATCCCATGTTTCCCAGATCAAACGCAATGAGTAGCTCATTTTTCACTGTGACTCTTCCAAATTCTTTCTGCTTTCTTTAAGCTCACCATTTTCAACTTCCTCATCATGCCCACAGCAAAACATCTCCCTTTCTCCTTACTAACTTATCCTGTTCTTCACCATCTGGTCTCCATCCACCCTTTTTGTTTTGCTTGCAGCTAATGCCCCACGGCAATGAGTACCTTCTCCTGACCCTCTCCATTCCCTACTGTGACCCAACATCAATGACTTTATGTTTCAGGATCTGAATAAAGTTTGCCTGAAGGAAAGTTTCTGTTAAGAAAAAATTTTTTTGAATAGCATTGCCTTGGAGGATCAAGTGTGATCTCCTGCGATGGAGCTGACTTCACCAGCGCTCTCATGCCCTCCTCTCCAGGGCACTGATGCTCAGTTCTTCTTTTATCCACCGTCTTCTCACCTACAAACATACTCAGTGGTGAATACCCTGAAACACACTTTCCCTTGACCCTGCTAACCATTCGGGTTGCCATCCAACTCTCGTCTCCCTACCACCAAACTTAATGAAAAGGTTATCAGAGCCTGTCCCCGCCCTGTGACTGTGCTCTCTGCTTCTTAGAGTCTGTGCTCCGTCCTAAATTCTCACTTTGAGACCCCATCCCCCCACCCCACCTGCCTTAACTCCTGCACCATCACAGTCAACACTTGTCGTCCAAGCCCTGAGGACCACATGTCTCCTCTGTTCCCTCTGGTCGTCCAGTTTCTCTGTTGTTTGCTTCTCCTCTGACGCCTACACGTGGTTCTCTAAGTTTCTGCTGCAAGGCCTCTTCCCAGACACTTCTGCCTCTCCAGCTGCAGCCTTTTCCATGGATGGCTCTCAAATCTAACCCTGACTGCTCTAACAAGCTCACCCCTAACATCCACCTGCTTATTGGACGTGGCCACCTGCATTTACCTCACCCTATCACAGGCTAGATCCTTCACCTTCCTTCCCTGCTCCAGCCCATTTCTCCTGGTTTCCTGTTCCCGTGATCAGCATCCTCAAGTAGTCTGTCTCCCAGGCTTTAAGCCCTGTAGTTATCCACGACTCCTTCCTCCCACCCAAGTCAGTCACCAAATTCCATCAGTCCTGTCCCTGCGGGGTTCCTCACCCCTGTCCTTTCCTTTCTGCTGAGCCGCTGAAACGCCAGCCAGGCTGCTTGCTTCCTGCCTTCCCGACTCCTATTCTGTCTCCACGCTCCTGTCACTGTGCATTATCCTAAAACACAGACAGGCAGACCATTTAAGGTGCAGCCCCTCCTGGCTCCAATCTCCCTTCCTACCAGATCTCTTACTGTCCCCGCTGTGTGTCCTCAGTGCAGCTTACCTGGACTCCTCACCGCTACCCAAGTACCCCAGGGCTCCCCCATCTTTGCCTTTTGGCTTCCACTGTCTTCTCGGCCTGAAATGCCTTCTCATGTCATCATCTCTGACAAAACCCACCCTTCAAGTCCCAGCACAAGTGATCCTTCCAGCTGGACATGATCTCTTCCTCTTCCCGACTTTGGTAGCACCGGTTTCCTGACTTAAATGTTCTGCCTTAGAGCACAACCCTCTCTTGTCTCTCCTTTCCTCCTGCTCCCACGCTGGGATGCAAGCTCTGTGCAGCGACAGCCTTGTCTTAGTCATCTTTGTATCCTCTTCAGTGTCTTCTCTAAAGTAGATGCCCAGAAACGCTGCTTGATTTGAATGGAGAAGATGCCCTTAACTTCAGATGGGGGGATGAGGTGATGTGTCTTCTCTCAGTACCTCTCTCTGGTTTCCAGCAACAAAAACACCTTGGTGAGGTCACAGGCAATGCACAGTCCCTGTTTTTCGGTCCCCTGCCGGAACCATCTTGGACAAAAGGTGGGGCACGTCAGGGTTTCTCAGAAATACCTTGGCATTCTCTTCCTGAGTCACCGTCTTTGGTGGAGTTATAGGCAGCCTAAATTACCCTCTCCTAGTTTAGGAACTCCTGGTCAGCCCTGGGTCCCTGGTGGGTTTGCTGGACACTGCCAGGAGATGTTCATGCTCATGTCAGGCTTGGAGGGCTCCGGCCCCCCCCCCACCCCCAGGCCGAGTGGGGTGGGCTTTCCTGTTGTGCCTCCTTCAGGAATGAGAGTGAAGAGCAGAGGGAGATAATGGGGTTGAAAGCTTATTACAAGGCTGACTCGTAAGAGAGAAGACAAAGCTCCATAATCTCAGCTCCTTCATGCAGCTATTTTTGTGTCTGTATGTTCCTTCTAGCCTTGTCCATATGCAGAGCCTATTTTTACATATAGTAATATTATATGTATATATATATATTGCCTTTTTTACTAATTATGAAATCATAAACACTTTCCTATGATTCTATAGCTTTTCTAATAATTCTTGTAATGGCTCCACAATATTGCCCAGGCAATAATTTGTCTATCCTCTTTACTAGACATTTAGGTTATTTCTGAATTTTTTTACATTTGAGGTGATATACATAGGTTTTATCTTATGTTTAGTTATTTCCACAGGATGAATACCTAAGAGTGGGATTACAAAGTCAAAAGATAAACATTTTTATGACTCTTGACTCTTACTCACATACTGCTTTCCAAAAGGATTTATAGATAACAGTATTTCAGTGTTACCGTAGCCTGTTTGATTGCTAATGCCCACTCAGATCAACACAGGCTTGACTGCTTATTATGTGGGAGGCACTTACGTATTTATTTATAAATTGAAATCTCATCCTAGAACCTTAGACTTTCAGAGTTGGAGGACATCTGCTCATTTTACAAAGGAAGACATGAGACCCAGAGAAACATTATGTGCAGTGTTCATGGTTGCATAGTTTGAAAACAGTAGCACATTGCATGTAGTAAACCTGAATCTGGGGACCTTGAGTCTGCTGCACTTTCTACCCAGCCCAGATGGTACGGTTTGGGTGTTTGTTTATTTCCTGTTAATGAGTGGCTGAGAAGTGACAGCGCGTGTTTGTCCTCTGGCCACCACCATCCTGACAGTCTCTCCCACAGCATGTGTTTGGGCAGTAGGGGGGGGAAAGCTCTGGATCTTTAAGTCCCCACGGCTAAGCCAAGACCTCCGCTGAGTAATGAAACACTTAAAGGTGCTGTTTTCTAAAAAAGGGGCTCCTTTACCCCTCTTGGAGTAGTTCCTGCAGACTGTGGCATGTTAAGCGTGAAGCAGCCTGTGGTGCCCTGACCCTCGCCCTCCCTCCATGCCTTTGCTGACTCTCCTACCTTCTCTTGCAGTGCTGGGAAGAACCTCGCCCTGGCTCTCTATGTGCTTATCCTCTCTGACCTTCAATACCAGCTCCTCCTAGAAGGCTTTTTTCATCTTCCTGTGTATCAGTTATCTATTGCTGCCTAACAAAACCATCCCGAAACTTTTTACTTTCACAATGACTTATAATTTCCCTATGATTCTGTGGCCTGGATGAGTGGTTCCTCTGCTGATTTGGCCTGAAAACCTTCACTCAGTGTGGGGATATGCAGGCCTGATGGGCCAAGACATCCAGCTGCTGGTGGCTACCATCTGGGCACCTTGGTTCTCCTTCACGTGCCTCTCTGCCTCCAGTGGGCTGGACCAGTTTCCTTGACGGCAGTGTTCCAGTGTGCAAGTGCTTCTCCAGCCTCTAGTTGTGTCCTGTGTGCCATTGTCCCATTGGCCAAAGCAAATCACAAGGCCAAGCTCAGAGTCCCTGGGAGAGGGCGACGCACTTGATATGTGTAAGGGTGGCGTGATGCACTGGCTCATCACTCTAACAACCTACTACAGTTCTCCCTCTGTCACAAATGGGTCACATCCCTCCCAGACGCAAAATACCCTCATCACTCCCAGGGCCCTGGAGTCTCATTCATCATGACCCCAGGCCCAAAGTGTAGGGTCTCGTGATCTGAATCCGGTCCAGGTACGCATGAGGCTCCTCAGGTC
>NW_006798706.1:0-206 GCF_000442215.2 Lipotes vexillifer | reverse complement strand
CCCTGCCCATCCCGGCGGGTGAGCAGACAAGCTATTCGGGCTGGTGAGTGCTAGTTGGCAGCGATCCTCTGTGTGGGAATCTCTCCGCTTTGCCCTCCGCACCCTTGTTGCTCTGCTCTCCTCCATGGCTCCAAAGCTTCCCCCACCCACGACCCCCCCGTCTCCACCAGTGAAGGGGCTTCCTAGTGTGTGGAAACCTTTCCTCC
>NW_006798704.1:0-816 GCF_000442215.2 Lipotes vexillifer | reverse complement strand
TTTTTTTTTTTTTTCGGTACCTGGGCCTCTCACTGTTGTGGCCTCTCCCGTTGCGGAGCGCAGCCTCAGCGGCCACGGCTCACAGGCCCAGCCACTCCGCAGCATGTGGGTTCTTTCCGGACCGGGGCACGAGCACATGTCTCCTGCATCGGCAGGCGGACTGCCAACCACTGCGCCACCAAGGAAGCCCTTGCCTGGCTTCTTTTAAACAGCATAATTCTTTTGAGATTTCTCAGTGTTGTTACATGTATCAATAGTTCGTTCCTTTTTATTGCTGAGTAGTATTTCATTGTATGGCTATGCCACAATTGGTGGATTCCTTCGCCTATTATGGACATTTGTGTTGCTTCCAGTTTTGGATATTACAAAAAAAGCTGCTGTGAACATCTGTGTACTAGTTTTTGTAATCAACACATGCTTTCCTTTCACTTGGGTAAATACCTAGGAGTGGAATGGCTGGATCATATTTTAGATTTACATTTAATTTTTGGAGAAATTGCCACTGTTTTCCAAAGTACTATGAGATTTCCTCATTCTCCATGTCTCACCAACATTTGGTATTGCCAGTCTTTTTAATTTTAGCCATTCTTATAGATATGTACAGGTATCTCATTGTGGCTTTAATTCACATTTCCAGACTAATGATGATCACATTTTTAGGTGCTTATTTACCATCCATATCTTCTTTGATGAAGAGTCTATTCAAAATTTTTGTGCATTGTTTTATTGAGTTATTTGTTTTCTTATTATAGAGTTTTTTTTAACATCTTTATTAGAGTATAATTGCTTTACAATGGTGTGTTAGTTTCTGCTTTA
>NW_006798703.1:0-317 GCF_000442215.2 Lipotes vexillifer | reverse complement strand
GAATATTATGAATTCCAGTATCCTTTTAAAACAATGTGAAGCCGTTCCTTCTGCAGGGCTGCCAGAAGCAAGGAAAGATGGTCTCCTGTAGGATGGATCATGATAAATTATAGAACGTCGGCACCAAAAAGACCACAGCTAGCATCTAGTTCAAACTGTGGTTTTATAGATGAGGTTTTAGAGATGAAGTGAATGATCAGAGCTCACATAGCTATTAAGTGGCAAAAGGCAGCCTGAAATCAGGTTTTCGGATGCGCATTGTCACGTTCTCTCCACTGCCCCCATTTTGTTTTGAACCTTCTTTCATGCCGACTTGA
>NW_006798702.1:0-8023 GCF_000442215.2 Lipotes vexillifer | reverse complement strand
TCGTGCCCCAGTCCGGGAAGATCCCACATGCCGCAGAGCGGCTGGGCCCGTGAGCCATGGCCGGTGGGCCTGCGCGTCCGGAGCCTGTGCTACGCAATGGGAGAGGCCACAACAGTGAGAGGCCCGCGTACTGCAAAGAAACAAAAAACTTACAATTTTGTCACAAAAAGATCTAGAGTATCTAAATAATCCTTTATCTATTAAAGTAACTGAATCTGTTATTTAAAAATTACACCAATGAAAATTGGAAGTCCAGATGGATTCATGGGTGATTTTTTTCATATATTTAAGAAAGATATAAAACCACTCTCACACAAATTCTTCTGGAGAATAGAATAATAGGAAGTTCTACTCATTTTATGAGACCAGCATACACTTGGTACCAAAACCTGATGAGAATATTATAAGAACAAAATATGACAACAAGCTCTCTCATAAAGCTGCAAAAATCCTAAACAAATATTAGCAAATTGAATTCAGCAATGTATTTTTAAAATGTGGTTTATTCTAGGAATGAAAGAGTGATTTAATTCACTGCATTAGCAAAAAGAGTTGAAAAATCATATCATATTGATAGCTGCAGAAAATATTTCATAACTTCTATATCATTTCATGATAAAACAGTTAGCAAATTAGGGATGGAAGGCGACTTCTTTACACTGACAAAGTGTATCTAATGAAGTCCTTCATCAAGCATCATGCAAAATGGGGAATTGCTGAAAGTTTCCATCCTGAAAACATGAATGACTCGACAGTACCCACTATCACATAGTAATATGCAACATAGTAATGGAAGTGACCACATGTATTTAAGTATTGTTGAAGAGCACAATCTCCAGTGGAAGACAAGTGAAAATTTAAGTATTTTGCTATGACTTTCTATGACTTGTAAGAATGAGTTTGCTATTCCGACCTTCTTCAAATTCTTCACAATTTATATCTTTTAAATTCTTCATTTTCTCATAGGGAATCTTGACCATAATTCTCATGGGAATGTGAGAATAAGATTTATTTATATATAATTTCTACTAATGTATTTAAATTTTTACAATCTGTGTTTCCAAATCCACTCTATATATTGCTACTAGAATAATAGAGTGATTTCTGAGAAGGAAAAGGCTGGGATGGGGGAGAAAATAACAGCTTTGACCTACCACTTTCAGAGGAAAGTCAAAGGCCTTAGAATAATATTTGTGATATTCAGAATTTCCAACTGGACCTCCTTTTGTAGGCTTTTGCACTACAACATCAAAGTCACCTTTTGCTCAGTTGAGTTACACTACTCACACTAATTACACTAATTACAATTATTTTCTCAAAAATAGTGGAACAGAGACATGATTAATTTTTTAAAAAAAGGATTTAAGAGCAGAGACAAAAAAAAAAACCCAAAACAAAAAAGTCCCATAGTAACTTTATGTTAAAATGCAGTAGTTCTTATTTTTATAAAACAAAAACAGATTAGTCCTTTTCGATTTATAATTTTGTGACCTATATGGAGTTCCAGGTACTGTTTAGTATAGACAAATGTATGGACTGGTTGCACACTCTTTGAAAGTCATAGTCTTGTTATGGTTTCCAGAATTGTCAGATCAAGCACAGAATATTCCATTGGAAGGCAGCTATGCTCACCACTCTACCACCAATGCTGTACTAGGAATATTCCATTGAAAATTAATTTTAAATTAGGTTATTTCTTTCTACATTATTCCTATTTCTTTTTTAAACTTATTATGTACGCAATTCTTGTTTTTTAATATTGATGTATCTTACATTACAAATTGAATTTGGCAAACTTATATGTGAGTTTTAGTGGGAATACTAATGAAATCTAATGGGAGAATTTTGAATGTGTGGTATAAGAGGTAGAGCACTAGAATATAAGCAAGAATGCTCAATTTTTAAAATTCTATCTCTACCATTGACTGACTATTTAGCTTTGAAGAAATCATATAACATTTCTTGGCCACAGTTTCCCCAATATTGTTAAATCAGGAGTTAAATTTAAATCTGAGTTTCCAAATGTATTTCCATGAAGCCACCAACGCACTGGCTTGAGTGTACGTAAGCATCATCTGGAAAGCATGTTATACATGTGCATTCCTGGAACTCTTCTTCCCAATCCCAACATTCTGACTGAATAGTCCTAAAAATATGCACAGTTGTATGAATTTTAAATAGGAGATCTTGGGCATTCAGCAGTAGGTTGACCATCCATGATACTGAGAAATACATTCTAAAGTTTTGACTGGATGCCTCAAAAGTCATGTTAAGTGAAGAGGTTCCAGAGTACTCAGCATCCTGTTTGTCTGTCTTATACACTAGGTTCCCTTACGTTTTTCCCTAAGTACATGAATTGATCATTGAACCCAATGTTTCATACCATTCTCAGACGAAAAGAAGAAACAAAATCAATTCAGTTATTCAAGGAATTATTTAGTGTAAATCATTAATTCCCTTTTATTGTTTGGACTCCTAATCCAGAATGTTTTAAAAAGAATACTGATTTATTATGAATCTGTCACTTTGAAGGTTAATCATATAAAGGATCTTTATCTATGCTGTGACCCACAAGTAAAATAAGATAAAAGACAAATGAGGATATATAACATGGAAGAGCATGTTTTACATAATACACTTCTCAGAACATAGACAAGTATATTAATTTGTTTTCTTGAGGAAGATACAAATAAAAAGAAATATTCTTCATTCTTCATCTAAGTATACATCAGTCACAGTGTTTACATTTAACTAAATACATGGAACATGATTTCTCTCACTAATTTATTGGTTGTGGGGCAGTAGAAATAACAACTGGGTATGCAAATTGAACAAATGTGTACCTCAAAGAGAAAAGCCACTGCAAAAATTAAATCAGGAATTCAATAGCATTAGTTACTCTTGAATAAATTGACTATAAAATTAAATTAGTTCAGACTATTAAAATTCATTTTCTAGAACTATACATAGAGAAAATGTAAATAAGTATCTCTAGTTAATTTTATGAGCATCCTATTGAGCGAAAATAAGTTTTCCAGTTTTCTTGCAATATAATTGACATATAATATTGTATTAGCTAAGGAGTACAACATAATAATTTAAGTTATGTATATATTGTGAAATTATTACCCCAATAAATTTAGTTAACATCCATCACTTCACGTAGTTGCCATCTATTTTTTCTTGTGAAAAAGTGTAGAACTTTTAAGATCTAAACAAAGCACGAGTTTTCACCTTCTACTTCATATCTCCTACTCATCCCCTTCTCATGTGAGGAAGGGTAGCTAACTAGTGTTAAAAGATAAACTGAGGCATAGTCAACATTTTAAGAGCTCATTTATTCATCAAACGGGGCAGCGCCAAACCAGAAGTTGTTCGGACCATTCTGCTGGGGAATGGAATCAGAGGAAAGACATAGAGAAAGAGCAGGAGCAAAGAAAAGAGATTATCGACTGGCTCTAGCTTAAAGCTTGGTTGGCTGTGACTGGCTGTCCTTAGCATTCTGATCTCATAGCTTTGAGGCATTTACAGGTTTAGACGATAGTTGGCTTACATGGGCCACCATGGCATTAGAGTCACCTCAGTCTAATGGTTTCCTTGTTTAATTAATTTAACAATCTTTACTCTTAAATATTCCAGTTAAAAGGGTAGTGATCTCTAAATCATGGCAGTATTATATCTTATTTAATATTAATTTTGAGGGTTCTCAGTTTTTCTGTCAATTGTGCTCAAATATTTAAACCTATTTGCCACATGAGAGGACTAATGTATTTTTTCACAGTATAATTATTAGCTATTATGCTTATGTTATGTTTCAAATTTTCTTATGGCTATGTAAAATATACTTAAATGAGTAACCAATGGCAATTTTGAACATAAGGCATTAATACTTATGATTAATGCTTTCTAAGAACAACGTTTCACAGCATAGGTCTTAAATTATTCTCTTCAGACTAAAGATACAGTATTCTGGTTGCTTGTGGTTAATTTTTGAAGAAATTCTCCCTTCTTCCATTTTAAAGACCAGACATAAAAGGGACACGTTACATGACTTCATATTTTAGAAGAATTAAAATTAATTCTATAGTAATCTCATTAGTTATCAGTAGCCTGATTAAAAACTAAATATGATGTGATTTTGAAATTCTTAATTTGCTCTTGTTGGGGAGGAAGAAAGCTTCCCTCTGTCCTTCTATGTCCTTCTGGTTGGTCAAAGAATTAAATTGACATGAGGCAGATTAACAGGAGAAAATGAAATTTAATTTTGTATGCAAAGGAATGAGGATCAGAGATCACCCACATATCTGAGAGGTTCAAAGAGAGAAAAGTAAAATGAAAAGTATATGCCATTCTGAGCTAAGAAATGGGACAGGGGACCTGGAGCTTCCAATAACTAGAGGGTCATTCACAGGATGATGAGAAGAGCAGATGTTTTGTAATTAGATATTTTCCCTGCCTTACAGATGGGGCTGCTTAGATAAAATCTATCTCTGGTAACCATAAGGACTCTTTTTCTGGGAAAAATTCCCAATTTAAATTCTTCTAGGTAGTTAAGGGAGGGGGGATAGTTTGTCTTGACTTTAGCTCAAAATAATCCTGCAGCAAAAGTGACACATTTTGGGGAGGCTTGTTCTGAAAGCCTACATTCTAATATAATACTCAATTTTCTCATTTTATACAATCTTGTAAATTTGTTCCTCTAGACACTTATTGATTAATTTCTGTCTGATTCAGGATGATTCAGATGTGCTTTTAAGTACTTTATGCCATGTAGAGCATTAATTAGTAATTGTTAGTTTGAAATGATGATGTGGCCATTACTAGATTCAGAAAAGGGGAGTCAGTCATACTCCTGGCTCTGTGGTCGAGTGAAAAATCAGTAATATGGATAGATTACCAAAGTGTAATAAAAGACATGGGCATCAGGATTGTGGGTGATACAAATATAGTCAATGGAGATGATAATAACTTTTTCCAGCCTTAAATATTTTAACTAAGATCTTTGTATATCTCACTATAAAATACTCCAGATTTCATTGTTTTGGGAGTGCTTTCTTTATAAAATGAAGAGGAGCTGAATATGCCACCCCCAAATATGCATCTTTGGCATTAGGATTATTTGGGGCTGTTTATTTTTGAGAGGCCACAAACAGAAGAATCTCTGAAAACAAAGTGGAAGTAGCCTTACATTTATAAGAAAATCTCCATTTGTAAGTGTCTTTCTGTAACAAGAAGAGAAGGATGACTAACTCTAGAAATTCCTAGTTTTCCTCCCTCACAAAAGCAATAATGAAGGATTAGATATTTTAATTTCCAGAGCATCTGTGACAGTGTAAGTAAACTTCAGTAAGCTATCTTTAATATTGGCAGTGTCAGGGAGGAAGAAATTTTCCTCTACCCTTCTAGGTTCTTCTGGCTGGATTAAGAATTAAATTGACATGAGATAGATTAATAGGAGAAAATCAAACAATTTAATAACCTGTATACATGGGAGAGACTCAGGAATGGGTGGTAACAGGAACTTCCCGATTCTTCTGTTTCTTAAAAATAATCAGCCAAAATTAATCTTCATGCCAAAGAGACACATTTTTGAGGTGGCAAATTTTGTTCCCCTATGTTAATCTATTACCTGAACTTGTTACCTTGAAGGAGACTTTTATTTTTAGCATGTTCAAAGTTATACATTTTCTGTTTGAGATTTAAAAAACAAATATGTGTATTTCTATTTTGAAATAATTGCCTAGTAACACAGCTTTCACAGTTTTAATCTTCCATTTTGTAAGAGTTTGTGTGGAAGAGACTGTCCCAAGTTAAGGAAAATAGTTTACATCTGGTGACAAAAATATGACTCGTGAAACTTTTTGAATAAAATATTCATATTCCACAAATATACAATTGTATTTGTGCAGATGCATACTATAGTAAGGAAATATTCTAACCATAACTATTTAATTAAAATAAAGAAAATACAAGAGAAACCAGATAATTATTTTAAATTACATGGGTACTTTATACCTTAAACTTATACAGTGCTGTGTGACAATTATCTCAATAAAATGAGAAGATAAATAAATTAATTAATTAATGAGTTCTAGCCTGGAAAAATAAAACTAAAAATAAATAAAATTACGTAGATGCTTATTTCTTGTCTGTAAAATTTAAATGTACCCTATTCATGGACTTTTTTAATATTTTCTCAAATGTTTCAAATACAATCATGTTATTTTATCTTTTTTGTTCAAAATGCATTTTTTACTCCCACATCATCCTTTTCCCAGGCATTTAAAATCCAGACTTATTTGTAAATCTTACTCCTGATAATTCATTGTCTTTAAACCCTTGCTTTCTATTGCTCAAACTTTAAGGCAAAACAAAACTTCATGAAACTAAATTTCTTTCATTATTCCTTTGACACAAAGTATTTTTTTTTCTATTTTAGATGTTTATATCTGCTAGATGTACTTTGTATTTTGGATTTAAATAAAAGATTAAAGCAAATTCCATGAAAAATACCTTTACGCCAAAGTAATATCTCTTGTGGGCCCCATAAAGAATAAATTAGAAATTTTAAAGAACTTACTGGAGAAAAAAATCAGTACATTCAGTTTTGAATTAAATATGAAGTTTTCAAGAACTCATTGTCTTCTCACTTTGAATTCTTCTCATTTCCAGTTGAGTAGGGGATTCACCCTCCCTTTGCTCTCTTCTTCTTATCAGGTGATATACTGAAGCTTGAGGGCAGGAGTTAGTTTTGTGATACCTTTACTCAAATCCCTCATTAACTAGCTGCTCATGGAGACCTTGCAAGCCCCCTTTAAATCTCTCTAAACAACGGATCTCAGTGATTTCCTACATGGCTGTAAGCTCTACAGATTTATAACACTGTGCTCATTCATACGCTCTATTTCCTTTTAGGAGTTTTAAATTTCCTATAAGTTGTTAGCATTATGTGTCCCTTTGCTCTTGTGTTATGGAGCCAGATGAAGAGATGTGATCAGTGCTACTTTAATAACCTATTCATTATTTATCATGCTGCTGAAATGGAGCATTTGCTATCTCAATTCAAGTTCTGGTTTATTTAGTTACATCTAAATTGAAGAACTCTTTGAGTTGCTTTTGCCACTACCCATTAGGATACCTTGTTCCTATTTATAGGCAGAAACTCTAATAGTGATGCTGAAAACAGCCTCTGTGCATCAGTGCCAAATCGAATCTCAGAGACAGAGTCTTGGGTGAGGTAGAAAAGAAGAGCTTTATTGCTTTGCCAGGCAAAGGGGAACACAGTGGGTTCATGCCCCTCAAAAACTTTGTGTCCCCACCCAGGAGGGTCTGGTGAGGAGTTTTATAGCAATAGTTCAAGGGTGGGGTTGCTGACAAGATTATGGTGTGTGCAGGGCCTTCACTCCTTTAATCTGGTCTCAAGTAATCTCTTGATGTGCTTCTCTGGTTCCTTTAACCTGGCTTCAGGTTGTCTTCTCTGGAATGAAGAATGCCAATGTCTTCCATTTGTTGGGTTTTAGATCTGTAAAGAACTCAAAGATGTTGTTATATGTATCCCTTGAGGTGGAACCAAGATCCTGCCTCAAGGCTGCACTATTGTTTCTTGGCTGTTCCTCTCTTGTCTCTGCATCCCCTCCCTTCCCTGACTAGCAGCTGTTCAAATCTGTCCTTTGGAGCTCAGGGAAGGTCATGGAGGCTGGAGTCTATTCCCTACAAACAAGGAGTGGGGAACACAAAGAGACTTCCATACCCAGGAGGCCCACAGGATTCTGCTTGGTTTCAATACTATGATAAAACAAAATGCTAAAGGTTAATACTGATCTGTTTTTTTTATGTTACTTAATCATGAAATAATATTAAAGTTATAGCTGCTGATTAAGTAATTTTGGTTCCCATAGGGACATTTTGATATTCCTGGTATCTATGTCCCGGGAAATATAAATATACTCATATAATTTTCTTAGTATATTTCTTCTCTGGGATTTAATGACTCCTTTTTTTTTTTTTTTTTTTTTTTTTTTTA
>NW_006798701.1:0-232 GCF_000442215.2 Lipotes vexillifer | reverse complement strand
CTGCCGCCACCAAGGGGCCTGTGTGCGAGCACAGGTCACTATCCACACCCCCCTTCCGGGAAGTCTGTGCAGCCCGCCACTGCCAGGTTCCCGGGAACCAGGGACAATTTCTCAGGGAGAACACACGGCGGGCCTCAGGCTGGCGCAACGTCACACCGACTTCTGCCGCCGCAGGCCCGCCCCGCATTCCGTGCCCCTCCCTCCCCCCGGCCTGAGTGCGCCAGAGCCCCCG
>NW_006798696.1:0-542 GCF_000442215.2 Lipotes vexillifer | reverse complement strand
TTTCTGTGGCATGTGGGATCTTCCCGGACCAAGGCACAAACCTGCGTCTCCTGCATTGGCAGGTGGACACTCAACCACTGTGCCACCAGGGAATCCCTACTTAACAGCATATTGTTTAGCCTTCATGTGTTTGTATTTTTCACAGTGATTTTCCTGTAATTGATATCTAGTCTCATAGCATGGTCAGAAAAGATACTTGATATGAATTTAATTTTCTTAAATTTACTGAGGCTTGATTTGCGACCCAAGATTTGATTTATCCTTTGAGAATATTCCATAAGCACTTGAGAAGAAAGTGAATTCTGTTGTTTTCGGGTGGAATGTCCTATAATATCAATTAAGTCCATCTTGTTTAATGTGTCATTTAAAGCTTGTGTTTCCTTATTTATGTTGATTTCAGATGATCTCTCCATTGGTGAAAATGAGATGTTAAAGTCCGTTGCTATTACCATGTTACTTCTCCTTTTACAGCTGTTAGCATTTTCCTTATGTATTGAGGTACTCCTATGTTGGGTGCATAAATATTTACAATTGTTATATCT
>NW_006798695.1:0-223 GCF_000442215.2 Lipotes vexillifer | reverse complement strand
AAACAAAATAAAACAACCACCCAAAACTCAAGATGTAGAACTTCCAATGTCGGGCATTAAAAATTAAATTTTTAAAAATGGAAAATATATATATATCTGATAAGGGGTTCCTATCCTATCCCTAACCCTAACCCTCACCCTCACCCTAACCCTCACCCTAACCCTCACCCTATCCCTAACCCTAACCCTGAAGTCTGACTGAGCCCCTCTCTGTGCTGCCCAG
>NW_006798692.1:0-350 GCF_000442215.2 Lipotes vexillifer | reverse complement strand
GTTTTAAGGTGTCCTATCTTATATTTAAGCATGTAAGCCGTTTTGAGTTTATTTTTGTGTATGGTGTGAGGGTATGTTCTGACTTCACTGATTTGAATATGGCTGTCCAACTTCCAAAACACCACTTGCTGAAGGGACTCTCTCTTCCCCATTGTGTGTTCTTGCCTCCCTTGTCGAAGGTTAATTGACCATAGGTGTGGGGGTTTATTTCTGGGCTCTCTATTCCATTCCATTGATCCATGTATCTCTTTCTGTGCCAGTACCATACGGTTTTGATTACTGTAACCTTGTAGTATTGTCTGAAGTTTAGGAGGGTTATGCCTCCTGCTTTGTTCTTTTTCCTCAGGATT
>NW_006798691.1:0-531 GCF_000442215.2 Lipotes vexillifer | reverse complement strand
GAACCCGTGTCCCCTGCATCGGCAGGTGGACTCCCAACCACTGCGCCACCAGGGAAGCCCTGAGTGGATATTTTAACCCATACATGATTTGTAACATGCACTGGAGCATGCAAGTAACATACAATGAGAATATTGGTTCCCCGAGTTACGAGATCTCTGAGATGTTGACATGTTTCATTATGCAATATGGAAAAATCATATTCATGTACCACCAATCTTATCAGAAAAATATTTATCTACTGAGAAACTCAGGCTCACAGAAGCAGGTACAAGCTTTCCAACATTCTGATATTCGAAATTTGAAAGCCCAAATTTCATCATAGGCAGAAAATACTATCAGTGGTTTTATTTGATATGACAGGTTCACTTTGTTCATTTTCAAGAAAAGATCTGCCAGATATCCAAGTCTTCACAACTTTAGTTTTGTCTGTCAGTCATTCTTTCAAATTAAAGTGCTCAAAAGCAACTAGTTCAGGGGCTTCCCTGGTGGCGCAGTGGTTGAGAGTCCGCCTGCCGATGCAGGGGACACGG
>NW_006798690.1:0-5111 GCF_000442215.2 Lipotes vexillifer | reverse complement strand
GTGTGTGTGTGTGTGTGTGTGTGTGTGTGTGTGTGTGTGTGTGTGAATACTATTTAACCATAAAAAAGAAGAAAATCTTGCCATTTGCTACAGCAGATATGGACCCTAAGGGCATTATGCTAAGTGAAATAAGTCATATAGAGAAAGACAAATACTATTGTGGTATCACATGGTATCACTTATATATGGATTCTAAAACAAAAACCAAAACCAAGTTCATAGACACAGAAAAAAGATTGGTGGTTGCCAGAGGTGGGGGATGGGGGTGGGTAAAATGGGTGAAGGTGGTCAAATGGTACAAGCTTCCAGTTATAAGATAAATGAGTCCTGGGGATGTAAGGTACAGCATGGTGACTATAGTTAATAGTAATGTATTGCATATTTGAAAGTTGCTAAGAGAGTAGATCTTAAAAGTTCTTATCACAAGAAAAAAAATTGTTAACTATTTATGGTGACAGACATTAATGAGTCTTACTGTGGTGATCATTTTGAAAAATATACAAATATCAAATCATTATACTGCCCACCTGAAATTAACATAATGTTATATGTCAGTTATACCTCAACAATAATATAAAAACTTAACAAATTATTTTCTGAAATATGCCTGCTATATAATAGGCACTTAATAATTATTTGTTCCTTCCTCTCTTTCCAATCCCTGAGCACCTCTCTCAAACTGACATACCAGCTGCCATGGGCATCACAAACATCTGAAGATTACAAATTGGCCAGAATTGGTTGGCGCCTATGCTAAGGGTAATGAGGAGCCTACAGTGAAACTTGTATGAATCAGCAGCCACAACAAAGTGACAGGAAAAGAAATCATCATCTGGTCATTTGTGATTAAACCCACAGATGGAAAAAAAAATACCCTGTATTTATTGAGGATAGGTATGGTCTTGGCACTTTTGCTTATTCATTTAATTCCTATGTCAACCTTATGAAGTCCTATCAGTAATCCTTTATAGAAAGGGAAACTGAGGTTCAGAAAGTGGATGTAACTTTCCTAAGGCCACATATAGTATACTGCAGTGTAGGAGCAACACACTGATGTTTGATATAACTTTGTCTAACTCAGTGACTCACTCTGGTGAATATCAGTAAGTTGTTCTTCAGGTCAAAGAATGGCAAGATCAGACACTCTGACTCATGAATCATCCTTCAATCTATGGCAAGCACAGTTATCTAAAGGGATATCGATATTATAACAAAGTAGTAACATTAACTTTACAGTCAGGTAGCTGTGGGTTTGAATCCTGGCTCTGTCACTTATTATTATCTAGGCGTCATTTGGAAAATTATTAAACTTCTTAAGCTTCACTTCCTCATCCAAAAATGAAGATAATAATGGTCCTACTTCATAGAGTTGTTTAAGGACTATCTGAAATAATGGCTGTAAAATACTTAATACGGTTCCTGGCATGTAATTATGAATTTATTTTTAGTTTTAATAAGACACTGCAGTCTCAAAGTGTTTCTCAAAGTTTGAATTAATAACTTCTTGCATCAGAATCCCTCGGGATCTTATTAAAGAAGAACGTTTCTGGGCCTCATGAATCAGAATACCTGAGCAGTGGGAATTTGCTTTTTAACAAGTGGCCCAGACATAGTTGAAATCAGCTACTGATGCTATCCATCATTCATTCATTTCTCTCCTGGTAACCATAGATGGATTTCCATTTGGGGGATTATACCTGCCCCCCATTCCACTTTTGCTTCTCTGGTGGAGCACCTGACCTGTCCCTGATGCCTGACTGACATTCCCCTGGCTACACAGACTGGGACCAATCTGTCCCCATCAGAATTGATGTGAAGTATTTAGGCTTTTCCTGGAATGCGAGGACAAAGATCTCTCCTATTAGATATGGACCTGTAAGGATGTAGCTCTGGCAATGCTGGCAGCCATTTTGTGATGGTGACGCAAGGTGGCTATCTGAGAGGGGAGCCAGGGGAAGCAGAGCCAAAAGATGCAGACAGAAGTCTCAAGCTCATGGTTTCATCTGAGGCTCCAGTCTAGCTACACCTAAAGCCAGACTCACTCCTATACTTTTCAGTTATGGAACCAACAGAACCTCTTTTTGGTTAGACCATTTTCGATTATGTGTGTTTTTGTTACATGCCACTAAAGGCTATAACAAATCAGATAAAACATGTGCAATTCTTTTGTCAAATGCACACTAGCTAGGTCTTAATTCCACCCCTTGCATTTGACACACTGGATTAGACCACATGTGGCCCTTCAGGATTCTTTTTGTCCAAGGTTGAGGCAAGGTAAGCAGCCTCCTAGATTTCTTTCCCCTAAACTGATACCTGGATCTTGGCCTTCTAGGGCATGCAAAATATGTCCAAGAATACCCTATCTAACTTTGATGCTTTGACTAAAACTTGATTCTACTAGCCAGAGGCTACAAATTAAAATATCTAAAGGGGCCAGGCAGAAAAAAATGATTAAGTAAAACAGGCTGGGAGTCCAAGGAAAACATCAAGGCTAACCTGATATTAAATGCGCAGCCTCATTGTTAACAAGACAATGGGGAGTAGAGAGACTAGAGAATTCTTGTGCTCTTGCCTCCTTTAAAGGGAGCAGCTGCTACTCAGCTCCAGCCAAAAGTTGCCATGGGGGAAACGCAGACCCAGGATTACCAGAGCAGTCAGGCATCCTGAATTCTATATGAAGGCTCCTGAACATTAAACATTAGCAACCGATTCAAATTTTTGAAAACAGGCTGCGCAGGCTGACACGCTGAGGACCAAACTGTGTACACTTGAGACACCTTGTCATCTCCATGGTAGACCTCCCAAGAGGTGGCAGAGGGGAGAGTTACTGGGGAGACTTTCACAAACAGGAGATTGCCCCAGGCCCATCTACAGACACATAGAAGAGAAGAAAGAGAAAAGATCCATAACCAAAAATGACAAGCAGAAGAGAAATATCTTCTCTTTATCCATAGACTAGCTTGGTGACTGGCATTTGGGCTCCTTATGAGTGTGTTATGATCTTAACTCACATGAGTTCTTCCTGCTCTCAGGGGACAGGAAGCCTTTATTTTGTTTTGTTTTTGTTTTGGTATTTATTTTTCTCTCTCTTTTTTTGGTGAAACAGAAATATTTATTCTTATTAGTCCCTCAATTCTAAAGCACCATTGCTAGTAAAAAAATGATTTAATAAAACTTTTAGAGAATGCATTGATTCTAATATGGTTCCCAATTAGAGAAAAAATTTATATATGAAAATAAAGTGCTGCTTGGAGTAGAGGAGATGAATTATTGATTTTGTCCTGTTTTGTTGTGTTTTTCTTCCAGTTTTTATTGAGATATAATTGACAGAGAGCAGTATATAAGTTTAAGGTGTATAGCATAATAATTTGACTTACATATATCATGAAATGATTATGACATAAGTTCAGTGAACATGCATCATCTCATATAGACAGAAAATAAAAGAGCAAGAAAAAAATATTCTTTCCTTGTGATGAGAACTCTTAGGATTTCCTCTCTTAACAATTTTCATACATAACATACAGCAGTGTTCATTATATTAATCATGGTGTACATTAGATCCCTAGTAGTTATTTACTTTATAACTGGAAGTTTACCTTTTGACCAAAGGAAGCCTTTATTTTTTTTTTCCAGAAATTAGGTTGTGTTGCTAACAGTCTCCACGCATCCATTTCCTTACATTTCTCTTTTTAAAGCTGGCAGGGTCTTCTGGCTTCTTTCTCTCCAGGAGACGTGATTAGCCAGACATCTGGCCTCAAGCAAGTACTGAATTAACCTTAAAATCCCAAGAAGGGATGACTAAGAGTGACTAAGTCACTAAGACAATGACTAAGAGTCCATTTGATTCAAGAATTATGTTTATATATGCTTGCAACATGGGCTCATCTAAACTGTATTAATCTCTTATCCAACACATATTCATTCCTCTTTAGATTTTTCTGATACCTGAACAGGGTACAGAGGATCATTGATACATGGCCTTCTTCTCAACATCTGCAGGTAGGAGCTTGCTAAAATGAATCTCTGAGGCAGCTGAGAAAGGAAAAGGAAGACTCTAAGATGGTTAACATAAAACGTTCGGGTTGTCAATTGGTGCTTCCCTCCTTTGCGTTCATAGTAGTCTAGAACTAGAGAGTTCTCTAGTCCTAGATCTCTAGATCTCTAGAAGGCTAGAGATCTAGCTCATGTATGCCTGGCCCCCAATAATCCATTCCCACCCTATCTCCTATCCCAGTCTTGTGTATATGATGAAGACTATCTCAGTTTTCACCATATACACAAAGTATTTAGGGTCTGAGCTATTGCCTGGATTTCTAATTTGTGGACTATTGTTCTGGTTCCATTCATCCTAGGGAAATCAGGAGAATTGGGGAACTATTAGAGAGCTATTGTTTAGATGATCAGAGAAGGTACTTATTCCAGGAGTAAATATTCTGCTCTATTTTCTTGACTGGCTAATGAGGTACTGAGGGGAAAAAAAAAAAATCTCAATAGAAACTGAAGATGTAAGGAAGATGGGACTGGAACCATAACCAGAGTTCACTGGATTGCTGGCCAAATGTGTATGACATCAATAATCCCTGAGAAGGACACCTTCCAAACTAAATAAACAGAAGTTCGAATTCTGTGCTACAAAGTGGATAGTTTTGTCTTACTAAAGATAACTAGTTCATCTGAAAGGGTGTGGTAGACCTTTCTAGTGTTCCAATATCTGATTCTTCTTTCATTCCTATTACAAGAGAGACTGTACCTGCCTTGCAGTTAGGTAGGGTCATGTGACTAGCTCTGAGTAATGGAATGAAGATAGAAAGTCTTTATGTACTTTCTTCTCTTAAAAGAAGAAGATCACATATCCCAAATTATACAGGTCTGGTCAATGGAGCTGCCGTCAGCCAGAGATCCTGAGTAACCACATGGTGGAGAGCCCATGTTCTCATATGGGCTCAAAAATGAAAATGTAACATAAGCAAAGAATAAGCTTTAGTTATGTTAAGGCCATGGGATTTCAGAGTGAGTTTTTTTTGTTTTTGTTTTTTTCCAGTATATGGGCCTCTTACTGTTGTGGCCTCTCCTGTTGCGGAGCACAGGCTCTGGACGCGCAGGCTCAG
>NW_006798688.1:0-231 GCF_000442215.2 Lipotes vexillifer | reverse complement strand
TAGTTGTGTGAAAAATGCCATTGGTAGTTTGATAGGGATTGCATTGAATCTGTAGATTGCTTTAGTCATTTTCACAATGTTGATTCTTGCAATCCAAGAACATGGTATATGTCTCCATCTGTTTGTATCTTTAATTTCTTTCATCAGTGTCGTATAGTTTTCTGCATACAGGTCTTCTGTCTCCTTAGGTAGGTTTTTTTTTTTTTTTTTTTTTTTTTTTTTTTTTTTTTT
>NW_006798686.1:0-240 GCF_000442215.2 Lipotes vexillifer | reverse complement strand
GTGGCCTCCACCCCCAGTCGAATCACGATGAGCCCCCCCACCTCACAACGCGACGAACGCAGCGCGGTCCTCAGTGCCATGCAGGTCGACGGTCTGGCGTCCCTGCCTGCACTGGACAGGCTCACCGCGCTGGCCGGTTATACCTTCAATGCCCCGGTGGCATTCGTCTCGATCCTCGGGGATGTGAAGCAGCGCTTCCTTTCCCGGATCGGCCTGCCCATGGCGCAGACCGACATCCGC
>NW_006798685.1:0-204 GCF_000442215.2 Lipotes vexillifer | reverse complement strand
TGTTTATGGTTTCCTTTGCTGTGCAAAAGCTTTTAAGTTTCATTAGGTCCCATTGGTTTATTTCTGTCTTTATTTCCACTCCTCTGGGAGGTGGGTCAAAAAGGATCTTCCTGTGATTTATGTCATAGAGTGTGATTTCCACTAAGAGTTTTATAGTGTCCAGTCTTACATTTAGGTCTCTAATCCATTTTTAGTTTATTTTTG
>NW_006798684.1:1031714-1039176 GCF_000442215.2 Lipotes vexillifer | reverse complement strand
CCGCTGAGCCTGTGCGTCCGGAGCCTGTGCTCTGCAACGGGAGAGGCCACAGCAGTGAGAGGCTCGCGTACCACACACACACACAAAAATTATATATATATAACCAGCACTCCAAGAGCCCTTTTTTGTGCTTCCTTACAGAACTGTCCTCCCACTACCTGGAATAATCCTAATTTCTAAAAGCATAAATTAGTCTTGCCTATTCTTGAATTTTATTATGAATAGATTTATACAGTATCAATCTATTTTGTGTCTGGCTTCTTTCTCTCAAAGTTATGTTTCTGTGATTTAACCAAATTATTATGTGTAGTTGTAGATCACTTTCTCATTGCTATATAGTATTCTATTACATGACTGTTTTCACTTTACCCATTCTCCTGTTGATGGCCATTTGGGTAGTTTCAGATTTTGTCTATATGAATATTCCTACTATGAACCTTCCAGTGCATGTATTTTGGTAAAAATATATATCTTTCTGTTGGGTATATATATCTAGGAATGGAATTTCTGAGTCATAGGTATACATATGAACAGCTGTAGTAGATGCCAGCAGTTTACTAAGGTGGTTTATATTCCCACAAGGACTGTGTGAGAGTTATTGTTCTTCTGCATCATTGCCTTGCCAGTCTGTTTCATTTTAAGTATTGTGTTTTAAATGTGCACTTCTCTAATGACTAATGGAGTTGAATATCTATCTTTATTTTTTATTTTACTCTTGGCATTTGGATATTCTCTTTTATGGTGTGCCTGTTTAAGTCTTTCACCCACTTTTATTCTTTTGTCTTTTTCTTGTTAATTTGCAGGAGTTCTTCATATACTCTGGGTACAGATCATTTGTTGGATATATGTATTGTGAATTATCTTCTTCTACTTGTGCTTGTTCCCTGTCTTAATGATGTCTTTTGATGAACCAGAAGTTCTTAGTTTTAATGGAGTCAGATTTATCAATGTTTTCTTTTGTGGTTAGTGCCTTTTGTGTCTTAAGAACATTTGTCTTCTCCAGTGTCATGAAGATATTCTGTGTGTGTGTGTGTGTGTGTGTGTGTGTGTGATAAAATATATCTAAGTGTACAGTTCAGTGGAATTGTAAGTACATTCGTGTTGTTGTGTAACCATCACCGCCATCCTTTTCCAGAACTTTTGACATCTTCTCAAACTGAACCATTAAATAATAACTCTTTACCCCCTGCCCCTCTTCCAGCTCTATGTCCTTTTATGACTGGCTTAACTTAGCATAATATCTTCCAGGGTTCTCCATGTTCGTAGCATGTGTCAGAATTTCCTTCCTTTTAGAGGCCAAATATTCCATTCTGTGTATATATCACATTTTGTTTATCCATTTTTCCATTGGTTGATGCCTGGGTTGCTTTCACCATTTGGCTGTTATGAATAAGCTGCTATGACTATAGGTGTGCAAATATCTGTTTGAGACTCTGCTTTTGATTCTTTTGGGTGTACACCTAGAAGTGGAATTGCTGAATCATATGGTAATTCTATTTTTAATTTTTTAAGGAACCACCCTATTGTTTTCCATAGTGGCTGCACCATTTTACATTCCTACCAGCACTGCATGAAAAGTGTTTCCAGTTTCTCCACATCCTCACCAACATTTATTTTGTTGTTTTGATTTGTTAATAGCCATCCTAATAGCTGTAAAGTGGGATCTCATTGTGGTTTTGTGGTTTAGTCATTATGTTTCCTTAATGATTGTTGCTGTTGAGCATCTTTTCATGTGCTTATTGGCCATTTGTAAATTTTCTTTGGAGAAATGTCTACTTGTCTTTTGTCTGATTTTTAATCCTGTTGTTGTTGAGTTGTATGTAGTTCACTATATATATTTTGGATATTAATCCCTCATCAGATATATGATTTGCAGATATTTTCTCCTATTCTGTGGGTTGCCTTTTCATTCTGTTGATAGTGTCATTTGATGAAACATTTATTTATTTATTTATTTATTTTTATTTGGCTGCGTTGGGTCTTAGTTGTGGCATGCGGGATCTTTGTTATGGCATGTGGGATCTTTCATGGCGCACAGGCTTCTCTCTAGTTGTGACGCGCAGGCTCAGTAGTTGCGGTGTGCGGGCTTAGTTGCCCTGTGGCATGTGAGATCTTAGTTCCCCAACCAGGGATAGAACCCATGTCCCCTGCATTGGAAGGTGGGTTCTTAACCGCTGGACCACCAGGGAAGTCCCTTGATAGTGTCATTTGATACATAAACATTTTTAATTTTGATATAGGCCAATTTACATTTTTTTCTTTTGTTGCTGTGCTTTTGATGTCATGTCCTAGAAATCATTGCCAAACTGAGTGTCATGAAGCTCTTCCCATTTTCTTCTAAGAGTTTTATAAATTTACGTGTTATATTTAGGTCTATGATCCATTTTGAGTTAATATTCATATATGGTGTAAGGTAAGGGTCCAATTTCATTCTTTTCCATATAGATACCCAGTTTTTCTATCATTTGTTGAAAAGACTGTACCTTCCCCATTGAATGGTCTTGGCACCCTTGTCAAAAATTATTCGGTCATATAAGTGAGAGTTTATTTTTGTGCTTTCTATTGTGTTCCATCAATGTATATGTCTTTATGCAAGTATCACATTGTCTTGATTACTGTAGCTTTATATTAAGTTTTGATATCAGGAAGTATGAGACCTCCAAACTTTGTTCTTCTTTTGCAACATTGTTTTAGCTGTTTGGAGTCCCTTGAGGTTCCATATGAATTTTAGGATGACTTTTTCTATTTCTGCAAAAATCATAATTGGGATTTTGGTAAGGATTGCATCGAATCTGTAGATCGCTTTCGGTAGTATTGACAGCTTAACAATATTAAGTCTTCCAACCCCATGAACATGGGTTGTCTTTCCATTTGTTTGTGTCATCTTTAATTTCTTTCAACAGTGTTTTGTAGTTGTCAGTGTATAAGTCTTTCACCTTTGGTTAAGTTTATGCCTAAGTATTTTATTCTCTTTTTTTATATAAATACTTTATTACAAAAATACATGTTTGTCAGTGTATAAGTCTTTCACCTTTGGTTAAGTTTATGCCTAAGTATTTTATTCTCTTTTTTTATATAAATACTTTATTACAAAAATACATGTGAGAGGGGCTTCCCTGGTGGCACAGTGGTTGAGAGTCTGCCTGCCGATGCAGGGGACATGGGTTCGTGTCCCGGTCTGGGAGGATCCCCCATGCCGCGGAGCGGCTGGGCCCGTGAGCCCGCGCGTTCAGAGCCTCTGCTCCGCAACGGGAGAGGCTACAACAGTGAGAGGCCCGCGTACCGCAAAAAACAAACAAACAAACAAACAAACAAAAAACGTGAGAATAGAGCATCGTACAGCATACATTTTATTTCTTCCTTTTATTTATTTATTTTTTTGGCTGTGCTGTGGGGCATGCGCGATCTTAATTCCCCGAACGGGGATCGAACCCGTGCCCCCTTACAGTGGAAGCGCAGAGCCCTAACTACTGGACCGCCAGGGAATTCCCTCTACCTAAGTATTTTATTCTTGCTGATGTTATTGTAAACAGAATTATTTTCTTAATTTCTTCTTTGAATTCACTGCTATTGTATACTGTTTTTTTTTTTTTTTGCGGTACGTGGGCCTCTCACTGTTGTGGCCTCTCCCATTGCGGAACACAGGCTCCGGACGCGCGGGCTCAGCGGCCATGGCTCACGGGCCCAGCCGCTCCGCGGCATGTGGGATCTTCCCGGACCAGGGCACGAACTTGTGTCCCCTGCATCGGCAGGCGGACTCTCAACCACTGAGCCACCAGGGAAGTCCTGTATACTTTTTTTTTTGCACGTGATTTTTAGATGTTGATTTTTACATCTTGCAATATTGCTAAATTTGTTTATTAGTTCTAACGGTTTTTGTTTTGTGTGGAGTCTTCAGGGTTTTCTATTTATAAGATCATGTCTGCAAGCAGATAATTTTTTCTGATTTGGAAATTTGGGTGCCTTTTATTTCTTTTTTCTTGTCTAATTGCTCTGGTTAGGAATTCCAGCATGAAGATATTCTTTTATGTTTTCATTTAGAAACCTTTATAGTTTTAGTTTTGCAGTTAGATCTGTGATCTATCTGTAAATGATGTGAGACAAGGGTCAAGGTTAATTTTTCTATGTGGATATCCAGTTGCTCTAGTACCATTTATTGAAAACACTATCCTGTCACCCAGTGAACTGTAGTGTTGTTTTCATTGTAAACTAGGTGACTCTATATATATCTGCTTTTGGATACTCTTTTCTGTACCATTTGTCTGTTTGTCTAGCCTTGTACCAATAACAGTAACTATAGCATATGGTAAGTCTTGTAACCTAGTAGTGTATTTTGGGAACAAAAAGGCTTTACTTTCTAAGCTGAAAGAAACACTTTTTTATTATTCTGTTAAAGAAATAGAGGACTGGGCTTCCCTGGTGGCGCAGTGGTTGGGAGTCTGCCTGCCGATGCAGGGGACGCGGGTTCGTGCCCCGGTCCGGGAAGATCCCACGTGCCACGGAGCGGCTGGGCCCGTGAGCCATGGCCGCTGAGCCTGCGCGTCCGGAGCCTGTGCTCCGCAGCGGGAGGGGCCACAGCAGTGAGAGGCCCGTGTACCGCAAAAAAAAAAAAGAAAAGAAAAGAAATAGAGGACTATCAGTATTAATTAATACTGAGAGTTACTTCTCCTTAATTGTCAGAAGTTTACTTTTAAGAGTCCAGGGGACTTCCCTGGTGGTCCAGTGGTTAGGACTCCATGCTTCCACTGCAGGGGACACCGATTTGAACCCTGGTCAGGGAACTAGGATCCCACATGCCCCGTGGTGCAGCCAAGAAAAAAGAGTCCATTAAGAGTATCAGGGATTTCCTGTTATTTATATTTCATCTTAACTTTAGAATAATTATATTAAGTATTATAATAATTCTAAATTAACTTTTTATATTGAGATTTGTAATCAATAAAGACATAATTTCTTGACTTTAAAGCCTGTGGCACATATTATAGCATCACTAGGTATAGCTATTCAATATATTAATTACATACTGTTAATGAACTATTTAAGTTTGTACTGGTGGTTGGCAGACTTTTGAAACTTGCAGCAAGTTAATAAGAAAACATGTTTTGATTGCTTTTGCTGTCATGTTGGAAACATATCCAGTAGCAGATGTGAGCTGATGACATAGCAGAAAAACTCAGCAGTGGGAGTATCCTCACTTCACACTATCTTCAGGCACTAATCCAAATGCAACAGCAGCTCTGCATTTGTTGTCAGCTGACCTATTCCCAAATATAGTTGTGTTTAGGACTGGGAAGCTTTTTCTTAACTTACTCATATTAATAACCAGGTAGCAGGAATAATTAGAATATATTTCTCTATTCATATTTGTTTTTTGTTATGTTATAGCTGAAATTCCATATGAAAATAATTAGTGGGATAACAAAATTACTTTAATGTTGCACACTGGGTTAGCAAAATTTTGTCCTAAGCTGATGTATACTTCATTTCCATATATTAATGTTATCTAAATTAGTTTTCGGTGTTATGCATTTTAGTGTTTCTTTTTCTTTGCCCAGAAGTTTTTGTAATGTGTCACATCTGGGGAGAAGATTCTTTAAAGAAGAAAAGTATTCTTTAAAGAAACAGGGAAAAGTTATAATGAGAGCACATTAAGTTAAAAAGAAGAAGAGAGGAGCTAAGGAGTATAAGAAAGAATGGACAGAAAAGCTAGAGCATGAGGAGACAGTGGAATTGGTGAAGCCCAGTAAATACATGGTTAGGACGAAATGATAAACATTGGGGAGATGCTTCTTGGTAGTCAGCAATGTGGACTGGAAGATAATCTGTTCCTAAGTTAAAAGTCATCTGCATTTGTGGCTGTACATGCATCTCACCTTTTAATTTTACAACTGAGTGATGAAATGATGCATATGAAGCATTTAACCCAGTGCCTGCCATTTAGTACATACTTTGTATTATTCATTCATTTATTTATTTATTTATGGCTGCATTGTGTCTAACTCGTTGCTGTGCGTGGGCTTCCTCTAGTTGTGGAGAGCGGGGGCTACTCTTCGTTGCAGTACGCGGGCTTCTCATTGCTGTGGCTTCTCTTTGTTGCCCAACACGGCCTCTAGGCGCGAGGGCTTCGGTAGTTGTGGCTTGCAGGCTCAGTAGTTGTGGCTCGCAGGCTCTAGAGTGCAGGCTCAGTAGCGGCACACGGGCTTAGTTGCTCCGCGGCAGGTGGGATCTTCCCGGACCAGGGCTCGAACCCATGTCCCCTGCATTGGCAGGTGGATTCTTAGCCACTGTGCCACCAGGGAAGTCCCAGTATCATTGGTTTTCAACAGTGATATGTTGAATGATTGAATAAATGAAAACATGAACATAAATGCTCAGTGTGTGAATAACTAAACATAGATGTCTGGTGAGTTCAGTGATTTCATTAAGGGTACACTTAGGAGTAACCTGAGCATTTTAGAGAAAGCATATGTGGTAATGGTACAGAAGATATTTTGGAGATACTACTTAGGCGATTGCAAGTTAGTCAAGAAAGATATAAGGAGCTGCCTTAAAAAGAGTCAGAGTCTAAATTACTTGTTAAACAATTTGTATGTTTTAAGGTGTGACTTTTCAGATTTATTTCCCATATTTCTTGATACAGTCATATATGAAATTTAAAACTGTACTTCATGAATAAATTTGTAAAAGGTGTAAAAGACCACTCTTCAGTACTTAAACCCAAAATCACAAAGCTGAGTTTATTGCTTACTTAAGAGAGTTTTGCTGGTCAAATCACAGTCTCTACACACAGAGCAGACTGCTGATCTTATAGGGTTTTTGAGAAGTGTGAAGTTTAAGGATTGGTGGATTTTTCACAGTCTTTGTGGGGTTGGCATCAGCTGTGGAAGCATGGAAGCATGGGTACTTGGCTGAGACCATTTCTGATTGGTTGGTATTCAGAAGTGTGTTCGTTGACAGGAGTGTGTTCCCAGTTGGCTGGCTTTCAGAAACAAGGGACCGTTACTGATAGGTTGGCTTGCCAAAACATACTCACCAATAAAAGTTGTTTAAATGGGTTTAAAGTTGGTTCTTGTTCCATGCCTACAGAACTGTCAGGTATTGTTTAAGCAATTTAAAACTGATTCTGATTATATATAGAATGGATAAAAACAAGGTCCTACTGTATGTATAGCACAGGGAACTATATTCAGTGTCCTGTGATAAACCATAATGGAAAAGAATATAAAAAAAGAATGTGTGTATGTACATATAAATATATATATGTGTATACACACACATATATGTAACTGAATCACTTTGTTTTACAGCAGAAATTAACAAAACATTATAAATCAACTATACGTCATTTTAAAAACCTCATTCTGGTGGCTCTTTGTTACTGTGGCAACAGAACAATCTATCCTTTGCTACTAGCATATGAACTCCTTTTTGCTCTTGGAGATCAAGGATTGTTTCTTCACCA
>NW_006798684.1:1007847-1031682 GCF_000442215.2 Lipotes vexillifer | reverse complement strand
GCGCGGGTCTCTCACTGTTGTGGCCTCTCCCGTTGCGGAGCACAGGCTCCAGACGCGCAGGCTCAGCGGCCATGGCTCACGGGCCCAGCCGCTCCGCGGCACGTGGGATCCTCCCGGACCGGGGCACGAACCCGTGTCCTCTGCATCAGCAGGCAGACTCTCAACCACTGCGCCACCAGGGAAGCCCTGTTGATTCTTCTTGAAGATGAGGTTTGATCTTTTTCTCCTTGAAAGTGAAATCTGATTTTCTTTTCAAGTGTCTATAAGCATCTTTACCCCTTTATCCAAAGGAAGAGTCATTTCCCCCAACATTATTTGAATCTTTCTCCTACTTATTTGAAATGTTGCCTTTATTGTTTTCTGAATAACTTATTCTATATCATTGATCTGTGTGTAGTCTCCTCCTTTAATAGTATCTCTGTAGGATGTTTTTCTATCTGCTAGTGTGAACCCCTCCCTGTTATTGGTTTTTATCAAAAACAGTATTATTTTCAAGTATTTTCTCTTTCACATGAACTTTATTATCACCTTGCCAAGTTCCATCATGTTCACGTGGTTAATAGTGGCATCTGGGCTTCCCTGGTTGGCTCAGTGGTTGAGAGTCCGCCTGCCGATGAAGAGGACACGGGTTCGTGCCCTGGTCCAGGAAGATCCCACATGCCGCAGAGCAGCTGGGCCCGTGAGCCATGGCCGCTGAGCCTGCGCGTCCGGAGCCTGTGCTCCGCAACGGGAGAGGCCACAACAGTGAGAGGCCCGCGTACCGCAAAAAAAAAAAAAAATAGTGGCATCTATTGCTATCCTAATGGTATGATTATGCTAGTTATACAAAGCACTGTAACGCTTTAAAAAAATAATTGTATATTAGTCATCTCATTTCTTAAGCTTTTTGTATGTTTGAAATTTTCCATAATATGAAATTAGAAATAAGAGTACAGTAAACTCTTTGTGTACCCATCACTCAGCATCCATAATGAACTCATAGCAAATATGTTTAATCTATACCTTATCTACTCCTCTTCACATTATTTTGTAACTGATTTCAGACATCATATCATTTCACTTGTGAATATTTCAGAATGTATTTCTAAAATATAAGGGACTCCTTTAAAAAAGTAACCACAGTGCTATTATTTACAGTTGAAAAAGTTAATTCCTTAATATCCAGTCAGTGTTCACATTTCTCTTGTTCCTTGTTATAAACTTATAAATAAGTTTATAGTTTGTTCAAATCACACCCTAAGATTTACTAGGATTGGGAATGGATAAGAGCAAGTTTTATACTTAATTAAACTTAAAAAATTTTCACCGATATAATTATGGGTGAACATAAATATGATATAATATGTTTAAATTATTAATAAGGTTCTGAAAAAAAGTAATAGTGGTAAAACTGAATAATCTCAGGGAAGCACTGTAGCAGAATATTCCCCTTGATTTTAACTTCAGCTAAATTCTCTAGGATTGTAAATTCTATTGAAGGAGTTCTTATAACAATTTTAAGTAGCCTTACAGGGGTACACCACCCAATGTTACCTTTTTCAGTAGTAACATAAGCATAATTTAGGCATGATACATCTTTTTTTTTTTTCCCTCAGCTGCGCCACGTGGCTTAGCTCCCCGACCAGAGATTGAACCTGGGCCAGGACAGTGAAAGCGCTGAGTCCTAACCATTGGACCGCCAGGGAACTCCCAGGCATGATACTTTTAAAAATCAAAAATAGTTTTTGACTTTATCCTGGAGATGCTACTTTTAAAAATTTTGTGGTGATAAGTAGTGTTCAAGGTACAGAGATAAAGATGAAAGCTCAAAATATTATTAGATGCTTACAGAAAATATAGAAACCCAATTAACAATAGTAATTAATGTTTATTAATTATATTTAAGTAAAAAGTAATTAAGATTTGTAAAGCTCTTAGAAAACTGGTTCCATAAGATTCAAGTTCTTAGGTTGGGAAGAATCTCTCTAGTTGTCTTTTCTAAAGCTGGTAGCGTTATAATCAAAAGGCAGGTAAGTAAAGCGATAAAACAAAGCGAAAATGAGCAGTCTATAAAAGACGCTTTTTATTAAAGAAGGTTTTCTGACATAACCTCTGCCAGTTTAATTTGCAGTTTTTAAACAAAACTGTTACATATCTTTTATTATATGTTAAACACTGTTCTAATGCATTTTACACAAGCATTTACTCATTTAATTCTCATACCAAGCTGTTTAATAAGTACTATAAGCTTTATTTTACTGATGAGGAAACTGGAGACACAAATAACTTCAAAAAACAGCTAATGAATGGCAGAGCCAGGATTCAAACCCAGGCAGTCTAGCTTCTTGAGTGGATGTTCTTTACTACTCTTTCATATTGGTGCATGTTATATGTTCTTTATATTTTCGTGCAACCATTCCTAGTTACTCTGTAAAGATTTCTTTTAATATAGTTAGTAGTCTAGGAGGACATTTTTGGGGACCTAAAGATTTGACTAACAATACTAAATTTTATTATTTATTTTTAGAAAGGATAATCTAATTTCCCATAGAAATATGTTAAAGGAGGTTACATTTTCAATGATCAGAGTTTCAATTTTGTATGGAAATTTTTACAATCCTGTTTTATTCAGATATGCATTATATAACTATGTCATCATTACTAAAGCTTTCTAAAGTATATGCATATTCTGGAGATGAGGCTGATTAAATGAAAAAGATAGGAAACCACTCCTAACTTCTGTCTTTTATCCCATTCAATCCATCTTTTACAGTGCTGTCATAGAGTCATTTATTCTAAAATAGACATCTTGCCTTTGATTTTCGTTTCTTTTTTTAAAAATTAATTTATTTATGGTTGTGTAGGGTCTTCATTGCTGTGCGCGGGTTTTCTGCAGTCGCGGCAAGCAGGGACTACTCTTGTGGTTCACGGGCTTCTCATTGCGGTGGCTTCTCTTGTTGCGGAGCATGGGCTCTAGGCGCATGGGCTCTAGTTGTGACCTACGGGCTTAGTTGCTCCGTGGCATGTGGGATCTTCCTGGACCAGGGCTTGAAGCTGTGTCCCCTGAATTGGCAGGCGGATTCTTAACCACTGCGCCACCAGGGAAGTCCCTGATTTTCTGACTTTATGTAGTTTCCCGCTAAAACACTTAAACAAGGCTTCAACCTACTTTCATCCAGTTTTCTATCTCCTGTAGTTACCACCAGGCATCCCACTAGCCATACCTGACCACTCCACATTCTTTGCACCTGGTGCCTTGCTATTTCCTCTGCTTTTATCCATCCAGGGACCTACTCAAACAACACCTAGCCATGGTACCAATACTTTGTAGGCTTTCAAAGTGTACAATTCAGTGGTTTTTTATTCACCAGGTCATACAGCCATTACCACCATCTAACTCTAGTTTATTTCATCACCTCCAAAAGAAACCTCATATACATTAGCAGTCATGCTCAGTTCTCCCCTACCACCCCTAATGTCCTTTTATTATTCCTGTATACAATTCAGAATACTGATTGCATTTAGTTGTGCTATTTCCTTAGTTTCCTCCAGTATTTGATGGTTTCCCCATCTTTCTTTGTTTTTCATCACCTTCATAGTTTTGAAAAGTGGTCGGGTATTGTGTAGAATGTCCCTCCATTTGGGTTTGTCTGATGTTTGTCTCATGATCAGACTGGGTTATGGGTTTTGGGGTAAGAGCACCACAGAGATGAGCTGCGTTTCTCAGCACATCTTATAAGGGTGGTCATGATTTCAGCGACTTAACACCAGTGATGTTAACCTTGATCACTTGGTTAAGGTGTTGTCTGCCAGTTTTCTCTATTAATAAAGTTAGTATGTCTTCCTTTCCATATTTTTAGGAAGTGAGTCATTCAGCCCAGCCCACACTTGTGGGGAGGGGAATTAAACTCCACCTCCTTAATGGGATATATCTACATATATTATCTGGAGGAAGATAATATATGCTGTGAGGAAGATTTGTCCCTTCCCCAGTATTTTTTCATTCAATAATTTATACCAGTATGCACTCATTTATATTTATTTTATACCTTGGGTTATCATCCAGTACTATGAATTGCTTTACTTTTGGCCAGTAGGGGCTCTTTCAGGTTGGCTCCTATGGCTTTTTGTTGTTGTTTGCTTTTTTTCGTTTGTTTTTTGTTTTTGACATGCTTCCATATTTTTTCTTTAGCATTTCCTTACTTTCAGGCACTATAAGATGCTCCATGCTCATCTTGTATTTTCCTTGCCCCACATGTAGAATCAAGTATTTCTCCAAAGAGCCTTGTTTCTTTTTATTAGAAAATGGTATTTTGAAACCAAGATCTGAGGAACTGTGTATTCTTGTTACTATTGGGGTGTGACTGCTTTTGGACTCCAGTTTTTTGTTTGTTTGCTTTAATTTTTATTTATTTATTTTTAAAGATTTATTTATTTTTGGCTGCATCGGGTCTTAGTTGCAGCATGTGGGCTCTTCGTTGCGGTGCACAGGCCGCTCTCTAGTTGTGGCATGCAGGTTTTCTCTTCTCTAGTTGTGGCGCTTGGGCTTCTCTAGTTGTGGCGTGTGGGTTTTCTCTTCTCTAGTTGTGGTGCGCAGGCTCCAGGGCACATGGGCTCTGTAGTTTGCGGCGCACAGTCTCTCTAGTTGAGGCGCATGAGCTCAGTAGTTGTGGTTCATGGGCTTAGTGGCCCTGGGGCATATGGGATCTTAGTTCCCTGACCAGGGATGGAACCCGCGTTCCCCTGCCTTGTAAGCATTGTAAAGTGGATTGTTTACCGCTGGACCACCAGGGAAGTCCAGTACTTCATTCCTTTTAACTGCCACATAATATTCTAGTGTATGGATATATACCACCTTCTGTTCATTCATTTCCTCAGGTGATGGACATTTGGGGTTGTTCTACATTTTGTCTGTTATGCTGCTGTGAACATTTCTGTACAAGTTCTCATGTGGATGTAATGTTTTCATTTCTCTTGGACATATACCTGGTAGTGGACTTGTGTGGTACGTGGTTAACTATGTTTATGCTTTCAAGGAAATGCTAGACTGTTTTTCAAAGTGGCTATACCATTTTGATCCCTTCCAGCCATGTATAAAGCATTCTAATTTCATGACATCCTGGCCAAACATTTTGTTTGTTTAATTAATTAATTAATTTACTTTTGGCTCTGTTGGGTCTTTGTTGCTGCGCGTGGGCTGTCTCTAGTTGAGGCGAGCGGGGGCTACTGTTTGTTGCAGTGCGTGGGCTTCTCACTGCTGTGGCTTCTCTTGTTGTAGAGCAAGGGCTCTAGGTGTGTGGGCTTCAGTAGTTGTGGCTTGTGGGCTCTAGCGCGCAGGCTCAGTAGTTGTGGCACATGGGCTTAGTTGCTCTGCGGTATGTGGGATCTTCCCAGAGCAGGGCTCGAACCTGTGTCCCCTGCATTGGCAGGCAGATTCTTAACCACTGTGCCACCAGGGAAGCCCTGGGCTCATTTTTAAATTGAGTTATTTCTCTTTATTACTGAGTTATAAGCATTCTTTACGTATTCTGGGTACATGTCCCTTATCAAATAAATGATTTGCAAGTATTTTCTCCCATTCTGTGGGTTGTCTTTTCATTTTCGTTATGGTGTCTTTTATTCCTTCTGGTATTCCTATTACATGTATCTTACACTTCTTGTAGTTGTCCCACACTCCTTGGATATTCTGTTCTGTTTTTCCCCCCCAGTCTTTGTTCTCTTTGCTTTTCTGCTTTCGAGGATTCTATTGATAATATCCTCTAGTGCAGAGGTTTTTTTCCCTCAGCTGTGTCAGTCTTACTCAGCCCATCAAAGGCATTCTTCAGTGTTTTTATCTCTAGCATTTGTCTTTGGTTCTTTCTTAAGATTTCCATCTCTCTGCTTACATTGCCTATCTGTTTTTGCATGCTGTTTACTTTGTCCACTAGAATCCTTAGAATATTAATCAGCATTGTTTTAAATTCCCGGTCTAATAATTCCAACATCTTTCCCATGTCTGGTTGTGATAATTGCTCTGTCTCTTCATTTGTGATTTTTCCTTTAGGTATGCCTTATAATTTTTTCATGTTAGTTAGCTGTGATGTACTGGGTAAAAGGAACTGCTATAAATGCCTTAGTAATATGGTGGTGAAGTGTGAGGGGAAGGGGAAGAGTTCTGTTCTCCTATGATTAGTTTTCAATCTTTTTAATGAGGCTTTGCCTCTGGACTGTGAACTTTTCAAGAGTTTCTGTTTTTCCTCACCCCTTACGTGGGATATTAGGACTGGAGTTTTTCCGTAACATGTTATGGAGAAACCCTAACAAACTTTTGGCCAACCCAATATTTCTCTTCCCCTAGGTCAGTTAGGCTCTGACAATATCCTAGCAAGTTAGGCTGTAACTGGTTTCTCTTGAAGGCAGGCCTTGTTAAAATACAGAGTCTGTTGGTGTATTTCAAAGGATTTAACTCCATTCTTTTGCATGTGAATATCCAGTTGTCTCAGCACAATTTGTTGAAAAGGCCTTTCCCCCCATTGAATTGGCCTTATATTAGTACCAAACTGTCTTGATCACTATAGATTTGTAGTGTTTTGAAACTGGAAAGTGTGAGTTGTCTAACTTAGTTTTTATTTTTCAAGATTGTTTTGGCTATTCTGGGTCCCATGAGTACCAGCTTTTCCATTTCTGTAAAGAAGGCAACAGGGGTTTCCATACAGTGATGCTGAATCTGTAGATAAGCTTGAGGAGGATTACCATCTTAACAGTATTGAGTCTTGCAATCCATGAACATATAATATCATGGATATTTAACATTTATTTAAGTCTTTAATTTCTTTTAAAAATGTTTTGTACTTTTCAGAGTGTAAGTTTTGTATTTCTTTTATTTATTCCTAAGTATTTTATTCTTTTTGATGCTATTATAAATGGAATTTTCTTAATTTCATTTTCAGTTTGTTCAGTGCTGCAGTGTAGAAATATAATTGATGCTGGTATATTGATCTTTTATCTTGCAATTCTGCTGAATTTGTTATTCTAATATATTTAGTGGGTTCCTTTTGAAAATCTATATACAGGATTATCTAATTTGCAAATAGAAATAACTGCTTCTTACTTTCCAACCAAGATGCGTTTTATTTCATTTCCTTGCCAGCTGGCCTGACTAGCATCTCCAGTATAGTGTTGAGTAGAAGTGGTGAGAGTGGATATCCCTGTCTTATTTCTGAAATTACTTCACCACTAAGTATAATGTTAGTTATAGTTTTGTTTACTACATTCCCTTTTTCAAGTTGAGGAATTTACCTTGTATTCCTAGTTTGTTGGGTGTTTTCAGTCATGAAGGGGTATTGAATTTTTGAGTTATTTCTTAGTGGTTACCCTCGGGATTACAATCAATATCATATAACTGTATATAAGTTCAGTTAATAACCATCTTAATTTCAGTGGTGTACAGAAACTTTGCTCCTATGTAACTCTGATCCCTCCCCTTTACTTTGTTTTTTATTGGTAAACAAATTCCTTCTTTGTGTATTTTTTGCCTTTCAATAGATTTATAATTATTATACTATGTAATTATGTTTTAAATTAGGAGGAAAAAAGTTATAAACAAAAAAGTACATTTATTGTTTCTTTCATATTTATCCTATACTTATCCTATGTTTTGATTTGTGCTCTTCCTTCATGTTGTTTAATGTACTGGCTAGTGTCCTTTCATTTCAGCCTGAAGGACTCCTTTAGTGTTTCTTTTTGTTTTTTAAAAATTTATTTATTTAATTAATTTATTTTTGGCTGGGTTGGGTCTTTGTTGCTGCACACGGACTTTCTCTAGTTGCGGTGACCGGGGGCTACTCTTCGTTGAGGTGCGTGGGCTTCTCATCGCGGTGGCTTCTCGTTGCAGAGCACGGGCTCTACGTGTGTGGACTTCAGTAGTTGTGGCATGCAGGTTCAGTAGTTGTGGCTCGCTGGCTCTAGAGCGCAGGCTCAGTAGCTGTGGCTCATGGGCTTAGTTGCTCCGCAGCATGTGAGATCTTCCCGGACCAGGGCTCGAACCTGTGTCCCCTGCATTGGCAGGCGGATTCTCAAACACTTCCCGCGCCACCGGGGAAGTCCTGAAGACAGAATTTTTGAGGATCCTGACTCTGCCATTTTCACTGCTGTCCTTAGCTTATTTATTCTTACCTTGTTCTTTCATTCCCTTCTTCACTCCCTTTTAGTAGTACTGTTAGATGAGAATTTGTCTGGATTGTTTCATATGTGAAATGTGGGATACTGCCAAGGACATTCACTGTAGCAGTATTTACAATAGCAATAGAGTGAAAAACAACCCAGCTGTTCCAAAATAAGGAAGTAGTTTTTTTTTTTTTTAATGGTTCATCTATATATCTGTATGATGGAACATTATGCACATACTAACAATCATATATACAAAGGAAAATGTTTATGATATGATACAGATTGAAAAAACAATATAAAATATATTCAAGTTTTTGAAAATAAGTTTTGAAAACTTGAAATATATTCAGGTTTTTGAAAATAAGTTTTGTAAAGAGATAAGCATATATGAGCATCAAAAACTCTTGAAGGAGCCACATCAAAATGGTAGCATTTGTTACTTCTGGTTGGTAAACGGTATTAAGTAAAACAAATTATCTTTGTTCTGTATTATGTACCATAAGGTTGTATTAATTATTTTTTGTTATTAAAATAAAATGTACCCATTAATGTGACACACATATTAAACTGTTTTTCATTCGTGTGTTCAATTATATAACTGTTAAGCTTTGGCAATTTAACATTAATTTTTATAAATATTTAAAGAGATAGTTAGAACACATGCTAATAATAACCCTGGCATTGGGGCTAACAAAATATATATGAGCTATTTTAATCTCCATAGTCTACTGTGTAGAAAGGAGTTTTGTTGCGCTGGAGTATATCAGGGTGAATTGTTAGTTTAGATGAATAACCTGTAATCTTACTAGCATTTCATTCTTTTTCTTTTCAGGCGCATATTAAATTTCCTATTGACTACCCATATTCACCACCTACCTTCAGATTCTTGACCAAAATGTGGCACCCCAACATTTATGAGGTAAGAGATGTCTATCATGAATTTCTCTGAAGATTTGTTTAAAAATAGCCTCCATAGCTCAGTATGCTGTGGTAGTTATGCTGTAGCCACAGAGAAGTATTCATGGTTTCCTGTTTTTGGTTAGCAGTCTGTAGTTGAATTGCCCAAAAATTGGGGTTTTTTAATACCAGTGTATATTATGGTTAATTTAAGGTTGAAGCTTTAAACCTTTGCTGCTCATTGCTAAGATTATAATTCATATTTGTTAACATTTTTTTTATTTAGTAGATAAAGTCGTACAAATTTATTTGTGTACCTATCCTCTAGCTTCACAGCAAGGGTTTGTTTGTTGCTTTGATCAGAGATTCAACTTTGGGACGGGAGGGGGTGGGAATTTATCCTACTATATTTGTACTGGTGTCCTTTAAGGAGTTGCTGCATACCAGTTGAGAGCCTCTTTTGGAATAAATCCAAGGTTAGGTTCTTCTACTAGACAAGTCCACATGCCTGGGAAAATAATTTGTAGCTTTTTTTATGAAGTGTACTTAGCTTTGTGCTAATTTATAAGGATGCTGGAACAATGCATTATGTTTCTCAGCATATATGTCAAGGCCCACTAAAATATCCTTTGAGTCTACTCCTTTACCATTCTGTAATCTTTTTCATTGCAGTAGTGCTGTGAAGTTGTAGCTGAGACCCAGGCATTAAAATTGTTTTTTAAAATTTGCAGCCTTAGTCATAGTTCTTTTTTTGGTCAGGTGGTTATTGGCAAGCACCTTTCCTCCAGAAACAGAGCTACAGAGCCTTTAAAATGCTTATAGGCAAGGGATGGAGAACTTACTCTATAGTCCTGAATTTGGATCTCAGTCTGTAAATGAGCACACTGGGGTAGCTTTATTATTTTTCACAACCTGCTTTTTCTGTCAGTCATTATCTTCACTTTTCTTTCCGTCTTAAAACAGGACAAGCTAGTGCTCAAAAGGTGATGCATAGTAACATTTCCAGAAATAGGTTCCCAGAATATTTTTTTCTTTAGTATCTTTAGTATTTGACATAATCATAGTACAAATAAACAACAATGAATATGTTGTACTATTCTATATAACAAAGTTATCCTGTTGTAGGGAGAGACTATAGAAATAATTCACTGTTCATAAGTTCAAACTGGGTTTAATACACATAGAAATATTTTTCTGTCCCTGTCCATTTAATAATCAAAAATTCTTGCCTTCAGAACTATGTGGTATAAAAGCAACTATACTCCAATAAAAATTAATTAAAAAAAATTAAAAGGAACGTGAATTCAAGAAGAAAAACCCAACTATGTGGTATATATAGGTTTTTTAGATAGCAAAAGAGAAGTGAGAAGGCTCAAGCTTTTGTCTTGCTACTGAGAACTAATTCACCTTAGAGCCATATATGTGCCTGTTTCCATCTCAGTTATCTAATTCTCAAACCCTTCTCAACAAAGAAGCAAAAAGGAAAAACAAAAAACAGAATAAAGGATTCAAAGCTCTTTCAGAAGAAGGTGTAGCTAGATGCACTCCCCTTTCCACTGCTTTTTCACCACTTAGGTAGGCTATTTAGTTCTGTCTCTTAAGATTTAGCATTGGATCATTATTTTTTTAAATAGTTTTCATATTCATAATAAAAATTTCAGCAGTAAAATAAAACATGCATATCTTATAAATATGCAGTTGTTTTCCATGCCATAAAAGTTCTGTTTTTAAAGAAGTGTTAAGTCATAGTTAGGAATTAAATTTGATGTAATCAAATGAGTCACAAGAGACTCTTCTCACAAATTAATAATGCGTTAATTTACTTTGCTACATTCTGGAAACGGTATCAGAATTGAACTTTTTGAGGGCCCAAGTCAGTATTTGTGATTTTAGACATTAAGGCTCATGGTTCTTAGCCAAAGGGATATTCCAGGAAGTTGCTCTCTCCTCATCCATCTTATGTTGTCACCTAGAAACACAATGGACCTCAATGTCAAATTGCTCTGGTCACCAAATTGTTTACTGCAGAGTTATTTGTAATAGAACTGGGGATGAAATGGGGGAACAATGGCAACAATGGCAACAGCAACAAGACAAAAATACAAAAGGAAAAGCCTACTCAAATGCCAAAATATGTGAATTGATGAGTTTTTATATATAATAACTTCATGAGTATTAAAAATATCATAAGGACTATTTTTGGTAGAAAATAGTTTATCAAATTTTTAAAACTATAAGAGTTTTGGTTACAGTTTTATTAAATATATTCACAGACACATTACTGCAGCTCCAAAAGTTATAAATACTGCTGTGTTATATGAATGAACTTAATTAATTTAACATTTCTAATATCATTGCCACATTTGTGAAATTTATAAATACCAAGGGGAAGCTTGGAGAACAAAAGAAATTTAATATGAGCTTGTCATCAATGATCATACTGCACAGTCTACTCCTTTTTGCTTCATAATATGTTGAGTGATCTCAATAATAGTTTCCTGGTTATGTTTGTCACTGTGTGCTCAGAAGTAGATAACCAATGAAGCCCATTTGCTTCACAAACCATGTATTAAAATGAGGTTTTTGTACACTCTTCACTGTGAACTTCAGAGCTATGGCAACTCAGAATCTCACTGCTCTTAGTATGTATTTATTTAAATAATTTTTTTGGTAATAGACTAATATTTAGAATAGTTTTAGTTTTGCCACAAAATTAAATGGAAATTATGCAGAAGTATTTAGCATTTGATGATCCTTTTAGTACTAGTGAATTGTAGGACACAGTATGGCTCTTTCTTTTAAAAAATATAAAGATGTTGGATGTTTTTTGAAGGAGTATACAGATCATTTTTCCTGTATAGTGTTTACAGATGAATGTCACAGATGTAGTCATGAAATAAATGTTACAGTAAGATGGTGTATTTAGGATACTTGATAGGCAGTAGGAAAATATTTTACTGTTTTACGTAAGGTTCTAGCTCTGAAGAGTTATTCTTGATTCTAGGCTCAGATGATTCTCAAGACATTATACTAATCTCTGTAGCCACTGACACTGCAAGGATATACCAATTTGGCTACTATTCCACTATCATTAGGGCATGGTAGTTTTAAATGTTATTGTTTTAATAATGATTAAAAATATATCCTACTGTTTTAATATAACTCCGGCTGCCATAACAAAATACCATAGATGCGGTGGCTTACAACAACAGAAATTAACTTTCTCACAGTTTAGGAAACATAGTTTCTACTGAAGACTCCTCCTGGCTTATCTCTGTGTCTTCATGTGGCTTGAGAGGAGAGAGAGCACAAGCTAGCTCTCTGGTGTCTCTTACAAGGTTTTTTTTTTTTTTTTTTTTTTTTATTAATTATTGGCTGCATTGGGTCTTCGTTGCTGTGTGCGGGCTTTCTCTAGTTGTGGAGAGCGGGGTCTACTCTTCATTGCGGTGCACGGGCTTCTCATTGTGGTGGCTTCTCTTTGTTGCAGAGCACGGGCTCTAGGTGCACGGGCTTCAGTAGTTGTGGCACACAGGCTCAGTAGTTGTGGCACATGGGCTTAGTTGCTCAGCGGCACGTGGGATCTTCCCGGACCAGGGCTTGAACCCATATCCCCTGCATTGGCAGGCGGATTCTTAACCACTGCGCCACCAGGGAAGTCCCTCTTAAAAGGTTTTAAAAAGGTTTTTGCCAAGTCTGCAGAGCAATTGCTTTTGGAATAGTAAAATTTAGGCTATGTAAGTGGAAAGTGGGTCTAATTACATATAGTTTATGATCTTTGTATTTATTTATATGGATTATAGCCCATTAGGAGCAAAGTGGATGAGACCCACAATCAGCGCTTCAAAAACTGAAAGAACTCAATGTATCAAGAGGTCCTTTACAATAAAGCTGTAATTATAAATTATATTTTGAAATTACACAGAAAAGATCAGGTAAAAGCAAAGATACTGTGTTGGGAGTCTTCAGAGAAACAGAACCAATAGGATATATAGAGATATATGTAAGAGGAGGTTTATCTTAGGAATTGGCTCATGTGGTTATGAAGACTGAGAAATCCCACAGTCTGCCTTCTGCAAGCTATAGAGCCGGGAAGTCTGGAATTATAATTCATTTTGAGGCCGTAGGACTGGGAGCTGTTGGTATGAGTCCCGGAGTCCCAGGACCCAAGAACTAGGAGTTCAGATGTAGCAGCCCAAGAAGAGAGACAATTTGTCCTTCCTCTGCCTGTTTGTTCTGTTCAGGCCCTCAAAGAATTCGATAATGCCTATCATATCATCATGATGAGGGCAAGTCTTTTTTACTCGATCTACTGATTCAAATACTAATCTTTTCCAGAAATACCCTCACAGATACACTCAGAAATAATGTTTCACCAGCTATCTGAGCATCCCATAGCCCAGTCAAGTTGACACACAAAATTAACCATCACAGATAGCTCTCTTTTTCTACCATTCCCCCCTTGTCATCCACATTATGGTCCTTCTATACTCTGTGTACATCATTATGTTCTCAGGGGGTGTAATTTGACTGGCACTACACTTGAATCCTTGAAATAGCAAGTTGTTTATAGTAAGGGTTTATGCCCTTCTTATTTCATTACACATAGTAAAATTATATTTAGATAGAAAAACAATGGTAGCCTAGCTGGTTCTGCTTCATCTCCTCTGATCATTTAACACACATTTTTCTCTCTAATTAAATTATTATTCTTTTCTCTGTTTAGTGGAATTATCTCAGAGCTTCTGTGGTATTTCCATAATTTCTTTGAGAATTTATTTTAATGGTTTTTCCACCGAAGAATCAAATAATGAACCCCCCAAAATACATTAGGACTGATTACAAAGTTGGAATATTACATTCTCTGATGATCTTTCAAGACTAGGACAAACTGCTTTGGTTCATTATTCTTGAACTCATTTCATATAAATTTTAAATACAAAGTTTCTAAATTATAAAAAATTTAGAATACGTTTTGTTAAAATGCTTTGATTTCAATATCTGTTATAAACATACTAAAATATTAAGTTTAAACCCACTAATTTTTTAAATTTTGAAATAATTTTGGACTTGAAGAGTTTCAAAACTAGTACAGAAAGTACTCATATACGTACCTTTTACTCATATTCTTCTAATGTTAATATCTTTTACAACCATGGTACATTTATCAAAACCAAGAAATTAACTTTGGTACAATACTATTAAGTAAACTAGACTTCATTTGGAATAAAGTATGGCATGGGGAACCTAAAACATGTATTACTTGTCCTTAGCTAGGTGAGACAAACTCTGTTTCTGTATTGTGTTATTAAACCATCAGAAACAACATGCTTGAACTCTGATCTTAATTCACATAAAGGTGCTGAGTGCTGTGTTACAAGATTTTGTTATATTATCAGAATTTATTGTGTTCATTTTTAAAAATATGCATTTGATGAACATTTTAAATTTACATAATTTTTACCCAGCTGTCTTTAAGAAGGGACCTGAATAAAACAAAGGATTCTTCAAATGAATGAATGCTTGCTTAATCAGCTAATCAGAAATGTGTTATGTAATACATTTTATTTGCTTTAGCTACTAGGATAAATTGACAGAAATAACTTCTCTTTGGTACCTGGTAAAATATCTTTGTTTTCTTTCAGTGGTTTTTATCATTAAAATAACTCATCATTAATTGACTTGTAAAATATTCTTTATTTCTAAAATATTAGAGAAAAGTTTAGTGGTAGAATGTTCCTATAAAACTTGTAAAGTCTACAATGTGAGTTTCATCTTGGTTTATATCAGATGAGGAAGGTAGAAAATTAACAGAAACCAGAAGACTTTGATTTGGTGTTGAAAGTTTTCCTAGTAAATGTAATTTAGTATTACACATTATTAAAGGTTTGAACTCTGTCGTGTGCTTGTTTAGATTTAGATTTTGCTTCTTTTTCCCCGTATTTTTTTCTTTTAAAAAATGTAAATTAGGATGCCAGTTTGCTCTATGAAGATATATATACCTTAAGGATTTAACTATAGATACATTAGCCACCATTTAGAACATGATGATATTTGGGCCACAAAATTTGTCCTTTGTAGAGCTGAGCTCTGGTTTGTAAATAATTTGTGGCAAGCAGGATTTTATGTATTTTTATGTAATTATATTAATGGATTTGCAGATATTATGCATTCTCTCTAACTTTAAGGTACAGGGAATAGGTTTCTCTAGGTAGTGATGTCCCCAAATTTGGCAGCTTATCAGAATCTTGTGGAGCAGTTGTTAAAAATAAAGAATACTGGAGATTTTGGGTTGATTGGATTTAGATAGGGCCTAGGCTATATAGCCTTCATTTTACATCTTAGAACTGCCTTTCTGGAGGCCGAGAACTTCTCCCATTAAAAAAAAAGGGCGAGGGGGCTTCCCTGGTTGCGCAGTGGTTAAGAATCTGCCTGCCAATCCAGGGGACATGGTCCCTGGTCCGGAAGGTCCCACATGCTGCGGAGCAACTAAGCCCGTGCGCCACAACTACTGAGCCTGTGAGCCACAACTACTGAGCCCACGCGCTACAACTACTGAAGCCCGCGTGCCTAGAGCCTGTGCTTTGCAATGAGAAGCCCGCACACTGCAATGAAGACCTGACGTGGCCAAAAATAAATAAATTTATTAAAAAAACCAATAATTTATTGAGATAAAATTTCACATACATTAAATTAACCATTTAAAGTGAACACAATTCAGTGACATTTAGTACATTCCCAGCGTGGTACATCTAACACCTCTATTTGTAAGGCATTTCCATCACTCCAATGTAAAACATCTTACCCATGAAGTGATTCTTCTCCATTCCCATTTCTCCCTAGTCTCTGACAACCACCAGTCAGATTTATGTCTCTATTTATCCATTCTGGGTATTTCATATAAATGGAATCATACAATATGTGACCTTTTTTGTGTGGCTTTCACTTAGCATAATGTTTTGGAGGTTCATCCATGTTGTAGCATGTATTAGTACTTCATTCCTCTTCATGGCTGAATAATATTGCATTGGTTGGATATATCACAGTTTATCCATCTCTCTATTGATGGGCATTTGGTCTGTGTCCACCTTTTTTTTTTTTTTAACATCTTTATTGGAGTATAATTGCTTTAAAATGGTGTGTTAGTTTCTGCTTTATAACAGAGCGAATCAGCTATACATATACCTATATCCCCATATCTCCTCCCTCTTGCGTCTCCCTCCCATCCTCTCTATCCCACCCCTCTAGGTGGTCACAAAGCACAGAGCTGATCTCCCTGTGCTATGCAGCTGCTTCCCACTAGCTATCTATTTTACATTGGGTAGTATATATATGTCCATGCCACTCTCTCACTTCATCCCAGCTTACCTGTCCCCCTCCCCGTGTCCTCAAGTCCATTCTCTACGTCTGCGTCTTTATACCTGTCCTGCCCCTAGGTTCCTCAGAACCATTTTTTTTGTGTCCACCTTTTGTATATATAGATAGTGCTGCTATAACCATGTGTATACATGTACTTGTTTAAATACTTTTTTCACTTCTTTTGGTTGTATACCTAGGAATGGAATTGCAGGGGTCAAATTGTGATCCTGTGTTTTACTCTTTGAGGAACTGCCAAACTGTTCTATAGCAGATGAACCCCCTCACCAACCACCAGCAATTTATGAGGGTTCCAGTTTCTCTACATCCATCCTTATTTTGCATTTTTAAATTTTAATTATAGCTATCCTAAGGAGATATGATGTGATAACTCACTGTCATTTTGATTTGTATTTCCCTAATGACTAATGATATTGAGCATCCTTTCATGTGCTTATTGTCCGTTTATGTATCTTCTTTTGAGAAATGTCTGTTCAAGTCCTTTGTTCATTTTTTAATTGGCTAGTTTTTTTTTTGTCATTGAGTCACAGAAGTTCCTTATATATTATGGACATTAAATTCTTATTAGATGTATGACTTGCAGATACTTTTGTATTTATAGGTTGTTTTTTTTCACTTTCTTTGGTAATGTCCTTTGCACAAAATTTTTTCATTTTAATGAGGTCTAGTTTATCTTTTTTTGTTTGCTTGTTTGTTGCTCATGCTTTTTGTGTTGTACCTAAAAAATCCATTGCCAAATCCAAGGTCATGAAAATTTTACACACGCACCCTTTTTTTAAGAGTTGATGATTTTAGCTCTTAGATCTTTGTTCCATCTTGAGTTAATTTTGTATATGGTATGAGGTGGGAGTTCAGTTTCCTTTTGTTTTTGGAAGTCCAGTCCCAGCATCATTTGCTGAAGAGACTGTTCTTTTCCCATTGAATGGACTTAACCATCTTGTCAAAAATCAATTGGCAATGTATGGGTCCGTTTATGGACTCTTAGTTCTATTTCCTTGGTCTATATGTCTATCATTATGCCAATCCTAAACTGTCTTCTTGTCTGTAGCTTTATAGTAAGTTTTGAAATCAGGAAGTGTGAGTCCTTCGACTTTATTATTCTTCTCCAAGATTGTTTTGGCTATTGTGGGTCCCTTAAATTTCCATGTAAGTTTTAGGAACAGTCTGTCAGTTTCTACAGAAAGGGAAGCTAGGATTTTGATTGGGATTGCATTGAGTCTGTAGCTCAAACTGGGGAATATTGCCAACGTCAAGTCTTCCTACCCATGAATGTGGGCTGTTTTTCTATTTATTTAAGTCTTTAATTTCTTTGAGCTATGTTTTGTGGCTTTCTGTGTACAGGACTTTCACCTCCCTGGTTAGATTTATTCCTAGATATTTTATTCTTTTAGAGGCCATTGTAAATGGAATTGTTTGCTTAATTTGGTTTTTGTTGTTGTTGTTGTTGTTAATATTTATTTATTTATTTAATTGTGCTGGGTCTTAGTTGCAGCAGGTGGGCTCCTTAGTTGTGGCATGGGAACTCTTAGTTGTGGCACGCATGTGGGATCTAGTTCCCTCACCTGTGGGATTGAATCCCCCAGCCCCCTGCATTGGGAGCGCAGAGTCTTAACCACTGTGCCACCAGGGAAGTCCTGCTTAATTTTTTATTTAGGTTATTCATCACTGGTGTATAAAAATGAATTTTTTTTTTTTTTTTTGCCACGCTACACAGCTTGCAGGATCTTAGTTCCCCGACCACGGATCAAACCCGGGCCCTTGGCAGTGATAGTACGGAGTCCTAACCACTGGACCGCCAGGGAATCCCAAAATGAAACTGATTTTTGAGTGTTGATCTTGTATCGTACAACTTTGCTGAATTGATTAGGTCTAGTAGCTTTCTTGTGAATTCTTTGGAATTTTCTTTGACATTTGCAATGGAAATAGATTTACTTCTTCCTTTTCAATTTGTACACTTTAAAATTTTCTTTTTCTTCTCTAATTGCTCTGGCTATAACTTTCAGGACAGTGTTAAATAGCAGTGGTGAAAGTGGGTGCCCTTGTCTTATTTCTGATCTTAGGAGGAGAGTTTTCACCATTAATTAAGTATGCTGTTTATTAGCTGTGGGTTTTTTGTTTTTGTTTTTTTAAATAAATTCCCTTTACAATTTTAAGATAGCTAGAAGGTAACTGTAGTTTTCTGAGTGTTTTTATTATGAGAAAGTGTTGGGTCTTGTCAAGTGCTTTGTCTGCATCAGTTGAGATGCCCATCTTTTAATATGTCATTTCTAAGTACAGATCTATTTTTGTCATTTCACTACTAAGAAATTTTACTTACACACATATTAAACTCTGAACAAAGTAACATACTCCTCTGGACTAATTTTTGTGCTCTATTTTTCATTCAAGCTGTGTTCTTCACTCCTTTTGTAGGTAGAATAATGGTCCCTCAGAGATGTCTACATTCTAATCCCTGGAACCTGTGTTATGTTAGATTACATGTTAAGAGGAATTAAGGTTGCTTATCAGATGACCTTAAACTAAGATTATTCTGGATTATCTAGGTGCGCCCAGTGTAATCACAAGGGTCCTTTAAAGTGGAAGAGGTAGGGTAGGCAGAAAATGAGAGTGAGGAGATGTGACTTTGGAAGAAAGGCTCAAAAATGCAACATTGCTTGTTTTGAGGATTAAAGGAAGGGGGCCAAGAACAAAGGAATGTGGGTGGCCTTTAGAAGACAGAAAGGGCAAGGAAAGGGATTCTTTCTTAGAGCCTCCAGGAAGGAATGCATTGCTGCCCACACATTGACTTTTAGCTCTGTGAAGAGTGTCAGACTTAGACCTACAAAACTGTAAAATAATAAATTTGTGTTGTTTTAAGCCACTGAGTTTGTGGTAATTGGTGTTTTATTTTATTTATGATGCTGGTTTCTTCAGGCAATCTCATGTCTGAATTTCCCTTAGGTTATTAAAATTGTAATCATTATTGAAAGCCCATCTCAAAGCTTCCTCAACGATTAAGCTTTTTGTTTTTCTTCCACACCATCTCCCACGTGTCCTCTCCAAATATACCTAGTTTCTCTCTCCTTGTTTCTGTAGTGCTTTTTTACCTTCCTCATGTTATCTAACAATACAGAGTTTTGGAATATAATATTCAGTAATGACTTTATTAAAATTTTATTCTCCTTTAAAAAATGTTCTGTTATCTTGGTGTGTGTAAATTTGGGTTTATATGTAAGTTTTTTTCACTTTATATGGTTACACCTCTAATTTTTTAAACATTTGAATCTTTTGTTTCATTTTAGACTGAGAGATAGGCAACTGTATCGTTCTCAGTCTTGTCTTTTCTGTTAACAATCTGTATTGCATATGGTAGACAATCCATATATGTTTGACTTTAAATGTACTTGTAATTTAGGTCCTACAATTTAAATTTATGAACCAGAATATTATAGTGGTGAATTCTTCTATCCATATACTGAGGGATTATATATATAATTAAGTTGTTGTGAGGCATGTGTCAGTTTATATAAACCATATTTATTGAAACCAGTGATTAATATTAAAGGTGATTATAGCTTCTCTCCAGGCATATTTTAAGCAAGGTCAGATTTTTTTTGTTTGTTTTAATGTTAGATGTGTAAAAATAGAGAGATTTAGTTGCTTCTCAAGACTCTTGAATCATTGATTTATCACGTTTGTCTGTTTCTATTTTTAAATGATTTGTTTTAGAAGGATGGTGTTACAGATATAGTGTTTCTTTTTTTAACTAAGAAATGTATTTTGGAGATTGGTCAAAATGAATATTTATAATATAAAAAAATGTTTAATTCTTCTTTATCATTGATTCCAAACAAGAAGAAAAAGCAGAATTGTTTACTCCCCTAATGGTAAGAAAACAAGTCTTCTAGGAGTAAAAGAAATTTCAACAGAATTGATATTTTTTCAATAACATACTTTTGAGTATTTACTGAATGTGATATTTGTGTCTCGTAGAATGGAGATGTATGCATTTCAATTCTTCATCCACCTGTAGATGACCCACAGAGTGGAGAACTGCCCTCTGAAAGGTGGAATCCTACTCAAAATGTCAGGTAAGGAATTACATAAGGAATAATCTGGCTTTTAGGTGGCTCTTAAGATTGGATATTATCTTTTAACAAGTACAAACGAATCCTTTCTATATTTGGTTGTTTTGTCTTCTACTGGAGCTTTAAGTAGCATGTATGCCTCATTTTGAAGAGTTGTAATTCTGGAGTAATAATGCATATGTTACTCATTTCTCTGTGTTCACTTTGGAAGAACGTTTCTGCTCTGAATTCTTCCTCTTACATTAAGTTCCATCCTGCTGCTTTGGATTTCATGAGTTCCATGTTTGGATTGGTTGCTTCCTTATTCTAGGATTCTTATTACTTTTTGCTGAAAAGTCTTAGTCTTTACACTTTGTTTATCCATTCACCAGTTGATGGACATTTGGGTTGTTTCTGCTTCTTGGCTATTATGAATTAATGCTGCTGTGAACATTGTGTGACATTGAACATTGTGTGCAAGTTTTTATGTGTACATATGTTTTCATTTCCTTGGACATATACCTGGAAATGGAATTGGGGGTGCATAACTCAGTGTTTAACTTCTTGAGGAACTGCCGTATTTTCCAACATGGCTGCACTAAATTTTAGAGCATTCCCACCAGCAGTGTGTGAGAATTCTAATTTCTCCACATCTTTGTTAACACTTGTTATTTTCCATGTCTTTTATTATAGCCATCCCAGACGGTGGATGTGGTATTCTCATTGTAGTTTTGTCATTAGTGTGTTTCTTTTAAAATAACTGTCAAAATTTTAGATTGGTTTTAGATTTTTAGAAAAATTATGAGGAAAGTACAGATAGTTCCCATATTCCCCACACCTGCCAGATTTCTTTGTTATTAACATCTAACATTCATTTGGTTCATTTATTACAGTTAGTGAACCTGTATTAGTACATTATTATTGACTAAAGTCCATACTCTTACACGTTTCCTTAATTTTTACCTAATGTCATTTTTCTGCTCTGAGATCCCCATGATAGATAGCACAGTATATTTAATAGACAGTTCTCCTTAGACAACTGCAACAGTTTCTTGGACTTTCCTTGGTTTTGATGACCTTAACAATTTTGAGGAATACTGATCAGGTATTTTGTAGAATGCCCCCCAAATGGGAATATTTTTTCTGATGTTTTTCTGCTTATTATACTGGAGTTACGAGTGTTGGGGAGGAAGACATGGAGGTAAAGTACATTTTCATCATGTCATAGCAGGGGTACATACTGTCAGCCTGACTTACCACTCTTGATGTTAACATTCATCACCTGGCTGAGACTCTTGTTTTTAGGATTTCTCCTCTGTAAAGTTCCTCCTGTCCCCCTTTCTGTTCTGTATAAGGGAAGTCCTAGGTGCAGCCCACACTAAGGAGGGGGGAGTTATACTCCCTCAAGGCTGAGATATCTGTATAAGTTACTTCAATTCCTCTGCACAGGAGATTAATCTGCTCTCCCCCATTTACTCATTCATTCATTTTGTTAATCATTTTTAATGATCTGGAAGCTAGTAACTCAATTAGAATCTCCATTTTTGTCAAAAGCAAAGAACTTGAAGCTTCCTGATGCACACAAGGATTTCTTACCTGTCTCTTATCAAGTTATGTGTTTGCTTCCCACCTTCTGGGAAGAGTAGACCAAAAAGCCTATTCAAGACATATCAAATACTATTGATTATGCTGGTTACTCATTTCTTTAGGTACTTTGTTCCATCCAGTATACTTAGAAAGGATTGGGAAAATAGATACATTTTAGATTTCAACACATCTTGCCAGTATATTTTTTTAATGAGAAAAAGCTGACTTCCCTTTTTAATTTAAATAAATGTGTTGATACACCTCACCTTGACAAACATCATGCCTCTGAATAATTCTCAGATAGATCAGGCGTTGAGACTTGCCATGTTTATTATGTCTATAAAATAAGGAAACATTGCATATTCCATATACTTTCTGCTTTACTTTAGTGGGACTTTCCCTCGGCGATGATGCATACGGGCCTCTCACTGTTGTGGCCTCGCCCATTGCGGAGCACAGGCTCCGGACTCGCAGGCTCAGCGGCCATGGCTCACGGGCCCAGCCGCTCCACGGCATGTGGGATCTTCCTGGACCGGGGCACGAACCCGTCTCTCAACCACTGTGCCACCAAGGAAGCCCTGATTGCATTTCTTAACAATAATCAGAGATGGAATTAATTTGATTTAGTGAAAATATAATTCCAGCAGCCCTAATCTATACATATCTGAATTTATTATACTCCACTATATAGCAAAATACTTTTTTTTTAACATCACTGTGCTTTTAACAAAATTATTTATGAGAAGGGAAAAGCAGTCGGCTCTATTTGTAAATTTCTCTTTGTTTTGTACTTCTGATGTTTCATCACTAGGCAATGCACCATAGAAATATTTGGGATGTGTGGGAGGTATGCATTTCTTGTAAAGGGCAGTTGTGAAAAGGGAAGCTGGAAAGGAGAACTGATAGGATATTTCGTATGTCTCCAGGGGCATGTATATATTAGTTTTAAGACCATTGTTTTACACGGGATCTTTTATGATCATTAGTAAAATTAGTATATTTCTACTTCATCCCCTCATATCCATATATCACACAGTTGTTAGCTGATTATTTAGACCTTTAACTTATACATACTTATTACTAGATTTTTCAGCATCAAATGGTATACTGACACTTAGATATAAAAGAAAAGGAAACCTTCTATCTCCCCCTTCTAACTTTTAAATATTACTGTTTCTTTATTGCCAGGGTTATAAAATTTATAATCTGTACTCCTCTGTAGCTTAATCCCAGTTTTAAAAATTCTTATTCCTGTTGTTAAATGAATTCATTGTTTGTTCCTCATTATTTACCTTCCTTTGGTCTATTAACTGGCTGAAATTGTCCATCAGTAATTTCTCAAGGGATTGCTCCTAGGAGCTATATTACATTCCCTGAGTTGTTACTTGTTCAAAATACTATGTGCTTGTGTATATGGGAGTATACGTGTGTTTGCCATTATACTTCAAATGACAGATTTTAACTAGATATAAGGTTTCAGGATCATGCTTTCTTTCCTTGAGGATATTATGGGCATTACTCTGTTGTTGCCTTGGAGACATTTGGCTACCCTATTTCTCATCTCTTTCACACTATATAATTGTTTAAGAGGCTGGCATGCTTTCGAAAGAAACACATTATTTTATCAGTAAAATTAAACTGGCAGTGTAGAGAAAAGGTTTTAAATATCTTGGAAGATTTGTTGAAAAACGACCAAAAATGCAGAGTTGTCCTTTTTTTTTTTTTTTTTTTTTTTCGGTACGTGGGCCTCTCACTGTTTTGGCCTCTCCTGTTGCGGAGCACAGGCTCCGGACGCGCAGACTCA
>NW_006798684.1:993543-1007788 GCF_000442215.2 Lipotes vexillifer | reverse complement strand
CCCGTGTCCCCTGCATCGGCAGGCGGACTCTCAACCACTGCGCCACCAGGGAAGCCCCAGGGTTGTCCTCTAAGTATGATTTTGGTGCTTGTTTTTCAGGGCTAGTAGTAACCCTAGACTAGAAGAAGTAGTAGCTCTAAGGTGTCAGTGATTCTTGCTTTTGGAGGTTGAATTTTGAATCAAATGCTTCACATACCACCACCACACCCACCCTTTGAGAAAACAAGCCTCCTCCTCTTTTTTTTTTTTTTTTTTTGGTGCGGCTTAAACAACAGAAATTTATTATTTCACATTTCTGGACTCTATAAGGTACCGGCAAGGTTAATTTCTTCGGAGGCTTCTCTCCTCATCTTGTCTTCTCTCTTTGTCTTCACATGGTCTTCCCTCTGTTCATGTCTGTGTCCTAATTGCCTCTTCTTATAAGGACATTAGTTATACTGGATTAAGACCTGTTCTAAGGACCTTATTTTAACTTAATTACCTCTTGAAAGACTCTGTCTCCAAATATAGTCTGAGGTACTGGGGGTTAAAACTTCAGTATAGAATTTGAAGCCTCCCTGTTCTTTAGATGCAAAGCCCCAAACAAGATTTTTCTCATTGCATTCTCATGCTGCTTGGATGGACAATCTATTACCATTACCCACAGGAATTCAAAATTTTTGCCTTTCCTTCTATGTAAATACACACAGACTGTATTTGCCTTGTCTCAGCCTAAAATATTATAAACATTTTTTCTTTTTAAGAAAGGTCTGTTTGGGGAATTCCCTGGTGGTCCAGTGGTTAGGATTCAGTGCTTTCACTGCTGTGGCCCAGGTTCAATCCCTGGTCAGGGAACTAAGATCCCACAAACGATGTGGCACGGGCAAAAAAAAAAAAAGAAAAAAAAAGAAAAGAAAAGAAAGGCCTGTTTCTCATTTAATCCATTCCTTTCGGGGCAGGGAACTCCTTTCATATTAATCTGCCCTTTAAAACTACCTTAGCCACTTTGGGTACCAGCATCATTTTTTTTTCTCTCTGGGCCCTCAGGTCACCTGAGCCCCAATTTAGAAGCACCTGGACTTCACATGAGGGATTGCCTTCCCTGCGTTTATGCTTTTTTTATTTAGAGGCTTCACAACCAGAACTTAGTTATCTTCAGATTGCCCCTTTAATCTTCATCTATGGCTCTAAAAGGTATTTGCATTGGAAATCGTTACCTTCTTGGACCTTTTTGTTTCTTTCTTAGTTCCATATAACCATTGGATGGTTCTTCAATGTGTTGCTTGGGGTGGGAGAGTGAATGGAGAGTTTTGGTGTTTGTGGACTTCTAGGGGGGACATAGAGTGTTTTGCATGCCTTGTGGAATGTCATCTGGAACACCTGGTGATGTCCAGAACTCTGAAAAGTCAGGGAAGTACTACCTAATGTGGGACACGTTTCCCTTTCCCATTTGTTTCTGTGTTATTTGTTTTGAGACAAGGGAGCTCCTTAAGGTAGTAAACTGTACATATTTCTCACAGGCTATTTACGGCACTGAAATATCAAGAGGCAAGATACGAGATGCCAGGGATTTTCCTTTATATCCCTTTGCTACTAAATTATCCAGAGTAAGCACTGTCTGACTAAGGGTTCTAAGCTCCATATCCAGTTTATGGCTGTAGCCAAGACAGCAGTGGAGGTGGCAGAAGGTTCAATTCAGCCTGTTGTAGGGTCTTGACTGCTGAATGGCACTGTTACGTGAAAGTGGTTCCATGTTCACGTGTTTGGACTCCTCCATGACCACCTGCACTAGTCTTTCATTTAACACCTCAGTGAACATATTCAGAAAATAAAGTTGTACAGGCTTTTGTAACCTCAAGAAGAGTAAGGAATTCCTGTTACCTTTGAGAGCCGAAGTTGATTTATATAACAAGACCTAGTGAGTAGTGAGAGTTGGCTAAAGGGGAAAGCAAGAAAAATGTAGTATGCTACAACTGTAGGGATCCAGAGCAGCAGCCAGCTAGCTCCCACTAAAAGCTCAGTAGTTCTCCTCCTCTTAGAGGAAGCCTGCATACTTTCTGGAAGAAGAGATCCACAGTCCTATCCTCAGATGTCCAGGGTTAAGTTTAGGGGGTGAGAGTTCCTTACGGAATTGGGAAGTTTTGAGGTGTAGGCATTAGTCAGCAAAGAATGAAGTTGGGAGGATAGGGCCCCCTGATGCTGCTACATGTATGTGATTAGGAGTCCACAACACCATGCCTCTTCTTGGTGAAACAAACAAAATGTGCCTTAATCCATGTTCTGTCCAGAACCAAGTGGGAGCTTCCAGGGGGTGGGTGAGGTGGGTGGGTAGGGGGTCTCTCAGACCTTGCAGTAGAATTCACAAGTGGGCACCAGCCCCAGAACTACTTGCCATACCTGCTGCAGGCTCTTGGATACGAAAGTGGTCTTTGGTAGGGATTTGCTTTCCTTTGAAGGTTAGATAACAATGTTTTCTTTGCCGCTGTGAAGATGTATCATGGGACCAGATTTATGGATCCACTCCAGAGGCCACACCTTCATGTAGAAGCTCAGGAGTAGGGTAGGGTGTTGTTTTCCTATCTAGTCTTCTCTGTAACCCACTGAAAGGGCTAGAGACTGCTGCAGTGATTGGGTGGCAAAGTAGACAACGTCATAGGAAATGGCTATGGCTGTGCTGTTCCTAGGGCTCCTGTAAACCCCATTCTGGGCCAGGACTATTTTATTTACTTGCTCCCTTGATGTTTGCATATTGGGTCCCACTGCACTCAGATTGCTAGTTTCATTCTGTGCAAATGATATGTATTTTGTGTATTTAAAATTTTTCCTTTTTAAACTAAAATGTTGTGATTTGGTCATTTTGTGTATTTTAATCTGAGACCCTTATTCCTACCATGTGTTCTCAGGGGTATGTCAGTCAACGGTAGCTCCAGGGACTGCACAGCAGGAACTGTTGTATTTGTTAGTTGCTTTATTATTATTTTTTTAATATTTTATTTATTTATTTGGCTGCTCTGGGTCTTGGTTGTGGCACATGGGATCTTCGTTGCGGCATGCAGGATCTTTGGTTGCGGCATGCGAACTCTTAGTTACAGCATGTGGGATCTAGTTCCCTGACCAGGGAGTGAACCCAGGCCCCCTGCATTGGAAGCTGGTAGTCTTAGCCACTGGACCACCAGGAAGTCCCTGTTAGGTGCTTTAGCAGCATAAAGAAAAACTGTTAGTAGTATGTGGGCTCATTAAGCTACCACGTTTTATCTTCCCAGTCATAACAGACTTCTTTACCATGATGTGCTCTTTAAATTTCTCTCCCATCTTAAAAACATATGAGGATTGGGTTTTAATTGGGTGATCTTCTGGTGTTACTGGTCCATCTTTTGAAATAGTGTAAATGAGAGATTAAAAGAACCCTTCTAGGTCAACTAGAAGGGTCAGGCAATGAGCTTTGCTTCTCTATACGTCACTTTTTATCAAATTAAGGCCTGTAAAATCTAAGAATCTCAATCATTCAAACTCTCTTTCAGTATTTCTATGTATGTTTTAAGAGTCAAGTAAGTTGGAGTTTTAAAGAATGACCCCTTTCTACCGCACACGTTGCCTGGGAGGGTCTGTGTATGCACTGGACGAAAAATGCCCATCTTTAGTCCTACAGAATTCCAAACTTTTGCTGCTTGGCTTCTGGGGAGACCCATAAGCCATGTCTTTGTTGAGCTAAGGCCAGTTTCTGCCCTGCCTGCTAAAATTGTACTTGTGGTGACGTAGTAGCTAACAGAGAAAGGGCAGACCCATCTCATTGATTACTGTCTGTATGTTGAAAAGGGACAAATACAGTATTACCCATTGGGTCACAGATGTTTAATTATGATTTCCTATCTCCCTTAAATACTTCTTTCTTCTGAAAAAAATACAATAAATGAGACAGGATTTTAAAATACTTACTGAAACTAACAACACCAAAAAATAGCAACAACAACAACAAAAGAGGTAATTGTTGGAATCGCTTCAGGATTCAATTGTGTTTTGTATGTTCTACATACATTTCATTTTTCCACTCTATAAAAATAGGATTAACAATACTACCTTGCAGAGTTGTTTACCATGCTACAGATGTAACACCTGTGTTAAATTATTTTGGTACAAGTGCCAGACAGTTTAAACTATGTATGATATTGCTTCCCATCCTTTTCCAGTCATGTTACATAGAAAATATGAAATGATAGTATTCGTAGATCACAATGTAGTAAGCTGAAGATGCTCCTTTGGCCAGAAGTTATTGTTCCAGAGGCTCAAGTTGTCCCAGGTCCTACCTACCAATCTGCCTGAGGGAATCACATACAATTTACCTGTAACCCACTCACAACATACTGGTTGGGAAATTTTGAATAGGATATTGCATATGAATTGCATCAGGAATCTTCATTCGTGTTGGAGTCCTTTGCCAGCACTTGGTGGTATGTCTACTGCTGTGGGTAGGTAGGTTTTTATGAAGGTGTGGTATGGTTGTTGTTTGAAGGTGTAGTAGAGGAAGGAGATTAACCCCATCTGAATCAGTGGAATGGATTCCCTGTGCAAAAAATGGCTCTACTCTCCAGACAAAGGGAGGAAGTGAAAACGTGCTGAGTTAATAACTATTATCACAGTCAACTATAGTTAGTGCCTGAGGCTTCTGAAAGCATCATGTATTTCAGTTTAGGGAGTGAGTACATGGTATTAGAAGTGAGTTTCTTATGATAGAACTGGCTGATTCACCATTTTAAAAAATTGTACTTCACAATATGGCATTTAAATAATAAACACAAGATATAAGAAAATCAACCTGGTGAAACCACTTCTGGGAAAAATTTCCTAATTCAGTTAATATAATTCATCTAGACCTGTGCTGTCCAGTATGATAGCCACTGACTACATGTGGCTATTTAAACTTAATTAAAATTAGTACTAAAAAACTCATTTCTTCAGTTGCATAATCTACTTTTCAAAGTGCTCAGTGGCCACATGTAGTGGTTACCATATTGGATAACACACAGACTATACATTTCCATCATCACAGAAAGTTGTAAAGAAATGCTGATCTGGACCATTAAACTGTACCACAGTTTGTCCTTATCCTGCTTATCTTTCTATCAGGTTTTGTGTATGTTTTCTTCTGAAGCAATCCTTACGGAATTTTTCTTTCGCTCCTAGGATATTGTCAGTCCATTTTGCATTTTTGGCAATGATGAGTTTCTTTAAATCTTCTTAGTGTAATTACTGAAGAAGTCCAGAAGGATGGAAGTGGGGGTACAGGGAGTTATTCTTACCCTAATAGAGAGGTGGGGGGTGTATATGTGGTAAATGAATTTGAACTAGATGGGAAAGTTTTCTTTGAAAGTGCCTTTGTCATAATCTTGTATAATCACATAACAGAAACTCTCTACCCTTTTTAGGAAAAGGTTTCATCAAATCAAACATCTAATTGCCTGGTTCCCTCCCTTTATTTTTTGCTTGGGGCCAGGAGCAAAAGGCTATTTTGCAACAACAAAATCTATAACCTCGCACCAATGAGAAAAGGTAGAGAAATTTAATTTTTCCTCCCATGTTTCTCCTTACTTACATGCACATAACTTTTAGGGGAGAAAAAAGCCTGGGAACTATTTCAAACATTTTTGGAGCTTATTGAGCTTATTTTATTTCACAGAAACTTTATTCCCTGTGATTAAGGTGTCTAGTTTTTATCTGTGGATGAAAATTTCCCACAAGATTTCTAAGCCCTGAGAGATCAGGGATGGCAACTAACTCTCTCACTATTGTACATCCAACATCTCACTAGATGCCTCTGGCACAATAGTAAGGGCTTAGTAAATATTTTTTGAATCAAGATTTCTGTTATTCAGAGACTAGTCTTCCATGTCAAGGCTATTGCTTTTTCTCCATTCTCCTGCTTAACTCTTATCTTGCTTCCCTTAGAAGTATGGGAAAGAAATACATTTGTATGTAATATTGGTTTTCAGATCTTCTAAGCAGCCATGATATGAATTAGATATATGGAGTAGCATCATTTTTACCCTTTTCCACAAAAAGATTGCCTTTAAGCTAAATGTTTTTTGCTTCTGCTTTTTCCTATTGCACTTAACTTGTTAATTTTTTAAATGTTATTTGAAAAGCTTCCAGACCTCCAATTTTTGTAGATTGGAACATGTTGCCAGTTAAGACAGTGCCTTCTACAGAGTTCATATTTTGCCCTGCAACCTAACTTTTATGCTAAACTCAGATTCCCTCTGCTTTGTCTCCCAGGTAGCAGCTTGTTCCTAGCCTAGCCAGATGAGTACTGAAAACAAAATTTTGATACTCTATTTCCATTTCCCTAAAGTCTCAAATATTATAGTCTTAAATTTAAAACAAAATACTATTGAATACTGTGAATATGAGTATTCATAGCTGACCCTTTTTTCCTGTTTCTAGGACTATCCTGTTAAGTGTAATCTCATTGCTTAATGAGCCCAACACCTTCTCCCCAGCCAATGTGGATGCCTCGGTTATGTTCAGGAAATGGAGGGACAGTAAAGGAAAAGACAAAGAATATGCTGAAATCATTAGGTAAGGTGTTTTGTTTTGTCTTCTGTTTGATTACTTCAAGTCTTCATACAGAGCCAAAGTATATCCTAGAACCAAGGGTTTAAATTGAACTTAAATATCCACTCCACTTCTGTCAGTTAGACTTATTGTTTGGGAAGAGGTTTCTGCCTGAGCCTAATGAGTTTGGCTTTTGAGACAGCAAATCTGATTTCCCAGGAAACAGAACTTCCAGGTTCTAAACTAGTCAAGTTTGCAAACTTTTCCTCCTGATCATTTTAGGGACACTATTCTGGGTTTTGAACATGTCCTTTAAATGTATCAAACACCCAGTGTATTCCAGACATTCCAGGTATTTTTGTTTTCAAATTTTTTATTAACGAAACCCTATATGACCTTTCTGACCATAGCAGCAAGTATCTTCTGGGAATCACCATTATCAGCAACTCTAGTATATGGTTTAACAGAGCCCTAGAATAAGAATCAGGAGACTTGGAATATACTCCTAGCTCTGTCACTGTCATGTGACCTTTTATCAGTTAACTTTTGGGGTTTTTTAATATTTCCATCTGTTAAAAAAAAAAAAGGTATTAGGCTCAACCATTCATCTGTCAAATTATATCCTACATAGGATATAAGATTTTCCTAACAGTACGTAAGGATTGGTAGAGCCCCAAGGACTGTTGCAGCACATTCTGTGACTTTTCAAAGTCCCTCTCTATAAATCTAGTTGGCATGATACCATGTGATATTAAAAAAAAAAAAATGCATGTCATCTGACAGCTGAATAAGTTTTCTGCCCACTGTAATCAGCTTCTTAGACCCTCTCCCTAATCCAGAGTCATTTAATGAAATTACAAGGATAGAATCTGGGGATCTGTATTTTGTTTTTACCAAGCCATTTAGGTGACTGGTATATACCAAAGATTGAAGATAACTAGTGTAAATAGTAAAGACCTGTAAAAGTTTAGAGTGAGAGTGGACTGAGGATTGGAAAATGGGAATGCTTCATAAAATAGGACTGGAGCCTGATGTTCAAGGAAAGGTAGGATGTAAGGCATAGTCTTTCTCCTTAGAGAGCTCATACTTTTGTTTGTAAACAAAGAAATGAACATGTAATATGATAAGTGCAACTGTAGAAGCGTAAACAAGATACAGTGCAAGGAACATATAATATGGTTCCTAGGAGAGATAATGCTTCATAACCAAGAATTTTTCAGGGAGAGAGAAACATGCTTGCTAAAACACGGGTGTATAATAGCATGACACATCAAGAGAATTGTAAATTCTGATTTGAGAAGTAATGGGAAATTAAGAAAGGCATCAGGTCTTAAAAGACACTGAAGTCATAGGGTGGGTTTGGTCCTTAATCTTAGAGGTGTTGGAGTGTCACTTAAAGATTTTGTGTGAAAGGATAGTCCTATTTGAGTTCCAAAAGAACACAACTGACCAGGAGACCGGCTGAGGTTTGAGGAGGCTGAGATGAAGACTAAACTGACGTAGTAACAATCAAGAATGAGAAAACAGATTTGAAAACATTTAAGACTTTGTAGTAGTAAGAGTTATAATTTTAGGAACTGAATACTCCATGGAGGTGGACAATGAGAAATGCAGACTTGCTGAGTTAGGATTCCTATGGAACGTCAGGACGGAGACATCCAGATGCTCATTTAAGGGTATAGAGCTCAGAAGAAAAGTTTAGGCTGGACCCTGATGATTTGAGAGCTCTCAGCATAGAACCATGGGAATGGACAAGATGGTTCAAGGAGAAAGCTGTGAGAAGATTCAAGCCTGAAAGCCTCAGCAGCATCAGAATGTAAGGCAACAGGGTCCACCAAGAGAGGTCTAATTAAAAGGGAGAAGAGTGGTTGTGTTTTTGTGGGGTTTTTAAAAGTATTTATTTATTTATTTGGCTGCACCGGGTCTTAGTTGCGGCATGTGGGTTTTTTGTTTTTTTTTTTTTAAGCTGCATCGTGCGGGATCTAGTTCCCTGACCAGGGATCGAACCCAGGCCCCCTGCATTGGGAGCACAGTCTTAGCCACTGAACCACCAGGGAAGTTCTGAGAATAGTGGTTTGATGTTTTTAAGTTCAGTTTTTCTAGTCCCTCCCTTGAGGGGTCGAATTTTCATACTTGTTGAAGGAAACATTAACCTTCATGCGTTCATACAGTCAGTATTTGTTGCACAGCTGTATGTGCCCAGGCGGTGTGCTAAGCACTGGGGAAATAGAATTAACTTAGACAGGCAGGGTCTCTGCTCACATTCAGGGGTGCAAGAACAACAGAAAAATGAGCAAATGAGGAAGATGAGTAGGATAATATGAAGGAATTACAAGGGGGCTGCTTTAAGTTGGATTGTCCGAATAGGCCTCCTCTAAGGTGACATATAAGTTCATATCTGAGTGACAAGAAGCAGTCAACCGTATGTAGGGCAGAAGAGCAACTGGTCCTCACAGAAAAATCAACTAGGTATGTTTGAAGGTACTAGAAAACCCCAGAGTGGCCTGAATGTTTTGGAATTGGAGAAAGTAATGGGTGGCGAGAATGAAGCGATAGGCAGGTGGATCATGCAAGACTTTGGAATCCAACATAAGATATTTGGATTTTTCTCTAAGTAGGAGGACTATTGAGTTGTTGGGGCTGCATTCTGAGTTTAGTGCGAGAAGACAAGGCGGAAAACCTGAGGTGATTTCTGGCCAACCAGCATATGCGGTGCATGGCTTTAAATGCCCTTCAGAAGGGTCTTTTTTAAGTGTCCTTCAGAATGGTACCTGATGGGCTAGAACCTTTGGTGTAGTAGAGGGTATCTAGTCAAAGATGCTTTCAGGTAGGTAGGTACTAAAGTTCAGAAACCAGTAAGGAACTTTGGATTGTTTAGGCCAATTATAAATCCATCTTCCAGAGACTTATACAAACTATCCTCCCTTCAGGAAACAGGTGTCAGCCACTAAAGCCGAAGCAGAAAAGGATGGAGTGAAGGTCCCCACGACCCTGGCGGAATACTGCATCAAAACTAAAGTGCCTTCCAATGACAACAGCTCAGATTTGCTTTATGACGACTTGTACGACGACGACATTGATGATGAAGATGAGGAGGAGGAAGATGCCGACTGTTATGACGATGATGATTCTGGGAATGAGGAGTCGTGACGTGCTCCTTCAAGGCCCCTGTACTGCCCTGCCATCTCAGGCCAAAGGGAGGGGAGCAAGTGGGGACCTAGCAGTGGCCCCTCAGCAAAAACCTATCATGGGGGTGGGGAAAACAAACACGGCTCCTGGTGACTCCCCTTATGGATCTCAGTTTGCTCCTTTTTATGGACCTCTTAATGGAGAGAAACTAATCCTCCACAGAATGTCTGAATTCTTGCATTCTTTACCCTTCCATCATTGTATTGATTCTTTTTTTTTTTTCTTTCTTTAAACCCAAACTCCCACCTCACCTCGTCTCTGCAAAGTGTTCACAGCAAAACACGTTTGGTCTGTTTTTAGATTCTTGAAGAATTAAATAGTCTTTCATCAAGACGTTTAATGTGTTTAAAGCTGGCAACCCATCGGGAGTTCACAAGTGCTGCATATGCTGGGTAGCAAAAGAAAAAAAAAAAACCGTAAAAGCCCCACAAAACAAACTTTTTCTTAACAAAGCAAATTTGCCAAGTTTTAGCTGCTCATTTACCTTAGTGTGTGTGCATTCGTTCAGCCCCGTGGTGGTGAATTTTCTTTCCCTTCTTAAGGCTGGGGTACAGCAGGCGTCAGGGACTTTGTTCTGAACCTGTTGAAACGTGTTCCTAAGGGCACAGGGCCCTTCAGCCTAACAGAGGCCTCAGCTACTCTGAGAGATCAGATTTTGTTTTTCGAAATCGATTGGGATCTAAAGCCTGAAATAAATATTCATACTTTACATAGAACTGATTGCTATTTATTTTGAAGGCAGAGTTATTTTTTTCCCCCAGGGAGTGGGGAGAGAGTGGGGATTAGTGTGTGTGTGTGTGTGTGTGTGTGTGTGTGTGTGTGTGTGTGTGTGTGTGTGTGTGTGTGTGTGTGTGTGTGTGTGGAGTCTTAGTGACGGGAACGAAGAGTTAAAATCACTATGCTGGTTTTGGTTGATGCTGCTGGGGGAAAAAAACTACTGGGGACCACTGTTGGGAGAGAAAACATCTGTTTTATATATTTAACATGGCCTTTCCCTGAAAGATACACTCTCACCATGAGGATTTTTTTTAAGTAGCGAGTTTTACTTACTTAGTATTAATACTAGGTGCATGTGTTAAGATTTTGGTTTTCATTGAGCTGCTTATACTGATAGTGGTAACTGTGGATATGTGAGACATGCGTGACCGGTTCCCACTTTTCTCACTGGATGTGACCTGGACTTTTCTCTCCTTTCAATGTGCTCGGGCTATGGAGTGCAAGTGGAAGTTGTGCATGGAGCTTTCCCCTGAGCTGCTTTGACTCTTCTGGCAGAGCCAAGGGAGTTGGCTGTAAGCAGTGTCTGGGCAACGCTAGATCTTCCTGCCACGCAATTGCTGCAGCCTTGATTTCCCCCATGTCGATCATGTGTTACTTCAATCAATACCGAGTTCCATCAGCCTTCACCAACCAGGGACTTCTTCAGTACTTGGCGATGATTTTTGTTTCTTATGGGGGTGGGTCAGTTCACAGGAGGGCAGTGTTCTTTCAGTGGGGAAAATACCGCTATGAACCTACTTCAGATCCCTGCGTGCTAGCGTTCAACTCCTTTTCTTCAGATAGTATAGCTCAGAAAGAATGAAAGGGTTGATGAGGGACAGAGGTAGGATGGACCCTAGGACACAGTCTGTGATACTTAGGTCCTTAGTTCCTCCTTTCTGATCTCAGGGTTTTCATTCGCTCTTCAAACTCTCCAAACATTTGCCAACTAATTCCCAGCAGCCTTCTCCGGAATCTGGTCTTAAAAAAGTGGGAATGTTGAACGTGCTAAGGTTCACATGGGACACTGTTGAGCCTGGTCCCAGAATCTGTCCAAACTCCATGGCCTACTTGCACCCCTGAGTCAAGTGACTCCAGTCAGAATCAGAGAACAGAGCAGCTCTCCTGTGACAAAACACTGAGTGCAAACTCTCATAGAAGGACATTGAAACTAGTTTTTCGCCCCACACATACTCATAATGCTCTGATCACCCCATCAAACACTCCACACTCCCAAAACACACACGCGTGCACCGCGTGCTTGGTCTTACGCTCGCTCGGAGCCCTAAAACTAAGCCTTTTCTCTTCCTGCCAAAGCGTCTCTCCCCCAGGGCAGGCCAGACTCCTTGGCACTGTGGGAGGTGCTGTGCTGCTCAGCCCTGTCCCACAGGCCCTGCTGGCCTCTGTTTTACGTTGACTCAGAGAGCCAGGTGGAGGTTGTACCTCTCAGCCTTTGGGGTGTTACTCTTCAGAGCTGGGTTTGCCTCTGATGAGTAGTCGTCAGTTCCAGAAAAGACGGGGGTGTGCTGATTTGCTAGGAGGTGGGACATTCTGATAGCTCAGACTGACTTGTAAAACCCAGGTGCTGGCTCCAGAGCTCTGTCCTGCGAACACATACTATGGCAAAAGAAAACTGAAGCACGTAACTTCTTTCAGGAGTGGAGATCTCAGGCTTAGGCCACAACCTTGTGAGTACAGTTGTGCTGATTATTTGGTGTAACATGAATTCAGGATCCATCCTGCACTTTTAGGTTCCTTTCGATTCTAGTGGAGGCCTCTGGATGCTCTTCAGGTCTGTGTATTTTGAGGCTGGGTGGAGGACGTACATCATGATTCTGTTGTTGCTTCTCGCAGTCTTCCCCTTTCATTTCACATCATTCCAGAGTTCTTTTTTCTATTAGCCAAGCTTTTTTGTAGTCCCTTCTTTCCTCTTCCCTGGTAATTATTTGCTTCTTTATTCGCTGGTTTCCTTATGTTTGGAAAACACATAGTAAGCGATTGAAGGGGAAAATGTGTAGTTCTCCACTGAAAATTAACTCTACCCTCCCATCCTGATTTTTAAAAAGGTTTACATTTACAAAGATTCAGATGCAATTTTCAACTATTCTGAAACCAGCAGGACACACCTGACTTTAATTTTCTTAGCTGAAATTGTAGATGTTTTTCTTCAGTTTAACTTATGAGAAAAGATTATCTGATGCATTTTGTGTTCAATTTCCCCTTTAGTGGTTTATTTTTGTCTTTTTCTGCCCATCTGTCTACTAATAAAATGTGAAATAAAATATACCTGTATTGCTACTTCCCCATGGGATGACCCTCTTCTTTTTTTGTGTATTAAAATTAAAAGGTGGTCTTAATACTTACTCTGTTCCCTTGCAGATTATGCACAGGAGTCAGCTGAAAAACTAAAACAAAAACCAAATCTTGCTCACCTGCCTTTTGACAGTCTGCTCAGCTCACCTCCTTGCAGAATAAGTATCCCCAAATCCTTACCAGCTTTTAAGAAAGGTTATTAAAGACAAAGCCATTTGTTAACCTTAATTCTGAAATAGGGCACAATCTGCCAGTACAAGTAGGTCGGTGAAGTGATGGAGGAGTGCTCCACTGCCCTCCTTACGCAAGTTTTTTGTTTTCATTGTCACTTGTCAACTTCCCGCTGCTAAAAGAAGGGATCAGAAAGCAATAGATCACATAATTTAGTAAGTTTCAGTTGTGGACACTTACTTTTTTTTTTTTAAGCCAGCAGTGCTTGACCTATCTGACGAATGACCATTGATTTTGGAGGTCAAAAACAGACAAGGTAAAGACTGTACCCCTGGGCTGGTTCTGGCACGCTGACTTGAAACGGGATGCTATAATGCCTCTGGCAACACCTCAAGGCCTTGAGCTAGCTGCCAGGCTGGAATACAGCTGCGCCTCAGACAAGCATGGAGATCTGCCTCCTGGCGGAGACATGGATAGTTTTACGGCCCCAGTTCCTTCTGGACTGGTGGCCTGGAATCAGGAGGGAGGAGCTTAAGAGAAGTCAGAATCCTGGCCCCAGGTGAATGGTTCCTTGGGACTTTCTGGAGCAGATATTTAGCCCAGGACCCACTTACCTACTTCACACCACCCTGGCTCACTAGTCATCTGTCCCACCACAGTCCTCGATGGTCAATCAAGATTGCATTTGGTTGATGAAGAGAAAAGGGCAGAGAGGTTTACTTGTGCCAAACTTACTCTCTCACAGGCCTGGAACTGTATTCTCAGAGTTCTTACCTTTGTTCCTTTGGAAAAGAAATTACCCTACCCTAATATCCTGTTGACAAGATGCTTTTAGAGACTGCCTTGTCCCCTAAGTCTGTTACAGAGTTGCAAGAAAAACAAAGGTAACCGTTGATAAGCACTGCCTGTCAGGAGGGTTAGCTACCTTGTCAGCTGCGTCCTTTACCTTTTCCCTCCTTGAATGCTGATTGGGGGCAAGAGAAGGGCCCAGCAAAGCAAGGAATACCCACTGAAGCCCTAACATCCTGTTATCAGAAGCCTGTGACCACGGGAGCTCTACTTCAGCCCTGTGAAGTCCAGGGTCCCTGGAATGAAGATGGTCTCTGCCCTGAGCTTTCCCTGAGTCACACCACGCAGAGAAAGTATGCTCTCAGAACTTTATTAGGTGGAGTTTGGGCAAAAGAGAAAACCTCTGAAACAGTCGCCCACCTGCTTCAGGACGACTGGAATAGAGGAGCCTTTGCTTGGAGACATGTTGTCACTGAGATGAAAGCATATCTTTGATTTT
>NW_006798684.1:981102-993533 GCF_000442215.2 Lipotes vexillifer | reverse complement strand
TTGCGGTACGCGGGCCTCTCACTGTTGTGGCCTCTCCCGTTGCGGAGCACAGGCTCCGGACGCGCAGGCTCAGCGGCCATGGCTCACGGGCCCAGCCGCTCCGCGGCATGTGGGATCTTCCCGGACCGGGGCACGAACCCGTGTCCCCTGCATTGGCAGGCGGACTCTCAACCACTGCGCCACCAGGGAAGCCCCAAGTGCTTAATTTTTAATTGGTAAGCTAAGGATAACAGGTAGTTATGAGTGAAAAGTTACTGAAACTATTAGGTTTAAACTTTTTTGAAAACAATTTTAGAGGAAAATTACAAAAAAGGGACAAGGAGTTCCCATGTCACACTTCACCCAGTTTATACTAATATTAACATCTTATGTTGCCATAGCATAATTAGCAAAACTAGGAAATTAGCACTGATACAATACTGTTGGCTAATCTACAAATCTTAGTTTTCCCACTAATGTCCTTTTTCTGGTCCAGGATTCAATCCAGGACCTGCATTATGTTCAGATGTCATATGTCTCCTTCATCCTCTCCAATCTATGACAGTTCCTCAAGCTCTCTTGGTCTTTCATGACCTTGACACTTTTGAAGAATTCTGGTCAGTCATTTTGTAGAAAATCCTTGATTCAGGTTTGTGCGGTATTTGCTCGTGGCTACATTGGGTTATGCCTTTTTGGCCAGACCACCACAGAAGCGATGCTTCCATCTTTGATTTTTTTTTTTTTTTTTTTAAAGGGGGGCTGACTGGCTGAGTATCTCTGAGCGCAAATTCAGATTATTTTAAAAATGGTCAGCCAGAGGAAGGCAAGTCTCTGGGGACAAGACCAGCCCAGAAGCCGAAGCCCCAGCTCTCTGTGGAGACAAACAGGTGCCACCTCTATGTGGGTGGGGGGCAGGGCTATCTCTGCCATTCCCAGATCAAGGTTTGGAGGGAGGGGAACATGACAGATGACAAAAGGACCAGTTTCTCAAAAAGCAAGGGATAAAGTAATTACACAGGGACGAAAACTCAAAGAATGGTTTACAAGGGAGCGAGATGAGTCGTGATTCTTCATTGGTACCTGACCCCAGTCCCCAAACTGCCTTGAGCCAGCCCTTCCAGACGCTGCCCACCGGGGGGCTCTGTAGAAGGCCTGAAGGCAGAAGGGGGGAAGGGGGCTGCTGCTGCTACAGCAGGAAGGGGCTTGAGTGGGGAGAGGAGCAGCTACTCCCCCCTCCCCCAAGCCTTCTACCACATTTACAAATACATACATAAATACATTACATACAACAGGGAGTCTGGGAGGCAGGCTCCCCACAGAGGCTCGGCTGACACAGCTACACGTCTCAGAAACTCTGGGGAGGGTGCCGGGCTCCGTGTGTGCTCTCCTGCCCGGGGTATGCCCCGCCCCGGCCCCCCAGCTCTTCAGGGTTCAGTTTGTCCAGTATGGAGAGTTGCCGTAGGCAGGTTTGGAGGCTTGCGACTTGGGCTGCAGGGAGCTGGGCTGGCCGCGCTGACCGGAGCCGCTCTGAGGAGGAGGACAGAAGGCTGTCAAGGCTGCAGCGGAGCCCCCAGCCCAGGGCAGGATGGCCGCCTGTTCCACCGGGCTCACCTGAGCATCCTGCGGGAGGTGGTGGTGCAGCAGCTGTGAGTGAGGCTGCTGGTGGGCGGGCAGGACGTGCACGAGCGGTGAGGGCGCGTAACCAGGGCCCAGGGGCCCAGGGGAGCCCAAGGCCGAGGGCAGGCTGAACGGTGGTGGGGTCCCCGCGTGAAATCCCTGCCTGTCGAAAGTCTGCAGGGCAGAGAGACGACAGTGAGGCTCGCTTGGCGGCACTCTGCCAGCCCTCCCGCCAGTGCCGGCCCTCCCTCACCTGAGTCTTGCTGTAGACGGACCCAGTCACGTCAGGGAGGCTGGGGCCGCTCGAAGACACCGACACTCCTAGAAGGAAAAGCGGCTGTTCCCACATCAGCTGGCCCCAGCGCCAGCCTCCCCCAGCTCCAGGGGCCCTCTGCGGCAGCCTCGCCTGAGGAGGAGTCAGGGGAGGAGACGACTGCTCTGGGCCGCAATCCTGGAAAGGCCTACCTTTGCCAGGCCCAGAACCTGCAGACTTGCTCTGTGCCTGCGATGATCCACCATAGCCACCCTTGGTGTAGTCTCCTGCTGTCGCCCCCTGGCTCACGTCATCGTAACCTAGCACGGCAGGGGACAAGAGGCACGTGTGAGCTAGGTGAGCCTGTCCTTCCCGTGCCTCTCCATGGCGGAAGCACCCCTCACCTGCACTGTAGCTGTGCTGGCCATAGCCACTGGCCTGCTGGAAAGGGGTGGTGGGGCTGCTGAGGCTCACACCGTGCTGCTTGGCTGAGGCTGGGGGGACCTGGTGGCAGGCAAGCAGGAGAGGCATTAGTAGGGGGACAGAGCTGGGGGAGCAGGTCACCCCGGCTTAGCCTCAGGCAGCAGGTGGCACAACCACTAGGGAGGTGTCTTCAGTAGCTCAACACGCTAGATCTCAAAACAGATGGGAAAGGAACCTCACCCCCAAGCCGGACTCATTCCTCAAGGCCAGGTGACACTCTGAGTGGGGACCTGTCCCTCCCTCCCTGCTTCTGCTCCCTGGAGCTGGAGTAACACCCCCCTGAATACTCACAAACACGGTGGGCCCATACTGGAAGGCACTGGGTATGCCTGTATAGTAGGGGAGGCCAGTGTAGCTGTAGCCAGGTGGCAGGGCAGGGTTCAGAAAGGGCTGCTGGGCTGTGTGGTGGGCCTGGGACTGGCTCTGCTGGGGCTGAGCCAGGGTGGTGGCAGGTGCAGGGGATGCAGAGTCTCCTCGGCCAAACTTTGTGACATCACCTGGGAGAAACGGGGCACTGAATCCAGTCACTGCCCCCTATCCAGCCAGGAAAAAGCCAGACTGGTCCCTGTGAACAGGAACAGGCCTGGCTGCCAGCTCAACAACAGGAAGCTGGCAGGTCTCTGCAGCCCTTCTGCGTCTGTTTCCAGACTCCTGGGATGAGCCACAGGCCAGTCCGATGACCACTCCGCCCCCATGCCTAACCCCCTGAACAAGACTAACCTGAATAGGGATTATTAGCAAGGCTCCCATCTCGACTAGCAAGGGCTGCGGGTGTAGCGAAGGGAATCCCATAGTAATCCTAGGAGAGACCAGAGAGGTTCAGTCAGCACAAGAGCCTCACCCCACTCCCAGGACAGCAGAACCTGCAGGCAGTACGGGTGCTCCAGGCAATGCCACATTCCCCCCGGACGACCAGACGGCAGGGACGTCACAGGCACACCACCAGAGGGCAGCACTCACAGAGAATTCAAAACAAATGGTGCCGGTCAGAGCTGTGCCGTGTGGCAGGCACACAGCATGTAGACACATTGACCGATCCCTCAGCCTTCCCTGGGGCAGAGCCAGCGGAGGCCCAGTCACACACATCCATTCTACATCACAGATGGATGCTGGTGAATGTCACGGGCCAAACCAACTCTACTGGCTTCTCCAGTGAGAGGGATTCTGAAGGGCAGCTAGGAAAGTTAACAGGACAAGGAGAAACCTGAGGAGGAGGAGGGGCCAAAAGGGTTTAACAGGGGTCAGGTCCTGAGCTAGGAGAGGCCACCCACTCTGCCCTGGCAACGCTGACATTGCACAGGAATCAGGACAAGTGTGGATGCTGAGGCAAAACACAGTGGAGCTCTATGAAGAAGGGGAGGCCTGCCCTGACCCTCACTCACCACCCAGGGCTCTGGCAGCCCTGGACATACTGCACCCCGGTCCTCTGAGCCGAGGGAAAGCCCTCCTGCTTTCCTTGTGGGCAGCAATGTCTAGGAAAGGCACCTACAGCCTCCTTTGGCCCCATTTCTCGGACACCTCCAGGAAATCCACAGCACCCTCAGACCAGAACCACAACAGAAGGCAGGGCTAGGAAAGCACAGTTAGTAGAACACAAGCGGGGACAGGCCTGGAGGAAGCCCAGGAGGGGGAGCTCTTTGACACAAGAAAACCCAAAGGTGGAAATGAGGCACAAAAGTACCAGAATCTAAGAAATGACCAAAGGGGAAAATGAAAGAAATGCATCTCAAAAGGCAGGCTCAGAGGTGATTGCCTCTAAGGCACAAAAAGATTAAAGGAATATGAAGCAGCCCAGGATGATTCCCAGGACTAGAATCCCAGAGTCATTCCTAGGGGCCCAACCAGGCACCACCTTCAGACTCATTCAGGACCACCTCCTGCATTCCATCTCTGATGCCCTGGGGCTCCTGGCTGCAAGGTTTCCTGAGTGTCAGGGGGACTAGGGCCACTTCTGGTTTCTCTGCAAAGCCCTAGGGCTTAAGGCATCCCCAGAAACCCTAAGTTCTGTTTTCCACTCTAGAAATCTGTCATCGTGTCCTCAATATCCTTTCTGGGCCCTCCAGGGACATGGGCAGCAGCTGGAGAGTCCCGCAGGCCCCTTGAGCAGTAGTGTGATTGGCTGCTGGTTTGCACACTGGGGAAGAGCTGCCCAGCTACCAACCTATGGAAACATTCCAAGCAGATGAAAGGGTCTTCTGAGAGACACGAGCTTCAGCCACTGGGGCCTGGGAGGTAGAGGTGGTGCCTGCAGCTCCCTGAGCTCTCTGGCCAGCCCAAGAGGGGCTAACACCAGTGGAGAGAAGTCTGAGGAAGGACACCTCACCTTCACTTGGGGAAAAGGAAGACCATACCCAGGAGAGTTCACATTGGGGTCCAAATAGCTATTTACTCCCAGACAATGTGACAGATGCCCTGGTCTGCTGCAAATGATCAGGAGTCTGGGAAACGCCAGACCAAGAAGTGGGTGGCGGTACAGGAGCCTGCAGGCTGTCCGGGCAGGGAGCGTGCCTCGTCCTGTACCTCTTCCGCACTGCAGTCCTGCTCTCGTGGCCATCCCAGAGAAGGCCCAGTGCTTCATCCTGGTAGCAAGGGCCAGAATAAAGAGGCAATGCTGCCCTCAGAGTGAGACTGCAGCAACCAGAGAGATCCTGGGGCCAGCGTTCTTATACACGGGATGGCAGGCTAAACCCAGAAGGGCCCTTGAAGACTGCTGGCTCCAGCCACTCACTCTGAAGAACAAAGCTGCCATCATGAGCAGCATCACCAATGGCCACTTCAGAAGCCAAAAACACTAGATAGTACTTCGGAGAGGACATTTTTAATAAAAAGTCTAGGGGCACATAAGCAGCGCCACATCCTGTTTGTTTGTTTTGGTGGGGGGAGGGGTGGAACTTGAGGGAAGAGAAGGACCCACGTTTGGTAGGGACACTGCCTACTGGGGCCCCAGGTCCCAATGATCTTCAAGATCCCCAGGCACGAGCACAGGACGCTCCAGTGCCCAGGCTGTAGGTGCAGCAGGCACAACCACCAAATGGAAGCAGCTTTCTCAGCTGTGGTGCTGAGGGAAGTCCTCAGGCCAAGTGTCCTGAAGGCCAGAGAGGGTAGCAGTCACGGCCGCATGGGTGAGATGCGCGAGACTCAGAGTGTGAATCCCCCCAGCCACCAGCCCAAATTCCACTCACCATCGGCAGCCGTGACTGCAGCATCTGGAGCTCGTCATAGCCATAAACCTGTGTGAGGACCAAAATGGCTGTTAGATGCCCTGCCTTGACGGAGTCTAGCTGGAGAAACGCCCGGGATCCGAGCGGCAGAGGTGGGCTCAGGGAAGGAGCAGCAGCAACCCAAGGCCCCCAGGTCCTGCCAGGGGCCGGCCCAGAGCCCCACGTGCGCTCACCGGGTAGGCAGGAAGCAGTCCTCCGGGGCCCACGAGGTACTGGCTGTGCAGCAGGGGAGGCGCCCCCTGGGGCAGGCTGGGGGGCGCTTTGCCTGTGAAGGCAAACTCAAATGGAGTGAAGGGGCCACCACAAGGGCGAGATTCCTCAGGTACTGTGGGCATGGCGGGTGTCGAGCCCACTGTCACGGTGCTGTCCCAGACGAGGCCACGGGCAAGAGGGGAGGGCAGCAGCCGAGAGAAACGGAAGCCATGCTAGGGGGCGGGGGAGACAGAGCACGTGCCACCACATCCAGGCTGTGTTACGCGCCCTGCGGCACAAAACACCGCCACCCTCTCCTGAAGGCCGCACTGCGCCAAGAGGGCCCGAGCAGCAGGAACCGCCTGCCCCTCAGAACAAAGCAGGCCAGGCAGCACCAGGAGAGGCACAGCTGGGCCAAAGGCGGGCGAGCAGTCGCTACCAAACCACAGTCTGCTGGGCCCACACAGACTGCCCGGGTCTGGCTGCCAGGCAGTCACAGCAAGAGCAGAAGAGCCCACGAGAGCTGCTCCGTCATCTCAGATCCAGGGATGAGCGAGGACAGAAAAGAATGGGGAGCTACGAGCACAAAGGCTGCCAAGGATCTGCCCAGGGGAGCATGCCCCCAGACACTGATTTCAGAATCACCCAGAACCTGGCCCCTACATTAGCTCTGGAAGATCCGGCCTCAAGAGGTGAGTGGAACAAAGATGACAAGCAAGTGGCGGCACAGCCGGAGGGAGACTATGAGCTTCCGACACTCGTGGACCCCCCCAGGCCTGCCCCCCTCGGCCTCCTCCTGGGAAGCGGAACAGCACCTTCGAGGGGCGGGGGAGCTGGAAAGGCCCCGGGGGGCACACACCTGAGGTCACCAAGGGCGTGGCCCTGGCACTGCTGCTGGGGGCACTCACAGCGGTACCGCCCAGGCAGAGGCTGTTGACCGTGTTCATGCTGCTTGGCAGGCTGAGCCCTGAGGACGCGGCACTCGAGGCACAGGTTGCTGCCGTTGAGAAGGTGGCTGAGGACTGGAGGGAAGGGGTGCTCTCCACGCCGGCATGCTGGCAAGACAAAAGCCAGGACACATGGATCTGGGGGCAAAGCACAAGAGTGCACAAGAACCGGCCTGGCCTGTGTGCCCGTAGTCTCAGATGGACCAGTGTGCTCACCGTGGCCTCTCACACTGCAGCCATATTAGGCCATTGGGACACAACTCATCAGCTGAGCTATCAAGACCATTAAAATGGAGATTTACGACCAAAAAACCCTCCTAAAAAATCATTAAAGTTGCTCAGGCTTTGGTAAGTGAAACAAAGCACAGACACAGACGAGCACAGAGCATCTCAATAAGAGGTGAAAACCAACCTCAGAAAAGCAAGGAGCCTCAGGAGAGTCGAGCCTGCGGCCACAAGCAGCCCAACCTAAGTCAGAGCCTTCCTGGCTCCTCTGACCTGAAGTCACAGGTGGCCAAGAGAGGCCTTTGCTCCAGGATCTGGTGACACTTTGTAGGTCACCAGAGACTACCAAGCAGGGCACGGCCCGGCCCTATGCCTGCCCGACAAGAGCCACCGAGGAAAGAAGGGCAAAGCCTAGCAGAAAGCTGTGAAGAGCCTGAGTTCCAAGGGTCCTGCCCAGCTGCTAGTAAACAAGGCATCAGGAAGGGCTTCAAGGGCTGAGGGGTGGGTGGAAGAGATACACCTGGCTGGGCAAAGCAAGGGTCAAAGAGGGAGGAAAAGGCTCTGTAAGACTGAGAACAGCCTCCAAATCAGAACTTGTGCACAACAAAGAAGCCGGGAAACTCCTGGAGGGGAAGCTGAAGAAGCGAAGGACCAGGAGAAAGGGGGCCACCGCGTGTTCTGCTTTCCACGGCACAGACGGCGCCGTGCGGGTCTCAGCCCCACGGGCCACCCTGCCCACCCGAGCACTAGTATCCAGAATCGGCTCAGCAAGTGAAGACTGCTGAAATTATGGTCTTCTGGGGCTCCTCGGGACTCCTGCCCCTTCCGCCTAGATGGACAGACAGAACCAGGAAGATGAGAGCCCAGGGTAGGGCCAGGACTGCCCAACACCCATGCCACGGCCCCCTGCGTGGAGCCAAGGGCACCCGCCACAGGATCAGGAACGGCTCTGACCACCGCACTGTGATGGTGGCACTGGCCGCACAACCTTTCAACCACAGGATTAAAAAAAGAAAAAAAAAAAAAAAGAACATTCCCAGACTGGGGAGTACGGGGAATCCACGGGAACTCCAGAGTCATCCAGCAAGCCTCCTGCCTTCAGTGGACCCTGGCGGCGTTCCTGTATCTGCCCCCTCACCTCTCAAACCTGTGAGGAAGACAAGTTGCTGGCTCGCTCGAACCATCCGACGGGGCTGCCACTCAGCCCCTCAGATGGGCCCAGAAAAGCACAGCTGCACCAAACCTTCCACAGAACACGAAGGGCAGGAGAAAACACTAGATTTCCTTTACAGACAAGGTAGGAAAGACCTGGCTCTGACAGACTATGATATATCCGACTACTCAAAAATCAATTCATAAAATGACAAACCTAGGAAAAATATTTGCACTTCCCATCACAAAGGGCTACCTACTAAGTCTCCCAACTATAGAAATAAAGACCACAGTCCTGACAGGAAAATGAAAAATGTAAACAGCTCACCCAAAAAGAAATTAATGGCTTTCCAATATATAAAATAGATGTTCAAGCTCTTTCGATTAAACACTATACTGACAGGTCATTTTTCTATTAACACATTGGAAAAATACAAATATTTGGTAACATCATTTCAGGAGGACGTGGGGAAGGAGGACATTTCATTCTTTGCCAGTAAGATCTAAGTGGGTTAAAATCACTATGCAGAGCAATTTGTATAAAATGACAAATGCCTAGCAATTCCCAGGGTTTACCCTCTAGACACAGCTGCACACGTGAAACGTGCAGGTTATCCACCGTTGTTTGTACAGGCACATCTCATGTTCTTGTGCTTCTCAGATACTGCGTTTCTTACAAAATGAGGGTCTGAGGCAACCCTGGGTCAAGAAAGTCTATCAGCACCATTTTTCCAACAGCATTGGCTCACTTCCTCTCTCTGCGTCACATTTTGGTAATTCTCACAATATTTCAAGTCTTTTCATTATTATATCTGCTGTAATGATCAGTGACCTCTGATGTTACAAATGCAAGAAGATTACAACTTGCTCAAGGCTCAAGTGATGGCTAGCATTTTTAGCTAATAATGTATTTTTTAATTAAGATATGTATGTTGTTTTTGTAGACATGTTATTGCACACCTTAACAGACTACAGTATAGTGTAAATGAAACTTATATGCACTAAGAAATCAAAAGATATATGACTCACTTTCCCACAATATTCCCACGGTGGTGGTCTATAACTGAACCCACAGTATTTCCAAGGTATCAAGACTGAAAATGGCCCTAACGTTCCATCAGAGGAGGCCTGATTAAATAATGTAATGCAGCAGAGCTGTGAAAAAAGAACAAAGAACTCTGATTCAACAAAGAAACCTCCTGAAGATACACTGTTAAGTGAGGGAAAAAGATAAAGGACACTATGTAAAGAATACTCCCATTTATATTACAGGAAAAGAAAAAGGGCAGAAGGAAAACTACTATATGCATTTTATGGGTTTATAAAATACAAGCTAGAGGATCAAGAAAATAGTAGGAAAAGGGGTACAACCAAGTAGAAAAGAGACAAAAGTTTTCAGTATATATCTTTTTATGTCTTTCGTTATTGAATCTGTGACGACATTAGCAATTGTACTAGGTGATTCTGGCTGTGGCCATTGGGATTGTAAGATTTGGGGTTTCCTGCTAAGACACAGACTGCAGCTAACCCATGAGAGCAAGAGCTCTGGTCTCCAACACACAGTACCCGGAACAGGAGGCCAGCTCTGCAGGGCTCACAAAGGGGACATCTCAGGGCTCCCACTGGCCAAACAGGAGGCACTGGCTGGTGGGCAACTTACTCCAAGGGCAGAGATATTCACACCAATCTCTGCTATGAAGACAGTGATCTATGTGTTTTAAAACAAAGAATTATGTGTAAACTGATTTCACTTGGAAAGCTAGAGTATGAAAGCCACGATGTTAGCCAGGTCCTGATAAAGGACAGGACCTGAATCTTTTCCATTGCTTCATTCTACAGCGAAAGATTCGACTTCTTCTTCAGAGGAAACAAATTTCCCCCAGTTTCCCAACTCTCCCGTTCATCTGCACCTAAAACTTCCTTCCCTACTTGAGGAACCATCTACTTCCACCTTGTGGAAGCCTGCTGTCTCCCAGGAGAGGGACACTGTGCTCTCTCCAGGCACCTTTCCTTCCACGTTCCAGCCTCCCCGGCTGCTAGCACAACACCCACCCGCTGCCCTGCCTCCTTGCACAGCCCAGCTGCCAGCCCTCAGCCCGCTTGGTCTAGACCGAGTCCTACCCAAGACCACGCTCCCAGCTCCACAGCTCAGAAGCCGCACCTCAGCAACCACCATCTAGGTCACTCTTCAGCGCACCAGGACACTCGCCCACTTGTGCTTCCACTCTTGCCTCTCCACACCCACACTTCCTTCTTCAACAGCAACCTTCCCAAAGCCTCTGCCTCTGAGCTGGGGAAGATGTCCTGAGACGGCAAGATTGAAGTCTCCACGACCACCAGCAACCTGGAATGCAGTTACACTGACTGGGCCGTCAGTCTCAGAGACACACGAGCTCTCCCTGTCCTTTCAAGCACTCTCCCTACAGTGGGCTTCACAAAGTAACAGAGCATTCCCCAGGAACACTGCTCTTGATTAAACTTGACTTTTAGTAGAGCCCACGCGGAAGTTAGCAACGAGTCTACTTTCCTCTAAAAAACTTGCAAAGACCTCAACATAAGAAGCCCCAGCAAATGAAACCAACCCTGCCAGGTAGAAAGGTCTCCTATCATGAACAGGGAGCTCTGAGTTCTTGGGAACAAATTCACCACCTGACAGCCCTGCCAATCATCTATCAGGTATGGAGAACCAATTCTTCCACAGAGACATGGACTTAGGAAGCAAGATGTCCTCCATGTTGCCTAGGAAATCACCTGTTCAAACCATGTACCTAGATGGAGACGTTACAGCCAAGCTATTAGAGTATTTCAGATATTTAAAATCCACAAACTAAAGCCCCACCTGCACATGACTAAGCTCCAAGCTGGCTAAGCAGGGTGCTGGGCGAGGGAGCAAGGAAAACTTACCGTGTGTGACGTGCTGGTGGAGAGCACCGTGTGCGCAGAGGAGAGGCTGCTCTGGTGGCCGGAGAGAGAGCTGGAAGACAAGGCAGAGCCCCGCGTGTGCACCCCCCAGCACTCCACCTGAGGGACCCACGCATCTAGGAGGGCTGCACACGAGCTTGCCCATCCCTTCACATCCTTCCTTCTGTGTGGCCTTGGAACCCAGTCCAGGTGTTCTGTGGTTAGAAATGATCTAAAGGGTCACTCACCATGAGGATCTGGGACATCCTGCCCTAGGAAAGCTACAGAGCCAGCTCAGACAACTCTAACCATTTGCTCTGCAGACTGTAAATGCTAAGAACAGGATTGCACTAAGAACACAGCCAGCCCCAGAGACCCCATTAAATTTGTGTGTGAGGGAAGAAAGTTCCTATGTTCAACCCCACATGCCAGAGACAGAGCTTGAATTCCCATCAAATGCGGAACTCAAACCAAACGCTTTTGTTCCTGGCTACAGGAGGAAAGAGGAGAAGTCTACTCAGAAGACAGGGTAAGGACCAGACAAATCCCATTCTCCTGCACCCTGTTCTGATAACTTGACCTCTGACACCACGACAAGTGCGAGGCAGTGACCTGCTCAGAAAACCCCCAGCACCCTCACCCCACATCACAGCAACGGGGCCCAGAATGCGGAGGAGAGACAGGTTCGGGGTACCCTCCTGAGGGCTGAAGAAGAGTAGCAGTGACCCCTTGGACCCACCTGATTCCCAGGGGACCCAGGGCTCTGTGACACCAGGGGCATTACAGGCCAGCAAGGCTTTCACACTCGGTGCCTGTGAGACCCTACCCAGCCACCTACGCTGCGGCCTTACTGCAAAAGGCCAGGACGTCATGTAGGGAGCAACAGTGGGTTCTGCTCATGGGAACAGCCATGTAGAAGGGCTCCAGGACTTCACCCCCGTGTGCCTCGGACTCTGGGCCCGTATTTTCCACATACCTGCTAAGCTGAGAGAGGGGGCTGCTGGACAGGTCACCAGGCTGGGACAAGGAGGGCAGAGCGGCAGTGTGCTGGGGTACAGAGGGCAGAAGCGGAGTGCAGGAGGTGGTGCTGGGCAGGGAGCCCACGGATGGGAGGGCAGAGGGAGGGTCTGTTGTCTTTGGAGCTGGAACAGATGAAGGAGCTGTAAGAAACAGATCTGTTTAGCGCCAGAACCAACCATTAAGTATCAGAAATATGCTCAATGTTTTGTGACACGTCAGGCTCAGTTGAGACATATACAAAGTTACACCCCTGGGGAAAATGCACAAGCATGCCACAGGTAGGCCCTTCTCTGTCTGCTGCGACTATGGAGAGGACTGTCAGAACACAGGCCTCAGGCAAGGAGAGAAATGACATCTTTACCAGCATGCACAGCCCCTCTGTGGTGAACATACTCCTCCCGACTAAAGGAACCCGACCCTGAGCCACACCCAGAAAGGGAA
>NW_006798684.1:970815-981015 GCF_000442215.2 Lipotes vexillifer | reverse complement strand
AGCCACACCCAGAAAGGGAAAGAGGCTCTAAGATTGACAAATACAGTTACAACATAAGCACAGCAAGTGACAGTGAAAATCTGGTAGGGGAACCACCCAGGGGTTAGGTCTGCTTCTATCAAATCAGGCTGACTTTGTGAAAGGTCACAGACAGTTTAGGGCAGGAAGGGGTTGAGGGCCCAGGGTACATATACTGTGGAGAGCTACACAGGCCTAAAATCTGCAGAAGACACCCCTGCTGTCCACACCTACTTTCAAAAGCCCAGTGAGCACTTCCTTCGCATGTGCTTGAACAAAACAGACCTCAGAGCACACAAATGCACGTTAGGCTTTCAGAAGAGCATGAATGCGATCAATCCTAGCTGCAGAAAAGACTCAGTTTTAGTGCCATCCACACATACAACTCAGATATGTGCTTGGAAATAAAGCATCATTGTCTTTTCCAGTTAGGAGGAGGCAGCACCTTTCCTCAGGAGGCCCTGGGAGTCCAGGGCTCACACACTAGTCTCTAAATGGAGGATAGCTCGAAAACCAGAACAGGCAGCAACAGGGCAACACAGCACAGTCAGTTCTTAAAGAGTGGTCTTCACACCCCTGAGGCTTGCTTTTTACTGACAGTCCTTCCCAAATGACACCTGTTCTTACAGAAACTAGATAAACACACCATAGATGTCCCTGGCCCCAAACTCACTTCCCTGAGTGTCGGATCACGTTAATGACAGGTTCACAGAAAGCCTCTCAACGTTGTGTTTGTATGAATTTGAGTGTATATGTGTGTGTGACAGAGAGAGAAAGAGAGAGGAGAGAGAGCGAGAGAGTGAGAGAGAGAGAGAGAGAGACGGTTGGAGAAGAGAGCATAGGAGATAAAAATCTATCTAAAACATGCACTATGTTTTACGGACATTTCACATCTCATTATCTCACTTAAAATATCCAGTACACCTCTGTGTGCTCTCTACCCCATGCCTGGACAAAAGAAACTTCCCACCACGGCTTGTGGAATTCACACTTCCTGTGACATCCAATGTTCTCAGAGCTACCCACGTTATCACATGTGTCATTTCAATTCCAACTGAGGCCTACTCCTGGTCTGGCAAAATCCCACAGCCACTCTCCAAAAATTCCTAAATAAAGAGGGTCTTTTTGACTTCCATACCCATTTGCTTTACTGAATGATGAATGAAAATCAGTTTCATTTTAGACTATGATCATAACCATAGATAAATTAGCTAAGAACAAAGGAAACAACTAATGGGGATTCACCTACACTATCTCCAGTGATCACTGAGCTGTGCTGGATGTGGAGAGCCCCCTCCTTTTCTCCCAAGTGTTTATAGTGAGCAACATTTTATCTCTCTTCCTCACAATGTCTTTCCTGAACTAGCATGCCAATTTCTGCTTGAAATGTCTTTCACATTATTGAAGTGAGAGCCCTCTGAGCATCCTGGAACCTGGGCCGCTGAGCAAAGCATCTTTTAAATCCAGCCTACACTCTACACTTGGGGGTGCAGTCTGACAAGGGCAGAATAATACAATACCTCCTTCTTGCTGTGGATATAACATTTCTAATAATACCATCAGCTACAACCTGGTCACGGAGAATCTCTAGCTAAACTCTAAACCCAAAAAAATGATGCCAACGATGGATCAGACACAGCTCTCAGAAAAAATGTAAAAGGACTATTTTTGCAGAATTAGCCATTGGCCAATCGTTTTCCCATCACATTAGCTACGCTCTTTTTCTGTCTGTGGTTTCCACCAGCCATGACAAGAATAATTAGCTCATATACTTACTGTCTACTGTCTGCTGACTTCGACTACCACCATGTCCATTCTATAAGAAAGAGAAAAGAAAGTAAGTAAACCCGCAAAATCAAATGACAACCTAGATGACTTTCTACGGGATTTAGCCACAAACATATGAAGCATTATGAATTAAGCAAAGAACTATGGCCTATTTTGTTTTGTTTCTTAATAAAAGGAGAGGCAATACAACAAATTCTTAATAAATCTCAACAAGCTGACATTTTTTTTAAAAAACAAACTGGGTATTTAAGGAAGTAACAAGGATAAAACATAAGACCAAAAGCACAGGAAGCAATGAAACAGTCCTAAAAATTATTAAGCCGTAGGAGGGACTTAGGAATTCTCATTATATTGAAATCACTACAAGCCTTTCTGTCTCAAGCACATTCTGTCTCCTGAGTACCCCCCATACAAGAAAGAAAATGTTTCCAAATTATAACAAAGATCACTTTCATACAAGGAATTATCATTTTATATTATTAACAAAATGGTTCTCAGAGAAAGACGTTACTTTGAAACACGTTTTTTTCTGAACTGGGTGGGCAAAGAGTGAGTTAGGACTGTTTGGTAGTCAGTCCCAAAAAGAACAGAATCTGAAAACAACTGGTTTGAGTTAACCATAAAGCACTTCACTGGAACCTTCTCACAGAAGGAGGCATCCTCACAAGGAAAACTTTACTTCCACAGACTGGGTGGGGAGACCCGGCAAAGAGTGATTGACACTGGAACCTACAGGGCTCAGACACTGGTCCTGGATGGGAGAAGGAAGCTGAGGAAATGACCTTCTCACAAGTGTCAAAACTACTAAAAAACAAAGACAAACCTTATAGCTTTTGACTCTGCCTTAACCAAAATCCAGTACAATTTCTGCTCATAAAATCTTAATTTACAACACATTTTAGTCTTAAAACAATGAGATTATTTACAAGAAATGTAGACAATAAAACAGAACTGCTAGGGAAAAACAAAACAAGAGTTAAAAGACTAAAGTCCGAGAAAGGGAAACACCAACATACAAAGATAGGTGGAGAGCAATCAAAGTTCTACTCTTTTGCCTCCCTCTCAACAGGGGTTCACTATTCAGTAAATACATACACATGACATCAAGCATGTGCAGCCAAGACAGCACAAACCCTGACATACAAAGTCTTCTCAAAACTACTTAGAGGACAACCCTGGGGCTTCCCTGGTGGCACAGTGGTTGAGAGTCCGCCTGCCGATGCAGGGGACACGGGTTCGTGGCTGGGTCCAGGAAGATCCCACATGCCGTGGAGCGGCTGGGCCCGTAAGCCATGGCCGTTGAGCCTGTGCATCCGGAGCCTGTGCTCCGCAATGGGAGAGGCCACAACAGTGAGAAGCCCACATACCGCAAAAACAAACAAACAAAACAACAACAACAAAAAAAACTACACCAGACAAAAAAAAAATAGAAAAGGGGAACGAAACAGCTGCCATCATACCTTAGGAACACTTCATCCCACCTAGAAAATCATTTTTTTAATTTATTTGGCTGTGCCGGGTCTTAGTTGTGGGCATGCGGTATCTTAGTTGCAAGCATGTGGGATCTAGTTCCCTGACCAGGGATTGAACCTGGAGCCCCTACATTGGCATCGTGGAGTCTTAGCCACTGGATCACCAGGGAAGTCCTTAGAAACTCATTTTTTTTTAAAAAAAATAAATAAATTTATTTATTTATTTATTTTTGGCTGTGTTGGGTCTTCGTTTCTGTGCGAGGGCTTTCTCTAGTTGTGGCAAGTGGGGGCCACTCTTCATCGCGGTGCGCGGGACTCTCACTGTCGCGGCCTCTCTTGTTGCAGAGCACAGGCTCCAGACGCGCAGGCTCAGTAGTTGTGGCTCACGGGCCCAGTTGCTCCGCGGCATGTGGGATCTTCCCAGACCAGGGCTCGAACCCGTGTCCCCTGCATTGGCAGGCAGATTCTCAACCACTGCGCCACCAGGGAAGCCCCAGAAACTCATTTTTAAATACAAACAACGGAACAACAAGGTCCTACTGTACAGCACAAGGAACTATATTTAATATCTTGTAATAACCTATAATGGAAAAGAATCTAAAAAATATATGTGTATAACTGAATCACTTTGCTGTATACCTGAAACTAATACAACCTTGTAAATTAACTATACTTCGATTAAAAAATATTATAAACAAAACCAAAACACTCCACAAACAATGGACAAATTGACACAACAAAGGAGCCATATTATTTGGGATGGGGGAAATTCTAGGCAAAAGCATGGTGGGAACAAAAATAAAGTATCAGATGGTCGGGAGAGATCAGAAATCTGGTTCAATTAGCTGAGCAAGAAACCAGGTGAACAGTGATACAGACAAGCAGAACAAGAGGTAAAGTTAGAGCTGGAACTGAGGTGTCATGGAGATGACAGATTTAAGCACACAGTCTGATTTATGTTTTAGAAACTATAGACCAGCACGGTCCAAGGCAACGGAATATTTTTTTTAATTATTTATTTATTTTTGGCTGCATTGGGTCTTTGTTGCTGCGCGCTGGCTGAGGCTCTAGTTGTGGTGAGCGGGGGCTACTCTTTGCTGCGGTGCGTGGGCTTCTCATAGCAGTGGCTTCTATTGTTGCGGAGCACAGGCTCTAGGCGCACGCGGGCTTCAGAAGCTGTGGCACGCAGGCTCAGTAGTTGTGGCTCGTGGGCTCTAGAGTGCAGGCTCAGTAGTTGTGGCTCGTGGGCTCTAGAGTGCAGGCTCAGTAGTTGTGGCGCACGGGCTTTGCTGCTTCTGCGGCACGTGGGATCTTCCCAGACCAGGGCTTGAACCCGTGTCCCCTGCATTGGCAGGTGGATTCTTAACCACTGCGCCACCAGGGAAGCCCGGGAACAGAATATTCTGCAATAATGGAAATACTGTCTGTGTGTGCTTGGTCTTATATTGTAGTGACTAACCATATCTAGACAGTGAGCATTAAAATGTGGTGTGTCTGAGAAACTAAACTTTTAATTGTGTATTTAATTTAAATAAACTACTACATGTGGCTAGTGGTTGCCATGTCGGAAATCACAAAAATAAACTTCTTAAAAAAGATAGAGTAACTCTGACTTAGCTGACCGGGTAAAGCCAAATCATAAGCAACTAGTAGGGAAAACCAGAAAACCACTCAACTTACATCAAAGAACCACACCAAGCAACTCAGTATTTATATATATCACATAACTTTGGAAGTGGGTATGGAGGTAGGGCTAGACATAGGAGAAATGTTTTAAACTCTGTACAGCAGGGTGAATGCCCCCTTCCACCTTCTCCCACAGGCTCTAAACTTCATTAAGAGGGTAACACATGGCAAGGAGTACTATTAAAAAAACACAGATTAAGTCAATGCAGACAAAACAAATTATTCCAACGGCAGCCTTCTGTCTGCACTAGGCTCTTAAGACACTAACAGACAGGTATAGGCCCTACAGGGAAGAGGCTAGAAGAACAGTCCCTGGAGAATCCAAACAAACTCAACAGAAAAGGCCCACAGGGGCTGATGAAGGAACTCCCCACTCCTAGAGAAATGGCCGCCCACACTGTCCCTCACGAAAGCCCACATCCAACAACCTACTGCCACAGGCAGTTAACCTTTTAGTGTCAAGTGGGCAGCTTGGAATCACCAGACATTTGAGGAAAACATCTAACATGAAAGATGGAAAACGAAGGGAGGAAAAATCTCTTAAGTTGATACGTATAAATATTTCCTCAGAATCTTAGAAGGAAACCTAAGAAAAGACAACATACCCAAATTTCTGCTATGCCAATTCAATTGTTTTCACTATTTTCATGTTCTCATCCACTCTTTAAAGTAGCTCTCGCTATAATGCTTGAATGTCTTTGCCTTACAGGAAAGTGAAATATTACAGACTATAGTCCCTGCCTACCCCATCCAAGCCGCTCTGAACAACTCAGGGTATATCCTTACACTATCCTTATACCAAGTGTCTGGGTCCATTCACACAATCCTTGTGCAAGGGTGCTTGAAACACAGGTTTCAAACGAGATGGCCACTAATGGCAAATCCAACAAACTATACGGATTCTATTAAAAGGTTAGCCATTTCTAAAAGGAAATCTTAGCCAAAAAGCTTGATTTCCCAACTACACACTGAGCTCCAAATAGGATTTCCCATGAGGAGAAACCGGAAACACCACTAACCATGATGGTTCCTGGAGCTGACTCCGATGGACTCACAGAACTTTGGTATGCGCTCCTGTCATGCACAGAACTCTGGTCGTAGGAGGAAGATGTTGTTACGGGACTAGTGGAGCCCAGCGATGAGCTGGTCAGACTGGAGGAGGTAATGACTGAAGTTGTGTGGGTGGAGTTCTGCACTGCACTGGTCACTGCTAGGGAGGTATTCAAAGAGTCACTACAAAGAATAAAAGACATGAGACATAAATTTGTGTCACTTTACAGGTTTTCATGGAGTGATTTCATCTCTTTATTGTCATATTCTAAATTAAATAAACATATCTGTAACTACAAATTTACACTACTGCATTATTTATTTAGTTGGTAATTTTTCTCGTGCAGGATCCAATCCAGGATCATCTGCATTACTTTTTATTTTTTTTTAACATCTTTATTGTAATTGCTTTACAATGGTGTTAGTTTCTGCTGTATAACAAAGTGTATCAGTTATACATATACACATATATCCCCACATCTCCTCCCTCTTGCGTTTCTCTCCCACCCTCCCTATCCCACACCTCTAGGTGGTCACAAAGCACCGAGCTGATCATCCTGTGCTGCTTCCCACTATCTGTTTTACGGCTGCTTCCCACTATCTGTTTTACATTTGGTAGTATATATCAGTCCATGCCACTCTCTCACTTCGTCCCAGCTTCTTACCTGTCCCCCTCCCCAGGTCCTCAAGTCCATTCACTACATCTGTGTCTTTATTCCTGTCCTGCCCCTAGGTTCTGAAGAACATTTGTAGATTTTTTGATGATGGCCATTCTGATCGGTGTGAAGTAATACTTCATTGTGGTTTTGATTTGCACTTCTCTAATGATTAGTGATGTTGAGCATTCTTTCATGCGTTTGTTGGCAATGTATATCTTCTTTGGAGAAATGTCTATTTAGGTCTTACACCCATTTTTGCATTGGGTTGTTTGCTCTTTTGACATTGAGCTGCATGAGCTGCTTGTATATTTTGGAGATTAATCCTTTGTCAGTTGCTTCGTTTGCGAATATTTTCTCCCACTCTGAGGGCTGTCTTTTCGTCTTGTTTATGGTTTCCTTTGTTGTGCAAAAGCTTTCAAGTTATTAGGTCCCATGTGTTTATTTTCGTTTTTATTTCCATTTCTCTGGGAGGTGGGTCAAATAGGATCTTGCTGTAATTTATGTCAGTGTTCTGCCTATGTTTTCCTCTGAGTTTTATAGTGTCCGGTCCTACATTTAGGTCCCTAATCCATTTTGAGTTTATTTTTGTATATGGTGTTAGGAAGTGTTCTAATTTCATTCCTTTTACATGTAGCTGTCCAGTTTTCCCAGCACCACTTATTGAAGAGGCTGTCTTTTCTCCATTGTATATTCTTGCTTCCTTTGTCATAAATTAGGTGACCATATGTGCATGGGTTTATCTCTGGGCTTTCTACCCTGTTCCACTGATCCATATTTCTGTTTTTGTGCCAGTACCATACTGTCTTGATTATTGTAGATTTGTAGTATAGTCTAAAGTCAGGGAGCCTGATTCCTCCAGCTCTGTTTTTCCTTCTCAAGATTGCTTTGGGGGGCTTCCCTGGTGGCACAGTGGTTGGGAATCCGCCTGTCAATGCAGGGGACACGGGTTAGAGCCCTGGTCTGGGAAGATCCCACATGCCGCAGAGCAACTAAGCCCGTGCACCAGAACTACTGAGCCTGCACTCTAGAGCCCGTGAGCCACAACTACTGAAGCCCGTACACCTGGAGCCTATGCTCTGCGACAGGAGAGGCCGCCACAATGAGAAGCCTGTGCACTGCAATGAAGAGTAGCCCCCATTCACTGCAACTAGAGAAAGCCCACACGCAGGAACGAAGACCCAATGCAGCCAAAAACAAATAAATAAATTTATTTAAAAAAAAAAAAAAAAAGGATTGCTTTGGCTATTCGGGGTCTTTTGCATTTCCATAAACATTGTAAAATTTTTTGTTTCTAGTTCTATGAAAAATGCCATTGGTAGCTTGATAGGGATTGCACTGAATCTGTAGATTGCTTTGGGTAGTATAGTCATTTTCACAATGTTGATTCTTCGAATCCAAGAACATGGTATATCTCTCCATCTGTCTGTATCGTCTTTAATTTCTTTCATCATTGTTTTATAGTTTTCTGCATACAGGTCTTTTGTCTCCTCAGGAAGGTTTATTCCTAGGTATTTTATTCTTTTTGTTGCAATGGTAAATGGGGTTGTTTCCTTAATTTGTCTTTCAGATTTTTTGTCGTTAGTGTATAGGAACGCAAGAGATTTCTGTGCATTAATTTTGTATCCTGCTACTTTACCAAATTCATTGATTAGCTCTAGTAGTTTTCTGGTGGTATCTTCAGGATTCTCACGTGTAGTATCATGTCATCTGCAAACAGTGGCAGTTTTACTTCTTCTTTTCCGATTTGGATTCCTTTTATTTCCTTTTCTTCTCCGACTGCTGTGACTAAAACTTCCAAAACTATGTTGAGTAAAGGTGGTGAGAGTGGGCAACCTTGTCTTGTTCCTGATCTTAGTGGAAATGGTTTCAGTTTTTCACCACTGAGAACGATGTTGGCTGTGGGTTTGTCATATATGGCCTTTATTATGTTGAGGTAGGTTCCCTCTATGCCCACTTTCTGGACAGTTTTTATCATAAATGGGTGTTGAATTTTGTTGAAAGCTTTCTCTGCATCTATTGAGATGATCATATGGTTTTTCTCCTTCAATTTGTTAATATGGTGTATCACGTTGATTGATTTGCATATACTGAAGAATCCTTGCATTCCTGGAATAAACCCCACTTGATCGTGCTGTATGATGCTTTTAATATGCTGTTGGATTCTGTTTGCTAGTATTTTGTTGAGGACTTTTGCGTCTATGTTCATCACTGATATTGGCCTATAGTTTTCTTTCTTTGTGACATCTTTGTCTGGTTTTGGTACCAGGGTGATGGTGGCCTCGCAGAATGAGTTTGGGAGTACTCCTCCCTCTGCTATATTTTGGAAGAGTTTGAGAAGGATAGGTGTTACCTCTTCTCTAAATGTTTGATAGAATTCACCTGTGAAGCCTTCGGGTCCTGGGCTTTTGTTTGTTGGAAGATTTTTAATCACAGTTACTACTGCATTATTTAAATGATGCAACTGAAGATTCAAAAGAACCACCCCTCCACCCCTCCCAAATTAGACCCACCTAATTTAACTGACAGGCAGGGTGACATCTTTAAGAATCCTTAAGAATCTTTACGGAATCCAGATATTGTGAGTCCATCCTTAGAAAAGGGAACTCAAGCAATTATCAGATTTTGGCTCTAGAAAGTAAAAAATTTAATAAAATAGAATCTAAAATCTGGGATTCTCTATTTATAAAATATTCCACTAAAAGAAAATAAGTGTTGACAAAGATGTATAGAAACTGCATCCCTCATAAACCACTGGTAGGAATGTAAATGCTGCAGCCTCTGTGGGAAAAGTTTGACAGTTCCTCAAGTGGTTAAATATGAGAGTTACCATATGATCCAGCAATTCCTAGGTATATATACAAAAGAAATTAAAGCACACAAAATTTTTAACTGAATTTTCACACAGCATGATTTATAATAGCCAAGAAGTGGATGCAACCAAATGTCCATAAACTAATGAACGAATAAACAAAATGTGATGTATCTGCAAAATGAAATATTATTTGGAAACAAAATGCATACACACTATAACATGGATGACCCTTGAAAACACTATGCTAAGTGAAAGAAGTCAGATACAAAAGGCCACTTACTGCATTTTTTCTAGTTATGTGCAGTGTCCAGAACAGGCAAATTCAGAGACAAATTACTGGTTTCCAGGGGATGGGGAAGGGGGGAAATTGGGAGTGACTGCTAACAGGCACAGGATTTCTTTTTTAGGGTGATGGAAGAAATGTTCTGTAATTAGATACTGGTGATGACGGCACAAACCCATCACTACAGGGTGTCTTTTCTCTACCAGGTGATTTCTTAGGCTCTATTTTGTTTTACTTTGCAAAGGACTTAATTCAGTCAAAACCGGAGAGAGAAGTAGGAAGTTGTATACCTTAAAGATTTCGAATACAAGCTAATGGGAATCTGGCTACTATTTTCACTGCTTGCAGCTGATCCAAATTCAGAGAGAGAAGGTTCTGATCCAAATTCCAAGGCGCCAAACTGGACATTTAATCCTGTGACATCTGCTGAAC
>NW_006798684.1:946107-970775 GCF_000442215.2 Lipotes vexillifer | reverse complement strand
CTGAACCAGGCATTTCCACTGCAGAAGCTGGGATCTGAAAAAGCAAAACCATGATGTCAGCAACAGAGGTCAGAGATTCCAAGTCCCAAGGCCTACAAAGCTAACAAGCACTGGGTTCCCAGGGCATTGTGGGCAGGCCTCAGGAACAAGGAGTGAAAGGCTGAAAGGAAGGAAAAAGGAAGATGATTTTTTTTTTAAAGAGAGAGAAAGGAACAGAGCAAAGAAAAATTAAAAAGTTAACAGGACAATGGTCAGTACCACCAACTGCTTCTTTGAGCAAAGAGAGGGGGGAGGATTGTGGTGAAGGATGAGTGAAGAAGAGGGGCCTCTAATGAAAGCATTACCTGGTCAACGAACCACTCATCCTCTGTCTACAGAACACAGCTAAATACGTAAGAACAGCAGGCCCTCTGAGTTAAATACACAAGACCATCAGATTTCCTGAGCCAGACCTGTAATTTGAATGGACAGTCCCTGTCTCTTAGCACAAACCCATTCCCTCTATATTAGCCCAGTTACTCAGAAATGACTGAGTCCTCATAAAGCAGTAAACTATGTACTTGAAAATACCACAGGAACTAAGTGTTAAAATACGTTCATCTTTGGGACTGTGACTTCACGATGGAAGACCCACCTTAGAAGCTGGAGGTATTCGCCGCTTAGGGAGTTTGATGTGTTTAGGCTGTGGCTGGTGAGCAGACACGGCGATGTGTTCGACAGTCATGCTGGGAAGCTGCAGAAGTTTGTTCACAGTGGAGGTACTGCTGTCTCTGGGTGCTGACTCTCGGAGTTTCACCTGGGAAGGAAAGGACTCCAACCCAGGAGGAGGAACAGTGACTGCCTGAGTCTGCTGCTGCTGTCGTTGGCTCAGTTGGCTAAGAACAGGGGATGGCTCAGGCTGAGATTTGAAGTCTAAGAAGGCGGGGGGGGTGGGGGGCAACAATCAATCATTTAGGCACATGAGCTCACAGCTCCCTCTTCCACCAGCACTGATGCTGAAGGGTTGCTGTCATCACTAGTTTCTCCCAACCGTCTTCTAGCTGAATCCCTAACGTGGTGTGTGCGTGTGTCTATAATGTTTAACAACTGGTATATGACAGATTGAAAAGAACACCTGAATGGGTTTGTAGCTAATGTCTTATGCAGAGAGGAGATTCAGTTTATGCTAAAGCATATCGGGTGGGGAATAGGTGTTTTATATTAACTTCTGAAAACTATTTTATTGATTTTTTTTCAGTAAGTAACATATGTGATATTACAAAATCTAAAAGGTACAAAAATACACATGAACGTGATGTGAATACAAATCACCCTTCCACCCCATCCCCAAATTTGATCCACAGAATCAGACACAGTACCCAGTTTCTTGAATACCTTCAGATATACTGTTTCAGTATATATACATAGAGACACACACACACACACACACACACACACATCTTGCTTCCTTGCAAACCATTTAGTTTTCAGAGACTTCCACATTAACATATAAAGAGCTACTTCATTTTTATGATTACAAAGTAATCCATCATACATAGGTATTGATTTTTAAAACCAGTACTATCTTAATAAACTTTTAGGTTTTCCAATCTCTTGCTATGAAGAACAATGCTGCAATAAATATATTTTTATGTAAGACATTTTGGTCAAGTGCAAGTATATCTGTAGGATCAATTGCTAAAATACAGTTGCTGGTTCGAAGAGTGACTGTATTTTAAATTTTGACAAACACTTCAAAATTCCTATCCATAGACAGAACACAAACTTTTTAACATACTGTAATACCACACTTTTATCCTTCCTAGTTTGATTGGTGGGAAAATGGCAGAAAAGACACAAATTAAAATGATATAAGTTTCAGGGCTTCCCTGGTGACTCAGTGGTTAAGAATCCGCCTGGCAATGCAGGGGACATGGGTTCGAGCCCTGGTCCGGGAAGAACCCACATGTCATGGAGCAACTAAGCCCGTACGCCACAACTACTGAGCCGGCGTGCCTAGAGCCTGTGCTCCGCAACAAGAGAAGCCACTGCAATGAGAAGCCAGCGCACCACAACAAAGAGCAGCCCCCACTCGCCGCAACTAGAGAAAGCCCACGCACAGCAACGAAGGCCCAACGCAGCCAAAAGTAAATAAATTTTAAAAAATGATATGTTTGGCTAAAAATCATTGCATACACTTTTTCTTTGCCTATGAACTGTCCATACCCTCTCTTGACCATTTTTTTACTTCGTTGTTGGTCTCCTTGATTTTTAGTTAGTTTTTATATTAAGGAAGTTAGCCCTTTGCCTATGATACAATTTTTTTTTCATAGGTTGTCTCCCTTTTTATTTGGTTATGGTGTTTCCTATCATATCTAGAAAGGTCTACCTCACACAGAGTATATCAAAATCTTCCCATGTTTTTCTCTATTATTGTTCTAGATTCATTATTTATGCTTGGGTATTTCACTCATTTGGCACTTTGCTGAAGAGTGGGAGTTAGGGATCCAACTTCATTTTCCAGCCAGTTACCAAACAGAAATAAACCATCTTTCCACCACTGAGTTGAAATGCTACCTCTGTCATATAGGATAGAGGTTGGCAATCCTTTTCTGCAAAGGACAAGACAGTAAATATTTTAGGCTCTGAAGGCCATCTGTTAGCAAATTCTCAACTCTGCCTTTGTAGATTGAAAGTAGTTATAGGAAAACCAGAAATGAATGGCTGTGGCTGTGTTCCTATAAAAGTGTACTTACACAAACAGGTGGCAAATCCAGTTGAAGGTTTGCCATCCCATGACTTAGTATATTTCCATCATAGATGAATCTATTTTTGGCTTGATATTAGAGGCATGTACAAACAAGACAGGCTTTTAAAGAATATGCGAATAGCACGCTCAAATCTAAAACCTCACACCACTCATCTGTTAAGTGTGCAGAAAAAAGTTAACATACATAGGAAGTCTATAGCTGCCATCAGAAATGCCAGCTTGCAGATGGGCTCTCAGCTTCTGTCTGGGAACAGGGAATTTTGGTATGTTCTAGACAAAGGATGCCTACACTCTAACTGATAAAAGGGATTCTCTGCTCCTCAATTATTTGTACAATGTGGTTTATGTTGAATACTTGCTTTCCTTCTGGGATTCTACAATTTTGGTTTGTACTAGGTGGAGGGTGCCCATGTGACCAAGTCCCCCAGTAAAAACCTTGGGCACTGAATCTTTAGTGAATTCCTTGGTAGACACGACTTCAAACCTAGTCTCAGGTACTTCCATAACAGTAAACCATTTCATTCAGCAGAGAAATGTGCTTCAATGTCTCTCAATACACTCTAAACATAAACCAGACAGCTGACCCTATGGTTAAAGTAACCCCCCACTATTGTGGCATGTGTGTGTTGGTGGGAAATGGTGGTTTAATGTCAAAAAGTCTATGGGAGTACAGCTTAGAAAACATCCAACTTACACATGATGCCTTTAAATTATAAACCACAGACATTAAGGCTGGACCAAATCATGGTGGATACACGCATGTGTTAGAATCAGAAAGCAACCAGAGGATGTGATTTAAAGTGTTGTCCACATTCCACCTTCTTATTCTAATAAAGCTCAAAAAATCTGTCTAGGCATTTATTCAAAGTGTTGTTTCCTTATATTTGCATGATTATTCCCACGTTTTTGCACATCTCTTTAAGGTATGTACTTACTACTACTATAATATTAACAAATAAATGCAGGTATTTATACAATGCCAAGCTGACTGATTTAACTCAGCAACTCTGCAGAAGTTCTACTAAAAAAGAAATATGTCTGGTCAAATCCACATTAGTGTGCAAAAGTCAACCTGCTCTGCTAATGTTCGGCATGTCCTCACTAGGGGTAAACCACCACACTTACCAAAATACACACTTACCAAAATGACTAAGGACTGAGGACTGGGATGCTGAGGGCTTGAGGTCCCAAGAAGAAGCGGCTGTGGGAGGACCTGTATTATTCTGCTGTGAACTTGGGGTGGTGGTTAACTGGCCCAAACTTGGAGCTTCCAACTGGTCCAAAATCTGGGAGCTGGTGATGTTTGCCATTTTGGAAGGTGCGAGCTCTCCAAATCCTGAACCAAGGACGGATGACTTTAAAGGGAAAGAAAAGCAAAAGTCCTCAGCAATACAGAATTTCTACAACAGGCTCTAAAACACGCCATGTATTTTCACAAGGATTTAAAAAATTATAACCTAAAACATTCTGAATTAGTAAGAATCATCTGAGTAAATACTACATGAAAACATTACAAGATCTGACTACATAAATCCAACAGTCCTTCCTGATTCTAAGAGGTTAGAGGGGGGCTTCCCTCGTGGTACAGTGGTTAAGAATCCACCTGCCAATGCAAGGGACACGGGTTCGATCCCTGGTCCGGGAAGATCCCACATGCCGTGGAGCAACTAAGCCTGTGAGCCACAACTACTGAGCCCACGTGCCACAACTACTGAAGCCTGAACACCTAGAGCCCATGCTCCACAACAAGAAAAGCCCGTGCACCGCAACGAAGAGTAGCCCCCGCTCGCGGCAACTAGAGAAAGCCATGTGCAGCAATGAAGACCCAACGCAGCCAAAAATAAATAAATTTTTAAAAAGAGGTTAGAGGGAAGGGGAATATTTGCCCTAGACTTTAAGAAATTGATTTTTATTTAAAAAGTGATGTCACAAGTTCACAAACACAATACTCCTTTTTTTAAAGTAAAGAGAAATACCCTGAATAAAATGACAAGAGACAAGCCTGAAAAACAAAATACAGTCTTTAACTTTTTAATGTTTTAAATAGGCTTAGTCACAGAGAGATCAGCCATCGGGTCATCCTGCAAGATCAGACGCAGGTCGCAGTACTTACTTAAAAAGTTTGTATTCTAAAATCAGATATGAATTACACAGGTGGTATTTGTGTATTGAGCAGATTCCCTAGACACTGCTGTGTTTATTTCAAGGTGTTTAGATGACTAACTACACCAAATACGCTCCCAATGCGAATGAAAGCCTATGACTAGACAACATACAGTGGCAGATCAACTGCATTTTTACTTATCACGATCATTCAGTTTCTGGAAAGGTTAAGTCCTTTGTCAAAAATAACTTTGCAGGGACTTCCCTGGCATTCCAGTGGTTAAGATTCCATGCTTCCACTACAGGGGGGCACAGGTTCAATCCCTGGTTGGGGAACTAAGATCCCACATGCCGTGTAGTGTGGTCAATAAATAAATAAATAAATAAGTAAACAAGCAAACATTAAAAAAATTTAAAAAAAAAACCTTTCCATAACCATCTTAAAGGTTAAAAATAGAAATGATTTGCATTTCATCAAGAGGTCAGATCTAGAGAGCAGAATTATTTCTGCTATCAATTTCCAAAGGCATGGACTATCTATCCCAGTTGTTCTAAAGATATCCAAATTCTCCAAAACTAGGCTGTCGGCAATTATTGCACTTCAAACACAGAATCTGCTTCTATTAGAACAGTTGTGCTAACATTACTTATTGCTACTCCTGATTCTGTGCTCATGCTGCCCGCTACACTACTCTTATGTTGCTATAAATCCGCCAAAACCCAGCTCAAGCCTACTTGCTCAATAAAGGCTTCTTGGATGATGCTTCTATTCTCTCTTTTCTTACCTAATCTCTATCCTGTTTCAGAATTTAATCTTAACGCACTTTCTGTGTTTCACAACACGATGACATCACTGCATCAATGACTAGCACCTTGCTTTAGGTAACACTTAGCACAGGACTTTAATTCCACCTACGCATTTCAATCAATGGGGGCAGTTTACAAATGTGTCTATTGGTACACTTGTGCACATGCACTCACATATACATAAGCACACACAAGGGCCCAACTCCCAAGCCCAAAGATTCTGACTGGTCTTGTGTAGAATCTGGTATAATTTTATTATTATTATCGTTATTAATCTTGCTATTAACTAAGGTTTTCCAATGATTATAAAAGTATAGTAGGGTTGGAACTTCCCTGGTAGTCCAGTGGTATAAGAATCCGCCTTCCAATGCAGGGGACACTTAATTCCTGGTTGGGGAACTAAGATCCCACATGCCGTGGCAACTAAGCCTGCGCGCTCTGGAGCCCACACGCCACAACTAGAGAAAAGCCCGTGCGCTGCAATGAAAGATGCCACATGCCGCAATGAATATCCCGCGAGCCGCAGCTAAGACCCAATGTTGGCAAATAAATAAATTTTTTTTTTTTTTTAAAGTACAGTAGGGTTGAGAACCACTGCTCTAATATGCTAAACAAACAATTCTTACTCCAGTTTCTCAAGATGTTGTCCACAACAAAAAGCAACATACCTGGGGGATGCTGTAAAAAACAGAAACAAAAACAAAAACTCAACTCACGACTTATCTACGCTCTCAGTGGCCTGACTATGATTCCAGCAAGTCAGCAAGGACATCACATCAGTATATCAGTGGCAGATGGAGGAAAGAAATTGGATGGTTCAATCAAACTCAGGGGTATTACTGGGCCCTCTCAAAACAGAGACAGCACCCTGCCTTGGGCCTGTCCAACTTCAAGCACTGATACCCTCTCAAACACTACCAACAATGGCACTAAAAATGTCAAGTTCCCAAGCCAGTTATACTTGACATGACATGGCTATGTAGAGTAGAAGATAGCAATGAAAAGTTTACATATTCAATTCTCCATTTTTTTAGGGAACAGCAAAGGATTTTGAGTCAAGTGGGAGAGGGTGATTATCATATATCGTATTCATAAGAAATTCCATTTCAAATGTAGATTTCAGGTAAGACACAGCAAAGAATGAACCAAAGTAATTGTCACTAGGGAAAGCTGTGGATCTGTGTTTATAGTCCTTCCAACCTCCCCTCTGCCAACTCAGAACTGCCCACACTTAGCTAGGGACTCGAGTTCACCATTCTGCAGCTACATTCTTTCACGTTCTATGCTCTTTTATTCCCATCACCTATCTTCATATGCTTCACTAAAGGTTCCTGAACTTCCTTCTGATGGGAGTTTAATTCTTATGGGAGCCAGAGTCATATATGCAGCAACAGATGATACTGTTCCATTGAAAACGCATTTAAATTTTTAAGGGCCTCTACCACATAATTTTTTGGAATAACAAATAAAAATGAAAAAAATACAAGAACCTAGGCAGACCTAGAAAAAACTGTTCTTGCATATTAGCAAGCCAATACTCACAAACATTAGCATTTAAGTAAACTTGAAAACAAATGAAAATTTAACATCTTAAGTATAGAGACAGACTTTGAAACAAAATCCAAGAAAAAAAATCATTAGTAAGAAGGATGCCTAACTAAATGATTATAACTAAACTAATTCATAATTCAACGAATCATAAAGAAGTATTTTTATCTTCATCCAGAAAACTCAGTAGTTGAATTCCACATGGCATCATCAGATATGTGCTTGGAAATTATCACATCATTGTTTTCTGGACTGAGATCTAGTGTAGAAACTTTTATATGTAAAAAATAATCATAAGGCATGTGTCATTCTAGAATACATTTGTTCATGGGTACATTCCTTAAAATCCCATACTGAAATAAAAGTGAGTTACCAGACTCTGAGGTGGATAGGGATTGACAGCAGTGGAGCTGCCAGTCTCTTGTGCCATCTGACTGTTGTGCTGAGAATTTGTGAAGATAAGGGCTTGGCCAAAGCCCTGCTGTTGGGAAGTTTCAAAGGAGTTGACTTCTGAGGCTTGACTGTGAGGAACAGGCTTCTGGAGCAAGGCTACCAGATCAACACTAAGCAGACAAAAAGCAAATGAAGAATGAGTCATAGGCAAATCTCACCAAAAAAATGAATTTGAGAAGTGAGTCAATATTAAGTAATAAGTTCATGCTAAAAATAATCCCAGTGACGAAAACCTTTGGAAACTGGAGTTTAAGGGAGCCAAAAGCAGGGAATCAATCATCCGCCACACACTCCTCCTCCCCAAAAAGGCATACCAAGCCACAGAGACTGAAACAGGGCTTTGCAGAGAAGAGAAACGAAAAGGTGCATTAAGATGTTTCCACAGAAATGGCACAATGACAACTGATTTGAAAACCTGGAGCAACTGAGTACACTTAAACAGTTCTCTCAAGTTTGGCTTGTTTCCTTTAGAATATTTGGCTCCCTTTATCACTTGAAACCAGTCTCTCTTAAACTTTCTTAAAGGAGAGTGAATCCATATTTTTGAGGAATGAGGACCAAAGCCGTACTAGACCACTGAAGCAGTCTGACATTTATCATAAATATTCCTATAAGTTCTGCATTCTATCCAATAATATATTTACATTTATATAAATCTCATATAATTTCTCTCTTAAATATTTAGGAAAAAATGCACAATGTATTAACAAATACTCTGTTAACTAGAATTCTTATAATGTCTCCAGAAAGACAGAGATTCAAATTTGAGAATCATGGCCTTAAAACCTGAAAGCATGAGGAAGAAGTGATCTTCCAGGTAATATACTACTTGACATGGGAATGAGCCACTAATTTCTCCACAGGATGACCTAACATGATAATTTGCTCCATTAAATCTTTTTAAAGGCCAGTTCCCAGGCAGTTCTCCTAACGGAAACTCTCACCATGCCAGTGAGGCAGATTCTGGAAGGTCAAATAATTCAAAACTCACTTGTGATATACAGCAAAGTTCCTAGGCCGAAGTTTCTCTCCTTATCCACTACCAACTCTCATGTTCCCATAACCAGATTGAAGTTATGGGATCTAGTATTTTGGACCCCAAGTTAATGTTCTAACTTACGACAGCCTAATTCTAGGGACAAAAATCCATGATGGATATATTACATATGACCCATCTTAAAAGTTCCATTACTAAAAAAACCAGAACCAAGTTCGATTCCAAAAGATTGATAAGACATATGCATGAAAAACAGTCCAGCACTGTCTTCTGAAAAATAACCATTGAAAAGGTCCATTTCTTATTTTTTAAATGAAAATGATCCTATCAAATTCATTGAGTACTAAATACAATACAGAAGTTATATCCATTTAAGGAGAAATTCTGAGCAATTCACAAAATATATTGCAAGACATAACCTTTGATCGTTTTTATTTCCCTATAACGAAGTCTTATAACCATCACATTTAGCGAGAGTCTGAGCATGTTGGGTTCAAAACTGTCTTCAATGCTCAGATGTCATATATATCAAGGCTCTCATCCTTCTAGATCACTGCATTTTGAAACCATAATCAAAGGTTTTTAGGATGCAAATAAATGCTTTTCAATAATTCAATTCTGCACACATTCTAACAATGTTTCTATTACCCCAAAAGCTCCTTCCTTTTCTGTAATCTATGAAATCAGTAGATTAAAACTAGTAGAACCCATATAAAATGAGAAGTTTGTACTACCCTGAGAAGATCTAAATAAATGGTATTATATGAAGAAACCAAAGGATAGTTCTGTTAAGTTTATTTGTCAAAAACAGTATGCTTACAAAAGTAAAAAAAGAACCATTAAATAGATTTAACATTATCTCTGTCACAAATTCTAACACAAACATAATTGCTATTTTAATTCATCAGTGATCACAACAAATCAGGAAATGATGGAGGCTCTGTCAGCTCACCAAGTAAGTTAGGGATAAAATAAAAGTCTCACACAAAAAAGAGAAAAAACAGAAAGAGAGTCAAGAAAAGGGTAAAAAATAGAAAGAGATCTGAGGAAGAAAACAACTCTCCTGAGGCAAGAAATTTCAATTATGCTTTGACTAAAAAACAAAAGGTGGGGGAAAGCGTTTACCTTTGCCCAGGTGTGACAAGAGGCTCTGCTGGAGCAGATGAGGAAGTGAAGACCTTTGTTTCAGAAAGCTGTTATGAAAGGATTAAAAATATTTTAATCTTATTTTAATCTTTACTTTAATCAAAATGTATCAAATTCCTGACAATTTTTAGTCACTGGTACTCTTATTCTAGTTCACCCAAAAGGTGGTCAAAGGAAAAGAAATATACAAGTGATTATGGCACATAATTTTCTTATGGTGAAGATAAATTTAGATTGATAATCCCACAAAAGAATTCCACATCAGCGCAACAAGAAAGTGAAGAAGTAAAGCCAGACCCTTGTGCCGTACATAGTTCAAGTCCCAGTTTTCACTATTCTACTTCACATTATATAAAATGAGAACACCAATAAAAACCACCACTAATGTTACTATAAACACCAAAAAGCAGTAGGAAAGTTTGAAAAGGCAAAATAATTGACGTTCTCTTTCCCCAAACACAGATGGTTTTAGTATTTTGTTTATTAGTAATAGTTTACTAGTCATAGATTTCCTTACTGTTTTTATCAAAATAATTTTATTGAGGTATAACACATACAATAAACTGCGAATATTCAAACTGAGTAACTGAATGAGTTGTGTCATATGTATACTCTGTGAGACCATCACCAAATCAAGACAATGAACGTTATCTATTACCCTAAAAGTCTGCTCCTGTCCCTGTGTAATCAATTCCTCGAGCACTCACTTTCGTCCCCAGGCAACCACCGGTTATGTTTTCTGTCACTACAGGTTAGGCTGTATTTTCCAGAATTTTAAGTGGAATTTTTTTAAACATACAGTCTTTTTTGTCTTGACTTTTTTGATTCAACATAATTGCTTTGAGATTCACACATATTGTTTTAAGGTACTTTTAAGGCACACAGGATAAAATTTCTTGAAACCTCAATTGACATTGTTGAAAGGCAGACTCTTTTTATGCTTTCAAAGTGGGGCATGAGCTTTTAAAGGCTGATTTTGTTGATCTAATGACACAATGTGAAAAATGAATGAAAATGCTATTTGAAGACTGCTGTAATTCTTAACAATGGTAAATGTCTCAGAACTCTGAAACCCAGCATAAAATCAGACTTCCTAAAACACTGATATTAAGGCAGGGGCAGAGCAGACAGTAGATGTTCATTCTCCATAAAAACAAAAGTGCTGAATTGATTATACTGTTTCAACAAGAAAGGCTTATGCTATGCTGCACCCTAATCCAAGGTAGTATCTTAAGAATTCTAAGGAATCCATTTTTGCCTTAAGAATCTTACAAATTAAATTAAGACAAAGAGAGAAGCAATTAAGGAGTAATTCTATTAAAAGTAACAATAGAGTAGATCTAAAGCCTTCAAAATATTAAGTTCAAGGAAAATGAGAACTACATTTATCACTGAAATCCTATCTAACCTGGTAGAGTACAGAAAATTGCAGTTTTCTTCTCTTAAGCTCTAGAAGGAATTTAAAATTTGCATTTTAGATTACTCACCTTTCAATCACCATTACTTTGTATATGTCAGAAAACTTTGAAGTAATTTTGATATTTCCTAAGATGCCCAAATTCCCTACTGTAATTCTTTTCAGTAATTATACTGTGATTCAATATGGTCTATACAGCAGAATATTACTGCCTGTATGTGTGTACATTTGAACTGCTTGTTAGCAGATTTACATCATAAGACCTCATCTGAAGCACAGAAAAATCCCATCAGTTAGGCATGACAGTTATTATGATATTCATTTTGGGGATGAAAAATAGGAGGCTCAGAAAGGAAAGATGCCTCATCTGAGGTCAACAGGTCAACCCAGCTAGAATCTGAATACGGGTCATCTGCCCTCTGACAGCCTGTTGACTTTCTAACCTGCCTACTGACCCAGACAACAGGCAAGGAGATATAAAGCTTTTAGCTCTGGAAGCCTTTTTTTCTCCCAACAAACTCTTAGCAAAAATTCTAGTAACACAAAACATTTAAAAGTAGGACAACTCTGTTTGAAATAAGGTATGGTGTCCACAGGCTGCTCACTCTCACTTCCTATCATCACTGGTACCATCCCTCCACTGATTCTAATAGCCACCCATCTAGTTCAGTCTCCTCAGATTACAGGTAACAGAGAGCCCACTGACATCATACCCCAAGGACTTATGGTTAGTATGTAGCAGAAGAAAATAAAAAACCCTAAATTTCCAAAATTCCAATCAAATGAGCATATCTTTCTTTTTCATGCCCTACCCAGCTCATTCCCTAACAAGTCAGATAAAATAGTGCTAAAAAGAAAGAAAGCACAAGTGCACTTTTGTTTCTTTTTAAAAAATGTTTGAGTACAAAATGGAGAGGGGGGAATAATCTCAAAAAGAAAAATAAAATCTCAAAGTCTGGGTCACTTTATGCAATTTTGAAGGTCAATACTTGTAAACCCTTTATTCTCTCCCTTCCAATGTCAGCTGTAACTCTCTAACATGTACATACTTTTGTTCTGGGCCTTAAGAGTGAAACAGAAAAATAGTTAAGATATCTTATGCTGAACACAGAACCAAGAGATCAACACTACCCAGAAGCTAGTACAGTATATTCAAAAATGTCTGTGGAATAAATGAATACAAAAAGAGCCAGTCTAGTTGAAAAGGGAATTGGTTGGGCCTAGAACCAGAATGATTTATTCAGGTTAATTTCAACTATAAACCCCAAACATAGACTGTCTCCTTTAATAAAAATGTTATAAAGAGTAAGTATCGTTCACAGGCCAGGATAATAGCATCAGCTAGTTATCAGGACAAATAAAACAAAGATAGAGAAAAAAATGATGTCACTCCTATTTAACACCTGGTCTTTTTTTTTTGGCCGCACCACGTGGCATGTGGGATCTTAGTTCCCTGACCAGGGATTGAACCTGTGCCCCCTGCATTGGAAGCACAGAGTCTTAACCACTGAACCACCAGGGAAGTCCCAACACCTGGTCATCTTTAAACGGTTGCTTTAAAACCAAGTTTCTCAAAAACCTGAAAACACCAACTTCCTTCTGAGAAGCATCTGCTAAAAAAAAATGGTAATCACAGAAGTCTGTGATTGTAAGTGTAAACACTTACATCTTCAGTCCAGTCTTCCGTTGTCCACTCATCCACAGAATTCTTCCAGGCCCCTGTTGACAATCACAGTTTACATCACAAAGTCAAATAATGTCTGATTCCAAGTGGTTCTCTATTGTGTATGGCACAAGATATATCACATATACCATTAGCAATATAGTTTACAATCCAAGAAATATGAGGCTCTTAATCTATCTCAAGAAAATCAGTCATGTTTTCAAATGCAACTTGGCTAAGTACTATCCACAAAAACTCAAAAGCAATGTCTCAGATTGCTTTTGGATGATATCCAAGCAATTCTGCCTTAAGAAAGAAAGTATGGCACAGCACAAATAAATATGTTTAACAAGGAGTTCCTTATGATATACACTGTTTAAAAGAGAACACAATTCAGTATAAGGCAGCTCTGCTTTGGGCCCTCATTTCAGGTTGATTATCAAATTTAGAGAAGTATGCTTTTCTTTTTTCTTGGCTGTATTGGGTCTTCGTTGCTGTGCGCAGGCTTTGTTGCAGTGAGCAGGGGCTACTCTTCTCATTGCAGTGGCTTCTCTTGTGGAGCATGCGGGCTCCATAGTTGCAGCACATGGGCCCTAGCGCGCCTGGGCTCAGTGGTTGTGGCTCATGGGCTCTAGAGCACAGGCTCAGTAGTTGTGGCGCACGGGGTTAGTTGCTCCGCGGCATGTGGGATCTTCCTGGACCAGGGATCGAACCCGTGTCCCCTGCATTGGCAGGCGGATTCTTAACCACCGTGCCATCAGGAAAGACCCGAGAAGTATGCTTTTTATATTAGTTCCACTGTATGGTTTCCTAATAACAAAGCTAAACATTAATCCTATTCATATAAAGTCTGTGGCTATTAACTCCTGATAAGCAGGTACAGAAGATGTGCTCAAACAGTTCTTACAGAACAATCATTTATATATAAAATAATTAAATGCTTTAAAGAAAAGCATATGAGTTCAGATATGCTGACATTAGTGCTTAGCGAATATAAGTATATTCTCATTATTTCATTTTATTTTTTATTTTTATTTTTTTTTGTGGTACGTGGGCCTCTCACTGCTGTGGCCTCTCCCGTTGCGGAGCACAGGCTCCGGACGCACAGGCTCAGCGGCCATGGCTCCGCGGCATGTGGGATCTTCCTGGACTGGGGCACGAACCCGTGTCCCCTGCATTGGCAGGCGGACTCTCAACCACTGCGCCACCAGGGAAGCCCTCCCATTATTTTAAAGCATACGTGCAAACACACACCCAGATAAAATGCTTTTAAAAGAAGCACACCAAGATACTAACTATAACCACCATCAGGAAGTGGGACTGTGAATGTTTTCAGTTCCTTCACTGGGAAGAAATAAGTTGAGCATCTGACTTACAATGAGGTTAGTGTGTGGGAAAAGGAAGGGCATACCCCTGAAGGAAAAAGGCAGATGAACAGATCTAACTTCCTTGGAATCATGTCAATAACCTAATAACTAAACTGATGGTGTCACCTAAGAAAAGAGTCCTTTTCTATGGAATGCTTTCAATAGGATGTCCCTAATTTAAGATCGATCATGGCAAACAAAAGTAGAATCTATGGATTTATGGAGCATGGCTCCTTGTAAAATAACACCCCAGATATGCTACTCTGTGATTATAAAACGGAGATGTTTCAAACCTGAAAACATTCTCTGGTGTGTGAGAAACCTACACACACCACTTAGAGATTTCACCTACACTGTGGATCACAGGGCATATGCATTGCAGGGAAGAACTCCCTGCTCTTCTGTCCCTCTCAATTGCATGTATCCTTGAAATAACAGTAAAGCTTGATAGATAAAGGTTTCAATATTTTTTAAAATAAATTTATTTATTTACTTTTGGCTGCATTGGGTCTTCATTACTGTGTGTGGGCTTTCTCTAGTTGCGGCGAGCGGGGGGCTACTCTTCATTGCAGTGCATGGGCTTCTCATTGCGGGGGCTTCTCTTGCTGCTGAGCATGGGCTCTAGGCGCATGGGCTTCAGTAGTTGTGGCATGCAGGCTCAGCAGTTGTGGCTCACAGACTCTAGAGTGCAGGTTCAGTAGTTGTGGTGCACAGGCTTAGTTGCTCCACAGCATGTGGGATCTTCCCAGACCAGGGCTCAAACCCGTGTCCCCTGCATTGGCAGGTGGATTCTTAACCACTGTTCCAGCAGGGGAGTCCCAGGTTTCAATATCTGAACTGACAATCTGATCCTTTGTTCTGGCTAATTTATCATATCTTTAAATGGTTTCCATAATTTCTCCAGAAATATCACAAAACAACTATCAATTTATGTGCCCCCAAAACATCTCTTTGAATTAAAATATTTTCATAAACAAAAGCAGAAAAACGTAATAGTTTAAGAGAGGAAACACAAGGTGCAATTAGTCCCAGTCAGAAATCAGTACTGGAACCTGGATCTCCAGACCCCTGCACAGGCCTCTTAGCACACTGTACACAAAGCTAAATGAATCCAATGCAAGCCATCCACCTATACTTCAATATCATCTTCCTTTCTTAAGTACTAACTAGTGCCTTTCTTAAGTACTTATACACAATCTCCAACCTTTTACTATATTTCCTTCCAGACTTTTGTCTAAGTATATACATAGTTTTAAAAGTTTACAATTTACAAGTTTAAAAGTTTACAATTTAAATTGTAAACAATTTACAATTGTAAACTTGTAAAGTTTACAAGTTTACAATTACAAAAGTTTCAATTTAAAAGTTGACTAATTTCAAAGATGGCTGGTACATAGTGGTCTTGGTGCCACCTCCATCCAACTTACCCTGTGTTCATGCTGTCAAATTCATCATAGGAGACAGTACTCTAAAGACTACAAATTCTATAAAAAGCTGAGGCTCATTCTAAGCAGATTTAGGAACACTCTAGTCAAGAAATAGAAAAAGCCTCAAAAATCATAAAACTTTCACCTTCAAAGCAACTAAGATTATAACAGGAAACAATTTATGATGAATTTTCCTTAGCAACCTTTCGTCATCAATCATCAATCAACTAATCCTGGGTTAAAAGCCTACATGTAAAGAAAGCATGATGCTAGGTATCAAAGTCATATCTCACAGAAAAGACAAGTAAAAATTTAGGGAGTGATCAGGGTAGTATATTACTGAATGATATAAAAATTACATGAATCTGGGCCTCCCTGGTGGCGCAGTGGTTGGGAGTCCGCCTGCCGATGCAGGGGATACGGGTTCGTGCCCCGGTCCGGGAGGATCCCACATGCCGCGGAGCGGCTGGGCCCGTGAGCCATGGCCGCTGAGCTTGCGCGTCCGGCAACGGGAAAGGCCACGACAGTGAGAGGCCCACATATCGCAAAAAAAAAAAAAAAAAAAAAAATTACATGAATCTGATTTAATACACAGGAAATTTAAAGGATGAAAAAGTTATGGAAAGCTAGAATGCTAAGAGAAACTTTATGGGGAAGATGAATCACAGCAAAAAACCTTGAAGGCTGGAAAATATCTGAACAGATATTTAAGAAGGGATATTCGGGACTTCCCTGGTGGTTCAGTGGTTAGACTCTGCGCTCCCAATGCAGGAGGCCCAGGTTCGATTCCTGGTCAGAGAACTAGATCCCTCATGCCTCAGCTAAGAGTCCGAATGCCGCAACTAAGACCTGGTGCAGCCAAATAAATAAACGAATGAATAATTTTTTTTTTTTTTTTGCAGTATGCGGGCCTCTCACTGTTGTGGCCTCTCCCGTTGCGGAGCACAGGCTCTGGACGCACAGGCTCAGTGGCCATGGCTCAAGAGCCCAGCCGCTCCGCGGCATGTGGGATCTTCCCGGACCGGGGCATTAACCCGTGTCCCCCGCATCGGCAGGCAGACTCCCAACCACTGCGCCACCAGGGAAGCCCTAAATATACATATATTTTTTTTATAAAGAAGGGATATTCCAGGGGAGAGAAACAATGATGAGGCATTACAAAAAATTATAAAATATTAAAATTAACCTAAAGTTCAGAACATCCTTTTTTTCCCCCCAAAAATGTATAAGTTGTGGCAAAATACTTATAAAATTTACTACGGTAATCATTTTTAAGTGTACAATTCAGTGATACTAATTTAAAACACACATTCTTATACATGATATGTAAAGAGACTGGCCTACCACTTAAAGAAGAGTATTATGAAAATAATTAAAATGCAAACTTAGACATGTAGAAGAGGGTGAGAAGCTGAGTACATTTACTTATTTTATTTCTATTTATTTCTGGCTGCATTGGGTCTTCATTACTGCGTGCAGGCTTTCTCTAGTTGCAGAAAGCCAGGGCTACTCTTCGTTGCGGTGTGCAGGCTTCTCATTGTGGTGGCTTCTCTTGTTGCAGCTCTAGGGCTCTAGGGCTCTAGGGAGCATGGGCTCAGTAGTTGTGGCGCACGGGCTCAGTTGCCCTGCAACATGTGGGATCTTCCCGGACCAGGGCTCAACCTGTGTCCCCTGCACCGACAGGTGGATTCTTAACCACTGCGCCAACAGGGAAGCCCCGAGTACATTTAAAAGCAGGCAGAAGACAACGTATGAAATTGTAAGCAGAAGTCCAACATGGTATGGTGTTATGTCAAGCAACAGAGGGGAAGCCCCGTGTCAGCAGCCAGGGTCAAGCTGTTGCAGTGACCCACCCTAGATACACGGACTCTAAAAAACTACATGACATTAGATACAGAAGAATACAGAGTCAGGTCCTAAAATCTTATTTTGGAATATTAAAATTTTACAGGAAGACCTTGCTCCCCATTGTAGACCTACAGACCTTCACATCAAACATACAAGAAAAATTCAATGACATTAATTTATTTCTAGCTTAAAACAATAAATTTGAATGTATGCTTTATGTTCAGTTTAACTTGATGTTAGCCCTCTATCAAAAGGACATATAAGGCAGCCTTATAGAAAAAAGGACAGCAGTGATGCAAAAATCTGTGTCACCTTGAAGGCCAATGTGAAAAACACTTCCATTATCAAAAGCTGATAAATTATTTTATCAAGTAGTTGTAAAAATATAGTTTACAAACATTCATCTGATGAATTTTTATTAGCTAGCCTTGATAAAAATGGAAGATATTTTAAGCATTTTATCAGATTCTTAACTAAGAAATTAAAAAAAAAATTCATACCTTTGAGTCCAAAAGAATTTTTGTTTGGCAGATTCTGAGCTACATTTTGAGCATTTGATGCCAGTTCTGTGGATCAATGTAAAATGGAAGGCTTTAACATATCACAACAATTAAGGTATTCATCAGAAGAGAAATTGGTCAGTAAATTAAACGAAGGAGGGAAAGCATCAAACTAAGTATATGCTTTGTGTCCAAGGAAAAAGAAACTTACTACAATCCATGCTATGACAGACTGCTATGGTCCAACTATGAACCTTAACAGCCAGACAGATCTTGAACATTCAATTTACATCAATTATGCTTGTTCTCATTCCCATGTTCACCAAGTTCCCTTCCCACTTGTCAAAGAAAACATTCCAATCTGTTTAAAAGGTATGTTTTTACTAAATTTATAAATTAGCATTTTGACTATCCTTCAGTCTTTCTATTTTGGGTAATGTTTGATTCTGACTCTAGGGAATGGATTTGATTATTATCCTGTCAAGTCAGGTTTCTGAGCCTATGAGGCTGTGGGCTAGATTCAGAACTCTGTGTTATCAACAAGACAATACCATTCTGTGAGGCCTCTAGAGAAATAGCCAGCACTCCATCAGATGACATCTTTTAACTGTATTTTGCATCGAACACATTCTGCTACTCTAAATGAAAATAAGAGGAATGAGAGGGAAGAGATAAAGACAAAAGGAGAAGGAAGAAGAGATGGAGGAATATGAAAAAAGAAAAATAGCGGTCAATGGACTAATTCAACATTCTGTTTCAAACATCTGATTTAAAAATCAGTGGTGGTTATAAATAAAGCCACTATAAACATCACATGCAGGCCTTTGTGTGGGTGTTTTCATTCCTCTTCAGTAAAAGCCTAGGGTTGGGATTGTAAGACTGTATAGTATATGTATGCTTTCACACCAGGAACGTAGGAGTTCGAGTTACTCCGTCACCTTCACTAACACTTGGAACTGTCAGTTTTCTTTTAAAGCTATTTTAATGGATGAAAGGTGGTAGCCTACTGTGGTTTTAATTTGTATTTCCCCAATGACCAATGATGATTAGCACATTTTTGTGTGCTTATTGCCATCCATATATCTTCCTTTGTGAAGCATCTGTTCAAATCATTTGCTCATTTTTCATTAACTTTTTATTTTGAAATAATTATACATTCACAAGAAGTTATCCTTCACCCAGTCTCCCCCTATGATTACATCTCACATAATTCCAGTAAAATATAATAGCAAAAAAACTGACACAGATACAGAATGTGTATACCATTCTATGTCAAGTTTGTATTGTGGTAAAATAATGTTTATGTGGTAAATAAAATTTACCATGCTAACCTTTTTTTTTTTTTGCGATACGCGGGCCTCTCACTGTTGTGGCCTCTCCTATTGCGGAGCAAAGGCTCCGGACGCACAGGCTCAGCGGCCATGGCTCATGGGCCTAGCCACTTTGCGGCATGTGGGATCCTCCCAGACTGGGGCATGAACCCGTGTCCCCTGCATCGGCAGGTGGACTCTCAACCACTGCGCCACCAGGGAAGCCCGATGCTAACCTTTTTAAGTGTACAGTTCACTGGCACTGAGTAATTCACAATGTGATATAACCAGTATCACCATCCATTTCCACAACTTTTCATTTTTTGTTCATTTTTAATTGCTCATTTTACTAGGTTGTTTGTTTTCTTCTCAACGAGTTGTGATAATTCTTTACCCATTCTGTATACAAGTCCCTTTTCAAACAGAGGTTTTAAATAAATATTTCCTCCTAAACTATGCCTTGCTCCTTCATTCTCTTCTGAAGAACCATGTTTTTCTTTTAGACTCATGCTTATTATGCCCTATGTAAGAAATTTTTGCTTAATCCAAGGTGGCTAAGATTTGCCCTGTATTTTCTTTAGAAGTTGTGCTTTCAGGTTTCACACGTAGAGCTATTATCCACTTGTGGTTATTTTTAATATACAGTATAATGTATGCCATTGAATTGCTTTGGAACCTTTGTCCAAAACCAATTGTATCTGTGGGTTTATTTCTAGATTTGCTATTATATAATTGATCTATCTCTGTGCTTTTGCCAATTCCAGTCTTGACTACTGTACCTTTAGGGTAACTTCTTGAAATCAAGGAGTGTGAATCTTTGAACGCTGTTAGTTTTCAAAACTGTTTGGGCTATGTTCAGACCTATACTTTTCCATATAAATTTTAGAATCAAGTTACTGACACACAAAAAATCTGCTAGGATTTTGAATGAACTTGTACTGAAACTGTATATCAATTTGGTGAGAAACAACATGTCAATAATACTGAATCTTCCAACTCATAAACACTGAGTATCTTGCTCCCTTTTTGGGTCATCTTTGATATTTATCATCGTGTTGCATAATTTTCAACATATAAATCTTGCACATACTTTGTCAAATTTATACCTAAGTGCTTCATGTTTTTGTACTACTATAAATGGTATATCCTTCTGTTTATTAATGCTTCTTCAAACACTCAATTTTACATTTTATTGTAAGATTTTATAATTTATATTTTCATTTAGAAGTCTTATCTTGCACATCATTAGACTTCTTCATAAGCATCTGATATTTTTTGAGGCCACTAATTTTTTTTCATTTTCTCTTTGTTGATGGTTTATAGAAATATTACCTGTCAACTATCTACACTGTTTAAAGCTTCCTAATTAATTTCATTAATTTATCTATAGATTCTTTTATATCATTGCCAGAAATGACAGGTTTTTTCCTCCCTTTCCAACCCTTCTTTTCTTTTTCAATCTTTGTTTCAGTGTTTATGACCTCTGGTACAGGGGTGAATAGAAATAATGAGAGTAATCCTCCTGTTTCTCTTCAGTTCGACTAAATTTTTTGCATTTAAAAAAAAAAGAAAAAAGGTAAGAGTAGTGAGAGTAAGCCCCTTGATCTTGTTACAAAAGAAAAATATTCTACACATCACTATTAATTTTGAAGTCTGCTCTGACTTTTGTAGAAATCGGGAATGAATGTTGGGTTTTGTCAAATGCTTTTCCTTATTAAAATGATATGGAGTTTCTCCTTTATTCTGTTAAAGGGGTGAATAATCCTTTTGTTATTGAGATATAACTCACATAACATAAAATCCACACTTTTAAGGCAAAGAACTGATTGGTTTTCAGTATATTCACAAGGTGTACAACAATCACAACTACGTATTCCAGAATATTTTCACTGCTCCAAAAAAATCTGGCACCCATTCCTAGCCACTCCCCATTTCTCCTAAACATTCCCAGCCCCCAACAGCCACCAGTCTACTTCTGTTTCTATGTATCTGACTAATCTGGATAATTTTTCTTACACATTCAGCCACTGAAGGACATTTGGCTTTTATGTGAACCTGTGTCTTCCATTCTCTTGGGTATATATCTAGGAGTCATCTGATTTTTTAAATGTTGAACTTGAATATCAAGTATAAACTTAACATGGCCATGATATATTAGTCTTTTTCTAGTTTACTGAATTGATTTCCAATGTTGTGACTTAAAATTTTTACAGTTGTTTTGAAGAATGAGATTAATCTGTAATTGTAAATGTTAGCAAAAAATTTATTGACAAAGTATCTTCTGATGATTTTTAATAGCTATAATATTAATTATAATCGATTATAAAGATAATTAATATCAATATTCCTTTTCTCATTCCTACAACAAATTATATGTTTCTTCTGTTCCCTTGATAAGTCTCACAATAAACTTATCAACTCTATTGATACTAGTCTTTTCAAATTACCATTTTTATAACTTTCGTTGGTCCTCTCGATAGTATATTTGATTTCTAGTTCGCTGTGCTTTTGTGATGGTGGCAACTGTCTTTTTCAGCTAATTATTGAGCTATACTTTTATATTTTGGGTTATAATTCACCAAGTGTCAAATTATGTTTTTATAAATATAATCACAACAGTTAATATATATTATCAGGAAAAAATTTTCAAAAGAGCTTTATTAAATAAATAAGCCAATTAACAAGTATTTATCTGTGAATTTCAGTAAAGAAATAATCTTAAAACTGCAGGACACAGAAAAATCTGCAAAAGCAACTGTTGCCCTAAACCCATCTATCATCATCTAACTCTTTATCTGGCCAAATTTGTGTTCACCATTATGAATGGTAAATACTGTTTCAAGTCTTGCACTAAGAAATTCTATATATCCCTGACACTGAGATTTGAGTGTGGGTTTGTACTGCCTTACACAGATTTATTACAGCCTCTTCTTCAGAGTGCAAAAGGGATAAACCACATACTTTATCGTCAATGAGATTTATAAGAGAGAAACTTTGGAGGTAAGAATCAGCTAAGAGTAGCCTCAGAGGTAGGACAGCTGCCTGTTTTTCATTCTTCTCCACCAGCACACTTTGATGTCATCTTTGTACGTTAAGAGCTCAAACAATTAAAATACATCTCTGGTGAGAATAGACACTTACCAGTTCCCTCATCTGCACCATTCTGAGCAGCTTCCCAAACTACTGCTTTTGTCCCACACCCATCTATAGATGGAGAATCTGAATAGTCCGCAGGGTTAAATGTCCTTGGGTTTGAAATAAAGAATAAAGGCAAATCACAAAATTAACTGTACATCATCTTCCCCGAAACAAGCCCTGTCCCTTCTAAGAACCACTACAAGAAACTTCACCCTCCTTCTTCTATTTAATTATAGCCAATTTTTCTCGCCATCGGAATGCAGATCTTCTGAAAAGCAGAGGTTGCCTAGAACCTTCCATACACTCTTGTATGATGCTCCTACTTCCCTAAGTTGTTGTCCTCTGCATCCTAAAGCAAGTGTGGAGACCTATAATAGTTGTAGGCAGGGTAATGGCTCTAATGAAAAACCCACCCACCCCCTCCCAACTAAGCCTAGACTTAAATAGGCAATAGGTCTTTTCTTCCGAAGTCAGAATCCAATTTTGGATTTGAACCTTTTACAGTAGAAGTATATGATTCTTTTTGTTTAGATGGATGTAAATAAAAAGAAAACGTTTTGTTCAGTGCCTCTTTTTAAATTAAAATCCTCAATACCCATGATTCAGAGCCAAATTAAATAGCACTGCTAAAATTTTCACAACAGAATTAAAAAAAATTTTTTCAGCATTATTGGGGTGTCACTGACAAAAAGAACCACAAGAGTATTTTTTAAAGTAGACAGCAAAATCCACAAAATCGTTTAAAGCTACTGGGTTGGGCACATACGTTCATGTGTTCCGGCCAGTTTGCTCCCTGTGTTTTCATCCTTCCTTTGCCCACAGGGAGCTCAGGCAGAAAACAGAGATGGCAGAAGTCACCACCTGAAGGCAGTGACCCCCAACAGTGCTGCCCTGGAGATATGGAGAAACAAAGGACTTTTCCTTTCTTGACTGTCATCTACTTATGGCCTCTATAAGAAGCTTAAAAACTTTTTATAAAGATCGGGGGGGCGGGGAGCTAATGTTTTGGATAACAGCAAAAAGTGAGAGAACCAGAAATAATGAATAAATAACTGATTATACCATCTATTTAATAACAATATACTCATCCTTCACAATTCAAGATAAAAGTGATTGCTTTTCATAAAAAACAAAACAAAACAAAAACATTTCATTTACTTACCATTCAAAGATAATTGCTGGATTTACCAACATAACTCTCTTAAGCAATGGTTTTCAACTGGGGTGGCTGTGCACCTCCCTCCCCGGGAACATTTGGCGATGTCTGGAGACATTTTTGATTGTCACAACTTGAGGAGGGGTGCTACTGGCATCTAGTAGGGAGAGGCCAGGGATGTTGCTAAACATCCTACAATGTAAAGGGAACCCCACCACCTCAACAAACTATTATCCAATCCAAAATGTCGATAAAGCCAAGGCTAGAAAACTGCTCTAAGGCCTACTGCAATACAATTTTATTTGTGTTATTTTGCTTTTTCAGTATTGTCTCTTTAAACTTTTTCAGTATTGTCTCTTTAAACTAGAGAAGGCAATAACTTCAAAAATAGGATGGCTAAGACTTACCCCATGCCTTGCGTTGAGAATCTTCCTGCCCCTCTCCCTCTGCCACGTCCAAACCCTTTCAAAAAAAATATAGTGTAAAAATAATACTTATGTCCTACACAACTATAATTCTACCAACTTCATCCCTTACACACCTACCCAAACATTACTGTCATTGTTCCTAACAGCACCAACATTCCCAACCAGTGCACCCAATCTGCTGGTCCCTAATAACACAAATATCTACAGTTATTGATCTCAAAGGATAGAAAATAATTTAATTCTGCTTGTACAACACTTGTCATATTTAGCAGCTTAACACGGGCAGGTTTTATATATATATATATAATTTATTTTTGGCTGCATTGGGTCTACATTGCTGGCCGCAGGCTTTCTCTAGTTGCGGCAAGCAGGGGCTACTCTTCATTGCAGGGCGTGGGCTTCTCATTGCAGTGGCTTCTCTTGTTGCAGAGCATGGGCTCTAGGTGTGGGCTTCAGTAGTTGCAGTACGTGGGCTCAGTAGTTGTGGCTCGTGGGCTCTGGAGCACAGGCTCAGTAGTTGTGGCACACGGGCTTAGCTGCTCTGTGAAATGTGGGATCTTCCCGGACCAGGGATTGAACCCACGTCCCCTGCACTGGCAGGCAGATTCTTA
>NW_006798684.1:916757-946097 GCF_000442215.2 Lipotes vexillifer | reverse complement strand
TTTTTTGCGGTACGTGGGCCTCTCACTGCTGTGGCCTCTCCCGTTGCGGAGCACAGGCTCCGGACGCGCAGGCTCAGCGGCCGTGGCTCACGGGCCCAGCCTTTCCGCGGCATGTGGGATCTTCCCGGACCGGGGCACGAACCCACGTCCCCTGCATCGGCAGGCGGACTCTCAACCGCTGCGCCACCAGGGAAGCCCCTACATACCATTTTTAATACTAAGATTCTGACTGATGACCAAAAGGGCAGCAAACAAGAGAGCGAGCAAGCAAGAAGAAATAGTTCTATTCAGTGACTCTCCAGTTTTTCTTAATCAAATCCTAAATTGTGGATTAAAGACCTAAATACAAGAGCTAAAACTATATAACCCTTAAAAGAAAACATAGAGCAAAAGCTTCATGACACTGAATTTGGTAATATTTCTTGGATATGACACCAAAGACTCAGGCAAGAAAAGGAAAAAATTAGACTTTAAACTGGTGTATCAAAAGACATGAACAGAGTAAAAAGAAAACCCAAAGAATATTTACACAATCTACATTTGATAAGGGAGTAACACTGAGAATACATAACGAAATTCTACAAGTCTCTAACAAAACAAACAATCAGATTAAAAAATGGGCAAGGGACTTGAATAGACATTTCTCCAAATATAATATAAAAACGGTCAATGAGCAGATGAAACATCAACATCACTAATCATTAGGGCAATGTAGCACCCATTACAATGGCTACGAGTGAGAAACAGAGAGAGAGAGAGAGAGAAGAGAAAATAAGTGTTGGCAAAGATGTATAGAAACTGAAGCCTTTGTACACTGTTTCATGGGAATGTACAATAGTGTAGCCACTGTAGAAAACAGTATGGCAATTCCCCCCAAAATTAAAAATAGAACTATATGATCCTTATAGCACAGGGAACTCCACTCAATATTCTGTAATAACCTAAATGGGAAAGAATTTGAAAAGGATAGATACATGTGTAGGTATAACTGAAGCACTTTGCTGTACATCTGAAACTAACACAACATTATAAATCAACTGTAGTCCAATATAAAATTTTTAAAAAAAATTTTTAAGGAAAAAAAAATTATATGATCCTGCAACTCCACTTGTGGATATATGTATCCAAGAGAATTTGAAAATAGGGTCTTGAAGAGATACTTGTACACACATGTTCACGTTCATAGCAGCCTTACTCATAATAGCCAAAAGGTAGAATCAACCTAAGTGTCCACTGATGAATGAATGTGGTATATACATACAATGTAATATTATTCAGCCTTAAAAAGGAAGGAAGGGGTTACCCTGGTGGCACAGTGGTTAAGAATCTGCCTGCCAATGCAGGGGACACGGGTTCGAGCCCTGATCTGAGTAGATCCCACGTGCTGCAGAGCAACTAAGCCCATGCGCCACAACTACTGAGCCTGCGAGCCACAGCTACTGAGTCCACATGCCACAACTACTGAAGCCCGTGCACCTAGAGCCCGTGCTTCACAACAAGAGAAGCCACCACAATGAGAAGCCCACACACCACAGCAAAGAGTAGCTCCCGCTCGCCACAACCAGAGAAAAGCCTGCACACAGCAACAAAGACCCAATGCAGCCAAAAATAAAATAAATTATAAAAAAAGAAAAAAAAAAAATGGAAGGAAATTCTGACAAATGCTACAACGTGGATGAACCTTGAGGACATTTTGCTAAGTGAAACAAGCCAGTCACAAAACGACAAATATTTCATGATTCCACTTATATGAGGTATGTAAGAGTACTCAAATTCAGAAAAAGATGGTTGCCAAGGGATACGTTAGCCATGCAAATATAACTAAATGTATATTTAATCATGTACAGTTAACTTATCCAGTAGTTCAAGTTAAACTATTAAAAGATCCAGTCTTGACAAAAATCTACCCTATCCCCAGAGACAGGGGAATAGAGGGAAATGTCCTAAAAAGTGGAAGAATTCTAATAATGCATATTAGTGGCTACTATCTATTTTAACACTGTCGAAAGGCAAAGGTAAGACTTCAGGTAAGTCTAAAAGAAGGTTGGAAACTTGGGTTTAAAAAAAAAACCTTAACTCTAAGAAGAAAGCTCAATGAACAAGTTTTGGCAAGACTCCTTACAGTTAAGAGAGGTGGCAGGGTGGGGGGAGGAGAGTCATCATGCAAGAAAACGAATTCTCAGGACATAAAACACTTAACTGTAAGAAAAGAAAAAAAAGCAAACAAACTTTAGTATGTCCATACAATGGAATATTATTTGGCTACAAAAAGAAATGAAGCACTTATACATGCTACAACATTGTGCTGATATGTGGTAGAACTTCAATGAATCTTTAAAACATTAAGCTAGGTCAAAGAAGCCAGTCACAAAAGAGCACATATTACTAGATTCCATTTACATATCATATGTCCAGAACAGGAGAATCTATAAACACAGGAAGTAGATTACCAGTTGTTTACTGCTGGGATGGCGGGGGGAGGGGGAGGTGATGAAGGAATTGGGAATTGATACTTAAAGGGTATATAGGATATTCTTTTTGAGGTGATGAAAATGTTCTGAAATTGATTATGGTGATGGCTGCATAATTCTAAAAATATACTAAAAACCACTGAATTATGCAATGTAAATGGGTGAATTGTACAGTATGTAAATTACATCTCAAGAAATTTTAGAGGGCGATAATAAACACTGTTACCAGTGAAGAAAGCAGAAGAAACAACACAACTGCTCTTGATTAAGTGCATTCATGTGCACCCATTCAGTGGCAAACTGTGTGACAAAAGGAATATTTAACAGTGGTTAAATATTAAGAAAATAAGAATATATTAATAAGTGGCAATTTTTTTAAAAAGCATTCTGCTAAGAAATCATTAAACAATTATCTAATATTTGAGCCAGAAAGCAAGATGTACATGAAAGGGAAGAAAGGAATTTATAAAAGAAAAACATACCTAAGGCCAAAAATTCAAGAAATCCTGCAAGTCCCCTGGAAAAAGTCAGTATCAACTAAATATCTCCATGTCTCCAGAGAACAGTAGCCACACCCAAGTATGAAACACAAACAAGCCAACTATCTTAAGTAGATTTTAAAAAATCAAATCCATCTTCATGTACATTTTAGCAAGCTAACAAAATTGTTCTTTCCTAATCACCTGGCTAGTTACACTACCAGTAACATTGTTTTCTGTGTATATACATTTTCCTATATTGTTATCTGGTACAATTAGCAGTTTTCACCTAACAGCTCAGAAGAAAGACCTGGGTTCTTATAATTGAGAAAAACAACATTAAAGTAAATTATCATAAAGAATAAACCAATGTTATGATAAATGCTAAACCTTTACTCATAGAGGTCTATCTACGTAGTGACTCTGCACTACATCTATGTTGAATAATTGCTCAAGTTTTTAACTGTTTAATATTTATGTCTTACACTGAGAGCCAGAGTAGAAAAGTTGCCCATTTCCCTTGAAAAAAGCCAAAACACAGAGAACAGCTAACCACCTCTAGTGGAGAAGGCAAATCTAAAGAGCAGATATCCCCCCTGGGGCCGAACATGTGCAACCTAAAGAAAAATAAGTAGAAAGCAATCCCTTTCCTTCACCCCCAGGAGACTGTAAGCAGGGCTTTGATAACAGCCAAATGCACCAGAAACTATGGGCTCTTGAATTTATCACTGCATACTCTGGGTCATGATCTTTAAGATACTGAGTAGTTCTAAAGTTTTTTGTACAGACAAAAGTTCCCAGATTTTCAGGGCTGGTTCAATGATAAAGATGGTTGCTGTGTTGACCACAAGCTGCCCACCTGCCCAGAGACCTGTTCAGCCCACAAAGAGAACAGGGCACTCTGGGGCTTGTGGCTCAGAGACTTAGGACTCAGGCAGGTTGTGCCTCTTTGTCCCTGGGTCAGGATTTATCCACAGAGATAGGAATACGTCTTCCCCAATCGCAAAGTAGCATAAATGAGTCAAATGACTACAGCAAAATGCCCCAGGGACTCAGTGAGAAAGAGATCTTATTCTGAGTCTTATCCTCATATATTAGCTTTTCCTTAGCAAATTAGTCTGATTATAAGTGTGTCACAATAATTATTTCAGGAAAGAATTAATGGATTCTAATACCAGTGAATAAAAGTCTGATGGGAAAACGGTTATTTACACAGTCTCAGAGCACTCCCCCCAAAAATATGTATTAATTACAAAGAATGAGGGAGTAACTTTACAAAGGAGAAACTTAGCAGAAACCACTTTCATTAAGTAATCAAAGCTAACATCACTAGCAATGGGATAAATCTGCATCATGTACCCTCTAACATGAGGTACAGCTATATCATTCTGTGGCATTCTGGCCAAAAACTGGTAACATGAATCTAATCATGAGGAAACTTCTCAGTTTGCTAATGAAGGACATTCTACAAAAGAGATACTTCCAAAGTGTCAAGGGCATGAAAGACAAAGAAAGACTATTCCAGATTGATGAACTGTTCTAGATTGAAGGACACTACACAGACATGGGAACTAAATACTGTGTGTGATCCCACACTGGATCCTGGACCAGAATATTTGCTTTTTGTTATAAAGAACATTAGCAGGATAACTGGAAATTTTTGAATAAGGCCTATACATTGTATCGATGGTAATTTCGTGATTTTATCATTTTAAGGTAGCTCTTTAAGACAATATATTTTTTCATAGGAGTTACACACTAAAATATTAAGGGGTAAAATGGCATTATGTTTGAAATGAACACACAAGGGTTTCAGAAAAAAAAAACAGTAATATGTACATACAGAGAGGAAATATAGCAAATGTAGCAAAATATTAAAGCTTGGGGACTCTGGGTAAACACTATGCAAAATTCTGCTGTGCTTTTTTATTTCAAAGTAAAATGTTAAAACCGCACCCTAAGCACTTATATGTATATTTTATATTCCAGTGAATACATTTTATTCTGTGAAAAATCTAATTGTTCTTCATGTTTGCACTAGCTAAGCTGATCCTTCTACACAGAATGTTCCTACCCAGATTTTCACATGGCTTTCTTCCTCCTCACTTTAAATCCCATCTCCTCAGAGACCTCCCTAGGTCCATCTAAAGGAAACCCTATTGGCAGTTGATCATGTCACCAATCATTTTCTTAAGTAAGTCCAACAGTGCTTTTACTTGATTGTCTCTCCTCCTTCACCACTAAGGATGTGAGGAACCATGTCTTATGCACAGCAGTATCTTCAACAGTTTAATAGGTACCTAAGTATCAGTCGTTGCGTTAAAGACTGATATGTAACCCCAATGTCATAAACATGGATTTTTTTTTTCATGGAGTCATATTTAGAGGCATAATAATAATATTACTATTCAATTACAGGAAATAACCTAGTTGTTCAGCAACTTATTTTAGAGCACTGCATTTTGTAAAATACTTTTTGTACCAGGACCCGAGAAGGCATTATAGGAAATTCAAGAATTAAAACTAGAATGTCAGCACCTAGTAGGTGCTCAACAATTAACCTTTCAGTTATATTATACAGGCCAAAGTCATAAATTAGTTTCCCTGGTGGCGCAGTGGTTAAGAATCCACCTGCGAATGCAGAGGACACGGGTTTGAGCCCTGGTCCAGGAAGATCCCACATGCCATGGAGCAACTAAGCCCATGTGCCCCAACTACAGAGCCTGTGCTCTAGAGCCTGTGAGCCACAACTACTGCACCTGTGTGCCACAACTATTGAAGCCTGCACGCCTAGAGCCCGTACTCCGCAACAAGAGAAGCCACCACAATGAGAATCCCGTGCACCACAACGAAGAGTAGCCCCCGTTTGCCGCAACTAGAGAAAGCCCACATACAGCAATGAAGACCCAACGCAGCCAAAGATAAAAATTAAAAAAAAAAAAAAAAAGCGGAGTGGCTTGATTATATTGTAACTTCTTACACAAAAGCAAGTAGTTTCATCCTGGAACACAGAATTATATTATTTTTTACTAACATGGCACATGATGAAGAACTTTATCAAGAATACTCCCAATCTGAGTTTGAGATTGACATGTACACACTACTATATTTAAAACAGATAACCAACAAGTATCTACTATATAGCACAGGGAACTTTGCTTAATATGCAGTAATAACCTAAACGGGAAAACAATTTGAAAAAGAATAGATACATGGGCTTCCCTGGTGGCGCAGTGGTTGGGAGTCTGCCTGCCGATGCAGGGGACGCGGGTTTGTGCCCCGGTCCGGGAGGATCCCACATGCCGCGGAAAGGCTGGGCCCATGGGCCATGGCTGCTGAGCCTGCGCCTCCGGAGCCTGTGCTCCACAGCGGGAGAGGCCGCGGCGGTGAGAGGCCCGCGTACCGCAAAAAAGAAAAAAAGAAAAAAAAAAAAAGAATACATACATGTATATGTATAACTGAATCACTTTGCTGTATACCTCAAACTAATAAAACATTGTTAATAGACTATGCTCCAATAAAAAAAAAAAAAAAGAATACTCCCAATCTCACAGATTATTAACATGGTCTTCAATCTAAATTCAGGATTAAGTCAGGATTAGATACTTTATAAGTATCAATTAAATTCCACATTTTGTACATACAACACAGTATAATTTGATGGCCAAGTATCTATGAATAGTCAACATTTATAAATTTCCAAAGGTTTTCACACCAACTACCAGGCTTACTTTCCAAAAAGCAAAGCCCAGAACACTAATGATAGCCTAGCACAGCCGTTACTCTCCTCTTCTGAAGAGGCTGTTTTCTCACAAAAACACACAACTCACAAGCTACCTTTCCACAAACTTTAAATGAATCATAGAAAAATGATCTGTTACAAGTGTCACACTGATTCTTGCTCCTCCCAATACAGAGAAAACATTCAGGGAAAGGTACAGAAAAATTAGGTGTATAAATGGAACTTAATTTTATTTCATTTGCTACAGTTTATACTTTCCATGAAATGGGAGTAAAATATACTTCCATTTTATATATATGATTTTTTATTTAATACAGAGATTACCAAATTCTTAACATAAATTACAAAAAAGTGTACATTAGCATATTAAATCCATGCTGTTTCATAATACTCTTTATGCTAACACTGTGTAGATAAGGCAAAAATTAAAGAGGAAAGGGGTGATTTATTAAAATTTTAGCAGCTTAACATTTTAGCTAATTTTACCATGAACTGGATTACTGTTCTGAGGGAGAGCCAATGTGAAGTCAGCAACAGCTGCCCACAAGTATGGTCAAAATTAAAGAATAAAGGCAATGGAGACCTTAAAGAATCATTTTTAAAGTACACACTTTAAACCATGTACTTGTTTTTTAAGGATGCATTTTAAAATCTGCATACTACCCAACAGATCACAAATAACTGGAAAGGGATAGTACAATCAACAGTTTTAAGGTTAATTCAACACACCATGAGAGAGTAGATTAAGACATTAAATAACTTACAACCAAACTTCTGGAAAGGGACATAGTAAACACATAAAACAAAGGACACATCCTTTAATTATGAAAGGGACAAATTATTTGTCTTGCACCACTATTCACTTACTATCAAACTGTACTTTACTAATATTCACCAAGCAAAGTAACTGTTTTTGTGCATACTGGGTACTGAATGTTTTCTCTCTTCTTGTCCTGTGTTGAACTTGGGGTAATGATTCTAAGAAATCCCTAGACACAGACCACTACTCTTCAGCAGCTTGTTTAAACATGTTTAAATATCAGCTAATAATATAAAAATTACACCTCACTAGAGTTTACATATATGTGGAAGAGGGTGGACTGATTTTTTTTAACATCGAACTGGGTTTATAAACAGTCAATCTGGGAATTCCCCAGCAGTCCAATGGTTAGGACTTGGCGCTTTCACTGCCAGGGCTTGGGGTTCAATCCCCAGACCAGGAACTAAGATCCCACAAGCCACGCAAAAAAAAAAAAAAAAAAAAGTCAATCTGAGTCCCTTACCCACTACTTTACAACCGCCCTTAAAAGTAAACATAAGGGGGCTTCCCTGGTGGCGCAGGGGTTAAGAATCCGCCTGCCAATGCAGGGGACATGGGTTCACGCCCTGGTCCAGGAAGATCCCACATGCCACAGAGCAAGGAAGCCCACACACCACAACTACTAAGCCTGTGCTCTAGAGCCTGCGAGCCACAACTACTAAGCCTGCATGCCACAACTACTGAAGCCCGCACGCCTAGAGCCCATGCTCGGCAACGAGAAGCCACCGCAATGAGAAGCTGCACACTGCAACAAAGAGTAGCCCCCGCTGGCCACAACTAGAGAAAAGCCGCAAGCAGGAACAAAAACCCAACGCAGTCAAAAATAATTAAAATAAATTAAAAACAAAAAAAGTAAACATAAGGGGACTTCCACTGAAGGCCCAGTGGCTAAGACTTCACCTTCCAATGCAGGGAGTGAGGGTTCAATCCCTGGTCAGGGAACTAAGATCCCACATGCCTCACGGCCAAAAAACCAAAACATAAAACAGAAACAATAGTGTAACAAATTCAATAAAGACTTTAAAACTGGTCCACATCAAAAAATTCTTAAAAAAAAAAAAAAGTAGTGCTTCTCTGGTGGCACAGTGGTTGAGAGTCCACCTGCCGATGCAGGGGACATGGGTTCGTGCCCCGGTCTGGGAAGATCCCACATGCTGTGGAGCGGTGAGGCCCGTGAGCCATGGTTGCTGAGCCTGTGCGTCCAGAGCCTGTGCTCCGCAACAGGAGAGGCCACAACAGTGAGAGGCCTGTGTATCACCAAAATAAATAAATAAATAATAAACATAAGGAGGTGGGGGGGGTACGATTAACATATATACACTACTATATATAAAGTGGATTTAAAAAAAACAAGGACCAAGACTGATTCAAGATGGTGGAGTGGAAGGACATGTGCTCACTCCCTCTTGCGAGAGCACTGGAATCCCAACTAACTGCTGAACAGTTATCAACAGGAAAACACTGCGACTCACCAAAAAAGATACCCCATATCCAAAGACAAAGGAGAAGCTGCAATGAGACAGTAGGAGGGGCGCAATCACAATAAAATCAAATCCCATAATCACAAACTGGAGAACACTTATACCACAGAAGTCCACCCACTGTACTAAAGGTTCTGAGCCCCACGTCAGGCTTCCCAAACTGGGGGTCGGGCGATGGGAGGAGGAATTCCTAGAGAATCAGACTTTGAAGGCTAGTGGGATTTGATTGCAGGACTTTGACAGGACTTGGGTAAAAAGAGACTCCACTCTTGGAGGGCACACACGAAGTAGTGTGAACATCAGAACCCAGGGGAAGGAGCAGTGACCCCATAGGAGACTGAAGCAGACCTACCTGCTAGTGTTGGACGGTCTCCTGCAGAGGCAGGGGGTGGCTGTGGCTCACTGTGAGGACAAGGACACTGGCAGCAGAAGTTCTGGGAAATACTCCTTGGCATGAGCCCTCCCAGAGTCTCCAGTGCTGGGTCACCTCAGGCCAAACAACCAACAGGGAGGGAACTCAGCCCCACACATCAGCAGACAAGTGGATTAAAATTTTACTGAGCTCTGTCCACCAGAGCAACACCCAGGTCTACCGAACACCAGTCCCTCCCATGAGGAAGCTTGCAAAGCCTCTTAGAGAGCCTCATCCACCAGAGGCAAGAAGAACTACAACACTGCAACCTATGGAACAAAAACCACATTCACAGAGACAGACAAAATGAAAAGGCAGAGGACTTTGTTACCAGATGAAGGAACAAGATAAAACCCCAGAAAAACAACTAAATTAAGTGGAGATAGGCAACCTTCCAGAAAAAGATTTCTGAACAATGACAGTGAAGATGATCCAGGACCCTGGAAAAAGAATGGAGGGAAAGATCCAGAAGATGCAAGAAATGTTTAACAAAGACCTAGAAGAATTAAAGAACAAACAAACAGAGATGAACAATAAAATAACTGAAATGAAAAATACACTAGAAGGAAACAACAGAATAACTGAGGCAAAGAACAGATACATGACCTCGGAGATAGAATGGTGGAATTCACTGCTGCGGAACAGAATAAAGAAAAAGGAATGAAAAAAATGAAGACAGCCTAAAAGACCTCTGGGACAACATTAAACGTACTAACATTTGCATTATAGGGGTCCCAGAAGGAGAAGAGAGAGAGACAGGACCCAAGAAAATATTTGAAGAGATTAGAGTCGAAAACTTCCTTAACATGGTAAAAAAAATAGCCACCCAAGTCCAGGAAGCACAGAGAGTCCCAAGCAGGATAAACCCAAGGAGAAACATGCCGAGACACACAGTAATTAAACTGACAAAAATTAAAGACAAAGAAAAATTATTAAAAGCAACAAGGGAAAAATGACAAATAACATACAAGGGAACTCCCATTAAGGTTAACAGCTGATTTCTCATCAGAAACTCTACAAGGCAGAAGGGAGTGTCACGATATATTTAAAGTGATGAAAGGGAAGAACCTACAACCAAGATTACTCTACCCGGCAAGCAACTCATTCAGATTCAACAGAGAAATCAAAAGCTTTACAGACAAGCAAAAGCTAAGAGAATTCAACACCACCAAACCAACTCTACAACAAATGCTAAAAGAACTTCTCTAAGTGGAAAACACAAGAGAAGAAAAAGACCTACAAAAAACAAACCCAAAACAATTAAGAAAATGGTAATAGGAACATACATATTGATAATTACCATAAATGTGAATGGATTAAATGCTCCAACCAAAAGACACAGGCTTGCTGAATGGATACAAAAAGAAGACCCATATAAATACTCTCTACAAGAGACCCACTTCAGGCCTAGGGACACATACAGACTGAAAGTGAGGGAATGGAAAATGATATTCCATGCAAATGGAAAAAGAAAGCTAGAGTAGCAATACTTATTATCAGATAAAGTAGACTTTAAAATAAAGAATGTTACAAGTGACAAGGAAAGACACTACATAATGATCAAAGGATCAATCCAAAAAGAAGATATAACAATTATAAACATATATGAACCCAACATAGGAGCACCTCAATACATAAGGCAAATGCCAACAGCTATAAAAGATGAAATCGACAATAACACAATAATACTGGGGGACTTTAACACCCCACTTACACCAATGAGCAGATCATCCAGACAGAAAATTAATAAGGAAACACAAGCTTTAAATGACACAATAGACCAGATAGATTTAATTGATATTTATAGGACATTCCATCTGAAAACAGCAGATTAACTTTCTTCTCAAGTGACCACAGCACATTTTCCAGGATAGATCACACGTTGGGTCACAAATCAAGCCTCGGTAAATTTAAGAAAATCGAAATCATAACAAGCATCTTTTCTGACCACAATGCTATGAGATTAGAAATAAATTACAGAGAAAAAAACGTAAAAAACACAAACACATGGAGGCTAAACAATATGTTACTAAATAACCAAGATATCACTGAAGAAATGGAAGAGGAAATCAAAAATTACCTAGAGACAAATGGCAATGAAAACAGGACAATCCAAAACCTATGGGATGCAGCAAAAGCAGTTCTAAGAGGGAAATTCATAGCAATACAATCCTACCTCAAGAAACAAGAAAAATCTCAAACAAACAATCTAACCTTACACCTGAAGGAACTAGAGAAAGAAGAACAAACAAAATCCAAAGTTAGTAGAAGGGAAGAAACCATAAAGATCAGAGCAGAAATAAATGAAATAGAAACAAACAAAACAACAGCAAAGATCAATAAAACTAAAAGCTGGTTCTTTGAGAAGATAAACAAAATTGATAAACCATTAGCCAGACTCATCAAGAAAAAGAGGGAGAGGACTCAAATCAATAAAATTAGAAAAGAAAAAGGAGAAGTTACAACAGACACTGCAGAAATACAAAGCATCCTAAGAGACTACTACAAGCAACTCTATGCCAATAAAATGGACAACCTGGTAGAAATGGACAAATTCTTAGAAAGGTATAACCTTCCAAGACTGAACCAGGAAGAAATAGAAAATATGAACAGACCAATCACAAGCAATGAAATTGAAACTGTGAATAAAAATCTTCCAACAAAGAAAAGGCCAGGACCAGATGGCTTCACAGGTGAATTCTATCAAACATTTAGAGAAGAGCTAACACCCATCCTCGCAAACTCTTCCAAAAACTGCAGGGGGAGGAACATTCCCAAACTCATTCTACGAGGTCACCATCACCCTGATACCAAAACCAGACAAAGATACTACAAAAAAAGAAAATTTCAGACCAATATCACTGATGAATATAGATGCAAAAATCCTCAACAAAATACTAGCAAACAGAATCCAACAACACATTAAAAAGATCATACACCATGATCAAGTGGTATTTTATCCCAGGGATGCAAGGATTCTTCAATATATGCAAATCAATCAATGTGATACACCATATTAACAAATTGAAGAAGAAAAACCATATGATCATCTCAATGGATGCAGAAAAAGCTTTTGACAAAATTCAACACCCATATTTATGAAAAAAACTCTCAAGCAAGTGGGCATAGAGAGTACCCACCTCAACATAATAAAGGCCATATAAGACAAACCCACAGCAAACATCATTCTCAATCATAAAAAACTGAAAGCATTTCCTCTAAGATCAGGAACAAGACAAGGATGTCCACTCTCCACTATTATTCAACATAGTTTTGGAAGTCCTAGCCATGGCAATCAGAGAAGAAAAAGAAATAAAAGAATACAAATTAGAAAAGAAAAAGTAAAACTGTCACTGTTTGCAGATGACATACTATACATAGATAATCCTAAAGATGCCACCAGAAAACTACTAGAGATAATCAATGAATTTGGTAAAGCTGCAGGATACAAAATTAATACACAGAAATGTCTTGCGTTCCTATACACTAATGACAAAAAATCTGAAAGAGAAATTAAGGAGACAATTCCATTTACCACTGCAACAAAAAGAATAAAATACCTAGGAATAAACCTTCCTAAGGAGAAAAAAGACCTGTATGCAGAAAACTATACGACAAAGATGAAAGAAATTAAAGATGATACAAACAGATAGAGAGATATACCATGTTCTTGGATTGGAAGAATCAACATTGTGAAAATGACTATACTACCCAAAGCAATCTACAGATTCAATACAATCCCTATAAAGCTACCAATGGCATTTTTCCACAGAACTAGAACAAACAATTTAACAATGTGTATGGAAACACAAAAGACCCTGAATAGCCAAAGCAATCTTGAGAAAGAAAAACGGAGATGGAGAATTCAGGCTGACTTCAGAGTGTACTACAAAGCTACAGTAATCAAGACAGTATGGTACGGGCAGAAAAAAACGGAAATATAGATCAATGGAACAGGATAGAAAGCCCAGAGATAAACCCACGTGCATACGGTCACCTTATCTTTGACAAGGGAGGCAAGAATATACAATGGAGAAAAGACAGCCTCTTCAATAAGTGGTGCTGGGAAAACTGGACAGCTACATGTAAAAGAATGAAATTAGAGTGCTCCCTAACACCATACACAAAAACTCAAAATAGATTAAAGACCTAAATGTAAGGCCAGACACTATAAAACTCTTAAAGGAAAACACAGGCAGAACACTCTATCATATAAACCATAGCAAGATCCATTTTTACCCCCCTCCTAGAGAAATGGAAATAAGAACAAAAATAAACAAATGGGACCTAATGAAACTTAAGAGCTTTTGCATAGCAAAGGAAACCATAAACAAGAAGAAAAGACAACCCTCAGAATGGGAGAAAATATTTGCAAACAAAGCAGCTGACAGAGAATTAATCTCCAAAATATACAAGCAGCTCATGCAGCTCAATATCCAAAAGACAAACAACCCAATGAAAAAATGGGTGTAAGACCTAAATAGACATTTTTCCAAAGAAGATATACAGATTGCCAACAAACACATGAAAGGATGCTCAACATCACTAATTATTAGAGAAATCCAAATCAAAACCACAATGAGGTATCACTTCACACCAGTCAGAACAGCCATCATCAAACAATCTATGAACAGTAAATGCTAGAGAGGGTGTGGAGAAAAGGGAACCCTCTTGCACTGTGGGTGGGAATGTAAGTTGATAGAGCCACTATGGAGAACACTATGGAGGTTTCTTAGAAACCTAAAAATAGAACTACCATATGACCCAGCAATCCCACTACTGGGCATACACCCTGAGAAACATAATTCAAAAAGAGTCATGTACCACAATGTTCACTGTAGCACTATTTACAATAGCCAGGACATGGAAGCAACCTAAGTGTCCATCAGGAGATGAACGGATAAAGAAGATGTGGCACATATATACAATGGTATACTACTCAGCCATAAAAAGAAACGAAATTGCGTTATTTGTAATGAGGTGGATGGACCTAGAGTCTGTCATACAGAGTGAAGTAAGTCAGAAAGAGCTACAACTGAGCCCGCGTGCCACAGCTACTGAAGCCCGCACTCCTAGAGCCCGTGCTCCGCAACAAGAGAAGCCACTGCAATGAGAAGCCCACGCACCGCAATGAAGAGTACCCCCTCCTCACTGCAACTAGAGAAAGCCTGTGTGCAGCAACAAAGACCCAATGCAGCCAAAAATAAATAAAATTAAACCTTTTTAAAATAAATTTATTTTATTCTATTTTATTTATTTGGCTGCTGTGGGTCTTCGTTGCTGAACGCGGGCTTTCCCTAGTTGCGGCGAGCAGGGTCTACTCGTCGTTGCGGTGCGTGGGCTTCTCATTGCGGTGGCTTCTCTTGTTGCGGAGCACAGGCTCTAGGAGTGTGGGCTTCAGTAGCTGTGGCACGTGGGCTCAGTAGCTGTAGCTCGCAGGCTCTAGAGCGCAGGCTCAGTAGTTGGGGTGCATGGGCTTAGCTGGTCCGCGGCATGTGGGATCTTCCTGGACCAGGGCTTGAACCCGTGTCCGCTGCATTGGCAGGTGGATTTTTAACCACTGCACCACCAGGGAAGTCCCAAAATTAAACCTTAAAAAAAAGAAAGAAAAAAAAAAGCAGTTGTTGGTTACCAAGGATTTCCTTTAAAAAAACAAAAAGAAGTACAACTAGAGAGAAGTCCGCATGCCACAACGAAAGATCCTACATGCCTGAACGAAGATCCCGTGTGCTGCAACTAAGACCCAATGCAGCCAAATAAATAAATACATAAATAAACATTAGAAACAAACAAACAAAAAAGCATCATATGGTAAAACACTTTACTATGGGTAAAGTCCAACATAGGAGAATTAATAACTTTTTGGTCAGATCTTCAAGTTTTAAATTATTCATAGAAAGGGCCTTTCTCAGCTCATTTGAAAACAACCAATAGGTTTCCTCAAAATTACATAATCCAAACACTTCATTCACTGGCATCAGTAAATGAATCAAAAGATTTCAGATCAACCATTCTTTCAGAGTACACTGCCATGGCTTAATGTACTGAGTATATGAACAGCCTGCCTCCTCCCGATCACAAGCATCTCCGTCCGCCTTATTCTGTCTTACCTCTACCACGAGCTCTCTTGCCACGGTCTGAAGGCTTGTCCCCTTGATTGCAATCAATTCCATTCTCTTCACCTCTAACTAAGGAAGAAAAGAGCACCCCTTATACATAATCAAACTAACAGCTATTACAGCTATTAAAGACAAGGACAAAAAGTCTCCCTCCACCCCTCAACAAAAAAAGGCTTTTTAAAAAAAGGTTAAAATTTAACCAAAGGGTTTGGAAAACAAGAAAAACCAAACCAGCGTGGCTCAAAAAACTGAATGACAGCACAACTTGCTTAATTCATAGGTGAAAATTCAAAAAGAAATTAAAATGACGCACCACTTTTATTTTCTGTTTTGACGTGTCCTCCTGTAAAGTAAGTTTACTTCCAAAAAAAAATACCTTTGTTATGTAACTATACACAACAAAATCTGCTCATTGCTTAAGTTCAAAGCCTGGAAAGGCATAGATTAGCAAACCGCAATACCAAGGAAACACTGAATTCTTGGGGAAATCATTGTTAGAGACAGGTTTTTCCAGGTTACTGTCCAGAAGATGCCAACACAGTCTTTTCTTCTCCTTATTCCTATATTGGCATTAATGACTCTGTATAATACAGAAATTTTATGAACAATATTGGCACAGCTTGCTCCCCTCATCTCTTTTATGGCTTAAGTATGTGAGGTGTCAGTGAGGCCTTCCTTGGTCACTGTCTTTAAATTTGTCAAACCCGTACCTATAATTCCCATCTCTCTGCCTTTGTTTTTTCCCCAGAGCATAATTTTCTACATAATGCCATTAAAATATTACAATATCAATATGAAATGTTACTTCTCTTTTTTATTGTTACATCTCACTCTACCTCCCTTAAAAGATGTTTTAGAAGGGCAAAGATTTCTGTTTTCTTCATTGCTGTATGACTTGAAGACTATCCACTACACTGTCGATACTCAATAAACATCTGTGGTATAAATAAACTAGCAAAAGTCTATAAAGGAACATGTTAAATATTTATCATAATTTAGCCACTTTGGTATGTCTGCATAGGAGGTAGTGTTGTTTGGGGTGAATGATGCCAAAACCTGAGTCAAATGGAGAGAACTGGGAAAAACCTTTCCTATTCAACAACTTTCCTCTTAATCTAAACCTTGCATATATCATGAGTATACATAAGTGGGGAAGAATAAACAGCTTTAGCTACCAGCCAACAAAAAAACCTTCTTTAAAATTAGATGATACACTTGATTCATAACAGAAGGCGGTCTTAAGACACAACACAAATACCTACAGCCCAGGTCAGCGCTAATATGAAATTGTATCAGTTAGGGTTCTAATAAACTACTCAGTTGTAGCTCATTACTAACTGTTAACTATACTAACAAATATTGCACTGAGGAAGTGGATTTATAGGCATTCATTGGATCATTCTGTCAGCTTTTTAACATGCATGAAAATTTTCATAAAACCAAAGGTGAGGAGAAAGGTCTTTACTTACACTCTCTCCCACGATTGCCACCTCTTACTTTCCGGTTGTTGCTTCCGCGTCCACGGCTCACTTCTCTCTCACTTCTCTTCTCTCTATTCTCTTTGTTTTCTGAACTTTCTTTTCCAAAATTCTTCTTCTTCCCTCCTACAGTCTCCCATGAAGTCTATCAAAAATAAAAGCATTTATTCAGAGTTATCACTCAAAGTGTGGACAATCATCAAGAGTGTGTGCATTTATCTTTCAGACCTAATTACACATGCCTTATAGCTTGCATGCCTACCATTTTAATTCTTCTCCATAAACGTACTGTACTCTCTGATGATAACGACAGCAAATCTCTTGTTAGGTTCCTGTTGCTACAGAGAGCACAAAAGATTACAGCAACTAGTTGAATTGACAACATACTATAGGTTGTCCCACCACAGAGCCTTTTCCTATGCTGATAAGCATAAAGTAAATGTTATTTCCCCAAGCTCCCACTCTATGCCATCCCCACCTACCTCAGTAGTAGCCATGGCTACTGCAGACAACAACAAGGTAAGAAACAAGGCAAACAGGATGAAAGAAAAGATGGACCATGGAATAATCCTAAACAAACCAGGGTTTCAAAGGACTTCCCCTCTGCCTCTCCATTTTCCCTATAGCCTTCTCATCTCCAAACAGGCAAATGCCTTTTGTGTCTGTATTCAGGTCCTAATTTGCTAGTTTCTGACCTTTTAAGAAAACAACATGCCAGATCTAGCCCCAACTGTGTGACTTCTAGGTTCAAGAGGTAACCAAAGGGCTTCCCTGGTGGCACAGTAGTTAAGAATCTGCCTGCCAATGCAGGAGACACATGTTCGAGCCCTTGTCCTGGAAGATCCCACATGCCGCAGAGCAACTAAGCCCGTGTGCCACAACTACTGAGACTGTACTCTAGAGTCAGTAAGCCACAACTACTGAGCCTGCGTGCCACAACTACTGAAGTCCATGCTCCTAGAGCCCATGTTCTGCGACAAGAAGCCACCGCAATGAGAAGCCCGTGCACCACAACGAAGAGTAGACCCTGCTCGCTGCTACTAGAGTCCGCGCACAGCAACAAAGACCCAATGCAGCCAAAAATAAATAAATAAATAAATTTTATTATTTTTTTAAAAAAGAGGTAACCAAAGAGATCTTTATGTAACTTTCAGCCTAGAACCACCTCCTTTAGGTTCAGTCCCAAATGAGGAGAGGAAGTTGAAAGTGTTTATTGAGAGAGAACTGGCTGATCATTTAAAACTTAAAAGATTCACCCAGCCACCAAAGAAAAGGAGTGATGAATCTGTGGGAGCTAAAGGAAAGGCAACAGGAAAATAGTATTCAAGCCTATCTCTACCATATAAAAGAAAATATGCCTTCCAATTAATGATTTGGAATTATTTCATTTATTCACAGTGATTTTTTTTTTTAATAAGAAAGCAGTTAAGCCCTTTAGTTCATTTTAAAAATAAGGGAGAACTACTCTACACTGCCTCCATTAGCAATGAGGTGAACACCCCCCACAGTTTATAAAACCCAGCAAATACATGCCCAAGTGTCAGCAAACAAAAACTTCAAAATTTTATTTCCTCACTTAACATGATATATTTTCCCAACAAACTCACATATTTGGTAGTTCATCATGTTGGACCAGTGTAATCTTGCATAGAATTTTACACACAAATACTGCTATACGCAAATAACGAAATATTTTCCCAATTATCATTAATTTTTATAATTACAAATTTTATTCTGCTTGTTTCCTATTAAATAAAAATATACTCATTTCAGTTTTGAGCTTGTCACAGTAGTTCATTTTAATACAGCCTGTGCCTAAAAAAGCCTACCCCTAAAAATGAGAACTTGATTAAACCTAAACAATGATAAGGAAGGCACTTTTTGATGTGTTCATCTTTATACCCCACTTAGGTGAATCATTATTTGTTTTAATCTGCTCTGGTTTCCTCAATGAAAAAATACAAATGAAATACTGTGTAATTTCCATGTAGAAATCAAAAGATTAGGGCTGACACCTGCCTCTGGTGTGGCTTTAGCTGCATCCTCCCTAAAATAAAAGGGAGGAGCTTTAGTGTGCATGCGCATTCCTCAAACTTGATTAAGCTTAAAAATTTTTTTTTTCTTATTTTATGTATCTGTCAGATTGTCATGAAAATGTGTCTGTAGAATATTCACACATAAAAAAATAGAGATACCAGCAAATCCTGGTTTTCTGTTAGTCTAGAGATATAAAGAGTGGTAAAAGGTGACAAGTGAAATGAAGAAACATGAGCTGTGGAGCCAAGAGAAGTTTTTCAGGTGGTGAAAATGTCCACAGGCCCAGATAATTTTGGCAACTGTGTAAGGCTGGAGTAGATGACCAAGTTCTCTTTCAAGTCTTCAGATTCTACAAGTTCATGAAGAAAACATACATAACAAAAACAGTCATTTCAGGTTAGTGTTCTTTCTGGACTTAAAACATATATGGAATGGCACCCATAATCCCCCTCTACCACCACCCCCGAATAAGGTGAAGTTGAAAATGCAATATGGAACTGGAGAGAAATCTTAGCATTGCAAATCAATTAATAATACTTACCGTGTCTGAATTCCCTTCCAGCAATATATTGATAGCTTTGTTGACATCTCCATTACAGTCATGTAGAGCCACTATGCATTCATCCTGATTTTTTCCTGTCACTTCCATAAGCTGTTGGAATTATAAGACAATGATTAGGGAAACAGAAGAATGGCACTTGATATTAATCCTAAGATTCTACTATATAAAGACAGAGATTATGCAATCCTTCCACATGAAGATGGCCTTTTCAAGACTCTGAGATTACAATCCAAGATCAGGTTTACCTGTTTTGGGGGGCTACTCCATGTCTTTCGACCAACACTGGTAAAGTCAAGCTATAAATCAACCCTCCTCCAAGCTGACAAAGTATCAATTCTTAATCAGCAGCACATACATACATACCAACACTCTCAGAATACTCAGGATGAGCTATGTGACTGCTCAAACTAGTTCAATGACCTGGGACTCCCATATTTCTGAGCTACTCAAATATTAAGTGGAACTATATGTTTCCCAAAGACCAAGCATGAGTATGTGGCCACAATTAGCCAAACATCCAGTCCAACTGTTTGCACTGTCCAACAGTCCAGTTGACTCCATCAATGTTCCGTACATGGGATATCACTGCTTGGATTAGAACACTGCACATATAAAATAACTTTTAACACCCTAAAGTCTCACAATTAGAATTTGGCAAAGCAATCTACAGATACAATGAAATCCCTATCAAATTACCAATGGCATTTTTTACAGAACTAGAACAAACAATCTTAAAATTTGTATGGAGACACAAAAGACCCTGAACAGCCGAAGCAACCTTGAGAAAGAGAAACAGAGACAGAGGCATCAGGCTCCCTGACTTCAGACTATACTACAAAGCTACAGTAATCAAGGCAGTATGGTAATGGCACAAAAACAGAAATGTAGATCAATGGAACAGGATAGAAAGCCCAGAGATAAACCCATGCACATATGGTCATCTTATCTTTGACAAAGGAGGCAAGCATATACAATGGAGAAAAGGTAGCCTCTTCAATAAGTGCTGCTGGGAAAACCAGACAGCTACATGTAAAAGAATGAAATTAGAACACTTCCTAACATCATACACAAAAATAAACTCAAAATGGATTAAAGACCTAAATGTAAGACTGGACACTATCAAACTCTTAGAGGAAAACATAGGCAGAACACTCTTTGACATAAATCACAGCAAGATCTTTTTTGACCCACCTCCTAGAGTAATGGAAATAAAAACAAAAATAAACAATGGGACCTAATGAAACTTAAAAGCTTTTGCACAGCAAAGGAAACCATAAACAAGATGAAAAGACAACCCTCAGAATGGGAGAAAATATTTGCAAATGAATCAACGGACAAAGGATTAATCTCCAAAATATATAAACAGCTCATGTAGCTCAATATTAAAAAAACGAACAACCCAATCCAAAAATGGGCAGAAGACCTAAATAGACATTTCTCCAAAGAAGACATACAGATGGCCAAGAGGCACATGAAAAGCTGCTCAACATCACTAATTACTGGAGAAATGCAAGTCAAAACTACAATGAGGTATCACCTCAAACCAGTTAGAATGGGCATCATCAGAAAATCTACAAGCAACAAATGCTGGAAAGGGTGTGGAGAAAAGGGAACCCTCTTGCACTGTTGGTGGAAATGTAAACTGATACAGCCACTATGGAGAACAGTATGGAGGTTCCTTAAAGAACTAAAAATAGAATTACCATATGACCCAGCAATCCCACTACTGGCCACATACCCAGAGAAAACCATAATTCAAAAAGACACATGCACCCCAATGTCCACTGCAGCACTATTTACAAGAGCCAGCTCATGGAAGCAACCTAAATGCTCATCGACAAATGGATAAAAAAGATGTGGTACATATATACAATGGAATACTACTCAGCCATAAAGAGGAACGAAATTGGGTCATTTACAGAGACATGGATGGACCTAGAGACTGTCATACAGACTGAAGTAAGTCAGAAAGAGAAAAACAAATATCGTATAAACGCATATATGTGGAATCTAGAAAAATGGTACAAATAAACTGGTTTGCAAGGCAGAAACAGTGACACAGATGTAGAGAACAAACGTATGGACACCAAAGGGGGAAAGCGGGGCTAATAGTGGTGGGATGAACTGGGAGATTGGGATTGACATATATACACTAATATGTATAAAACAGGTAACTAATAAGAACCTGCTGTATAAATAAATAAATAAGAAAAAAAATAGAATCTGGCAGCTATCACAAAACTCACTCCTGGACATACTGTTTTCTCAAGTAGCCTCAACAGGGTGCTATGTTTGAAATCAAAGAAAACTCCTTGGTGCTTTCCCTTTAACAAGGGATAATTAAGCTACTTAATATTTTCAATACAAGGAACAATCACAGATTAGGCACAATATAGGTTTCTCAGTTATCAGTGAACAAATGTATGATTTAAATATCTGCTGTGTTTTAAGTATCTTTAACTATTTTAGTATGTATCAGCTGCAGTTCAAAACAGTTTGACCCCCAACATCTGAAGCGATTTCTCTGTGGTCAGAAAACAATTAGCCTTTCGGGAAGCCAGGTCTCCTGATCTCATAAATACAACTCTTTACACCACATCATTCCATCTGATTTCCTCCCTGTGTTACCCAGCAAGGTTCTATACATTCTACAGCTTTCCCATGCTTCAGTCTTTGGACGTCTACTAATAAGGTCAGATTTTTTTTTTTTTTTTTGTGGTACATGGGCCTCTCACTGTTGTGGCCTCTCCCATCGCGGAGCACAGGCTCCGAACGCGCAGGCTCAGCAGCCGTGGCTCACGGGCATAGCCGCTCCGTGGCATGTGGGATCTTCCCAGACCGGGGCACGAACCCGTGTCCCCTGCAACGGCAGGCGGACTCTCAACCACTGCGCCACCAGGGAAGCCCAAGGTCAGATTTTTATCAACAATCTACAGTAGGTCAATACCTGTCACATGCAGTTGTTAAGATGCACAGCAGGGACTTCCCTGGTGGCGCAGTGGTTAAAAATCCACCTGCCAATGCAGGGGACACAGGTTCGAACCCTGGTCCTGGAAGATCCCACATGCCGTGGAACAACTAAGCCCACAAGCCACAACTACTGAGCCTGCATGCCACAACTACTGAAGCTCGCGCACCTAGAGCCTGTGCTCTGCAACAAGAGAAGCCACTGCAATGAGAAGACCAGGCACCACAACAAAGGATAGCCCCCACTCGCCGCAACTAGAGAAAGCCCACGCACAACAACCAAGACCCAATGCAGCCAAATAAATAAATAATAATATTTATAAGAGACATGGACATATATATACTAACAAACGTAAGGTAGATAGCCAGTGGGAAGCAGCCGCATGGCACAGGGAAACCGGCTCGGTTCTTTGTGGCTGTCTGGAGGGGTGGGATAGGGAGGGTGGGAGGGAGGGAGACAAAGAGGGAAGAGATATGGGAACATATATATATGTATAACTGACTCACTCTGTTATAAAGCAGAAACTAACACACCATTGTAAAGCAATTATACCCCAATAAAGATGTTAAAAAAAAAAAAAAAAAAAAGATTTATAGTAACCGTCAAAACTCCCCCAGTGATTGGATTAGTAAGAGAGAGAACCATCGTTAAAACTTAAAGCTCTGGGGCTTCCCTGGTGGCGCAGTGGTTGAGAGTCCGCCTGCCGATGCAGGGGACACAGGTTCGTGCCCTGGTCCAGGAAGATCCCACATGCCGCGGAGCGGCTGGGCCCGTGAGCCATGGCCGCTGAGCCTGCACGTCCAGAGCCTGTGCTCCGCAACGGGAGAGGCCACAACAGTGAGAGGCCCGCGTACCACAAAAAAACAAAAACAAAAACAAAAACTTAAAGCTCTGAACTCCTCTACCAGTGCTCTTTTTTGTGTATCTGCTATGCTACTCAGATATAAGTCGATATAATATGTAGAAGTATGTCTCAAACAATTCATAAATCTCATTCCAGCGAATAAGTTCTATGATTTTTAATAAATAATTTTTGTGGCTTTCCAAAAATATCACCATTAAGTCTAATGACAGCAACTATAAGTAAGAAGAAAGAGTTTACATACTAAAGGGCTAAAATAAAGAGTTCACCAAGGGACTTTCACTCCAAGGAATTACTGGTAGACCTCTACCAAGGTAAAGGTTATTGCTTGGTTTCTAGAGTCTTGAAGGAAAAAGAAGTCTTATCAGGAAAGAAGAATGTGAAATTAAAATAATATTATATCAGTGAAGTTCTAAGTGAAGACATCACCCTAAAGTTTAATTTTATAACTTTTCCAATCTATGTTTGGGACCACCACAATATGTGAAAAGGCAAATCAGCTCTTCCGTAACACTGAACAAAATTTTCTGAGAACCTTCCATATACTAAATATACTTTCTACGCACAGGTATATACAATGTCATTCTACTTTCACAAATGCTCATTGTTCACATGTAACACTAGTAACTCAGAAAGGTTCTACTGCCAAAACTCCTTCACTCTAGCCACCAATACAGGTATTTTGATTTTGAATCACAAGTTCAAAATCCAATTATTTACAACTAAGCAAGAAGCACAGTTTAAAATAAGAATCTCTAGTGAAATTATCTTTTTAAGCACAGTAAGAATAGATTACAAAAATGACAGTATCCTTTGCCAGAAACATACCTGTTTAACTTTAGCTTCAAACTCTGAATCATTTTTATCAAAGATCACTTGAGCAAGACGCATCTGTTCAGCTGTTGCCTGGAAAAGCACAAACAACTGTTCAAGATTGGAGCACCAAAAATACAAGCTAGATACCAAAATCTGGTATAAACAAGATAAAAACTCTCAATCACAGTGGTAACAGAAATACTGATTAACTAAAAAAAAGGACTCTGAATTTAGACCTCTTAAATGTATACAGTGTATTCCCAAAAGGTAATAAGCATCAAATTAAATAGCATAAAGGTCCCATTCCTTTGACCAAAGGACCTAAAGTCCTGTTCATCTTCATTAGCCTTGTGACTCATTTGAATTTTCATTTTTTTTTTGTGCGCGCGGTACGAGGGCCTCTCACTGTTGTGGCCTCTCCCGTTGCTGAGCGCAGGCTCAGCGGCCATGGCTCACGGGCCCAACCGCTCCGCGGCATGTGGGATCCTCCCAGACCGGGGCACAACCCCACGTCCCCTGCATCGGCAGGCGGACTCTCAACCACTGTGCCACCAGGGAAGCCCTTGAATTTTCTTTTTGAATTTTCTTTCCCCTGGGCAGATGAAGTTACAGCGTAACAGAAAGTGGAAGAACAGGAAGCAGTGGAAACAACTGCCAGGATACAGGCTTAGACACAACCTTGCTGTCAAAAAGCAAAAAGCTCTGCTATCACTCAAAAAAGGTCAGTTCGGAAGGGGAAAGGCTGTATTTATCTAAATAAAAATTATTTTTAAAGTTACATTTTTATTTTTAACCACAATTTTAAAATGGTTTTAATTTAACAGAATTTTAAAGGAAGCAACTTTCAAATGCTTAAATTAGTCAACTATGTAGAAAACTCTTTTCCAGTTGTTTTTTTCACTCAAAATCCTTCTTAAAAAAAAATTCAAATTACCGAATTTTTGAGGTTTCCTTTTGTAGTATTTCTGGCAATTAAAAATTAGAAAGGTATTTTTTATTTAAGTATTTATTTATTTATGGCTGCGTTGGGTCTTTGCTGCTGTGTGCGGGCTTTTCTCTAGCTGCAGTGAACGGGGACTACTCTTCGTTGCGGTGTGCGGGCTTCTCATTGCGGTGGCTTCTCGTTGCGGAGCACTGGCTCTAGGCGTGCGACCTTCAGCAATTGTGGCTGGCGGGCTCTAGAGCGCAGGTTCAGTAGTTGTGGCGCACAGGCTTAGTTGCTCTGTGGCATGTGGGATCTTCCAGGACCAGGGCTCGAACCCGTGTCCCCTGCATTGGCGTGCAGATTCTTAACCACTGCACCACCAGGGAAGCCCAGAAAGATATTTTTTAAATGAGGAAACTTTTGGGTATTCCCTGGCAGTTCAGTGGTTACAACTCCGCGTTTTCACTGTCGAGGGTGTGGGTTCAGTCCCCGGTCAGGGAACTAAGATTCCACAAGCCATGTGGCACAGCCAAAAAAATAATAAAAAATAAGAAATTTGAAAAAGGTAACTCTTGTGCAATCAGTTAATAGTAACATACCAACCATTGCTAGCTAAAATCTTTACTAACTCCCAACATAAATATTTTTAAAGTTAAATCATTTAAATTACTGAATGAGCTTGGCGGGGAGGGGAGATCCACCAAGTGCTAATAATAAACAACTTTAAAAAAATATATTTATTTATTTATGTATGTACGTATGTATGTATGTACGGCTGCATTGGGTCTTCATTGCTGTGTGCGGGCTTTCTCTAGTTGCGCAGAGCAGGGGCTATTCTTCTTTGCAGTGTGCGTGCTTCTCATTGTGGTGGCTTCTCTTGTCGCGGAGCACGAGTTCTAGGCATGTGGGCTTCAGTAGTTGTGGCACGCAAGCTCAGTAGTCATGGCTTATGGGCTCTAGAGCGCAGGCTCAGTAGTTGTGGCGCACGGGTTTAGTTGCTCTGCAGCATGTGGGATCTTCCCGGACCAGGGCTGAAACCCATGTCCCCTGCATTGGCAGGCGGATTCTTAACCACTGTGCCACCAGGGAAGTCCCAACAAACAACTTTTCACCTTTGCTTTTAATATAGATTCATAATAATCTCAATGGGGGTGGAGGGGGAGAGGTTGTTAGTGTTTTTTACATGTAAAAATGCTTCTCACAAGAGCTTTCCAGTCCATGTTGTTGGTTGATTATACAAGCTCCAGCTGGTCTGTTCCCTCCGATCTAATGGCCAATCCTTTCATCCCAACCTATGCCTGCTGTGACCTCAGTTGTAGCGTTACATTACACCCAGAAAGATGTTTGTACAGTGTCTACACACACAGCAAATTTTACCTCAATTCTAACCAGTATATATAAGGGCCTTCTTTACACACACCCTCAAGTGAGAAGTCCCAATGTGGCAGCCAAAGACCACGGTATGAAATAACTGAATGAGATAAAAAGAAAAACCAAAGGGGAAGGTGAGTTCTGGAAGACGGCACTTCCACGTTATACATTTGAGCTTTGGGTAGTGGCAACCTTTTATGAAAGTAAGCCACTGGGATAAAAAAAGAATATATATATATATATATATATAAAACTGAATCACTCTGCTGTACAGCAGTAATTAACACAACATTGTAAATCAACTATACTTCAATAAAAATAAAAATTTAAAATTTAAAAATAATTTAAAAATTAAAAAATAACAAACTAAAAAAAAAATCAAAGAAAGTAAACCAATGCAGTCCTTAGTGCTAAAACCCTGCATGATTAATTTTTGCCCATTTTTCCTGATAGCAATCACTTCTACTCTGAATTTCAAATCTAGAAATTGTACCTCACACATATTCATTGAGCCTTGCTGCAACCCAAGCAATATGAATGTTCATCGCTTACCATTAAATTTCCTTAAATTACAAAATTTTCACAAAGCCCACAAGAAAATAACAGTGACCCATAAGGTAACTATCTAATACCAAAAACTATTTATTTGGTACTTACATATTTTTCTCATATCAAGAACAAAATACTAATCACACTACTTTGTAGGAACACATAATCAATTGTAAATACCTCTATCATAATGCTTATTGGCTGCATACAAGTCTACTGGATAGGTCTTGCATTTTACTTACTCTGAATTCTTCATTACTACCCAAACACTACAGGGAGCCATTATTACACCTAATACATCCAGGATAGCTTTCGTAGAATAAATACAAAGATGTGAAACTACTAGGTCAAAGAAGTATATAGAAAAATGTTAAAAGGAGTTTCATACCATCTGCTCAAAAATGCTATTCACAAAGGCTGCAAAACTTTATACTCAAATATAATTAAGAGTGTAAAAGAGCCTGCTTCCTCAAACTCCAGTCTAAAAAAAATGCAAATTTAACCAATTAAAAATAAAAATGATCTCTATTTGAGAGGCCGCGTACGAAAAAAAAAAACAAAAAAAAAACTATAAATATACTCTTCAAATGTGCAATGGTCAGGAAAAACAAGGAAAGACTGAAAAACTGTTGCAGATCAGAAGAGACTAAGGAGACATGAAAACAAATCCTGGAACAGAAAAGAGAACTTGGGGCTTCCTTGGTGGTCCAGTGGTTAAGAATCTGCCTTCCAATGCACAGGACGCAGGTTCGATCTCTGGTCAGGGAACTAAGATCCCACATGCCATGGGGCAACTAAGCCCGTGCAATGCAACAGAAAGATCCCACATGCCACAAGGAAGATCCCGCGTGCCACAACTAAGACCTGACTCAGCCAAATAAATAAATAAATATTTAAAACCAGAAAGAAAAGAGACCTTAGTGGAAAAACTAGGGAAACCCAAATAAAGACTGTATTAATTTAATAATATTGTGCCAATGTTATTATCTTACTCTTGTCAAATAATTATATAAGACAGAAGTTAGTAAACTATAGCTTAAGATCTGATTTTTGTATCGGCTAAGAAAGGTTTTAAAATTTTTAAAATATTGTAGGGACTTTCCTGGTGGTCCAGTGGTAAAGAATCTGCCTTCCAATGCAGGGGACACGGGTTCGATACCTGGTTGGGGAACTAAGATCCCACATGCCATAGGACAACTAAGCCCACGCACCACAACTACCGAGCTCAGGCGTCTCAACTAGAGAGCCTGCGTGCCGCAAACTACAGAGCCCACGCACTCTGGAGCCTACACACCTCAACTAGAGAAAACCCGCAAGCCACAACTAGAGAGAAGCCCGCACGCCACACTGAAGAACCCGCGTGCTGCAACAAAAGATCCCTCAAGCCCCGCGTGCTACACCTAAGACCCAACACAACCAAACATAAATAAATTAAAAAAAAAAATGTTGTAATACAACAAAAACAAAGAAGGAACATGCAACAGAGATTATGTGTGGCCTGCAGAGCATAAAATACTTGCCATCTGACCCTTTTTGGGAAAAGTTTTCCAACATTTGATATAAAATGTTAGCAATAAGGGAAGATTGGTAAATGTTGTAGAGATCTCTGTATCATTTTCCAACTTTTCGGCAAATCTTCCAAAACACTGATTCCAAAACAGTTTTTTAAAGAAAGAAATAATAGAAACTACAGTAGAAATAAATGAAATAAAGAAGAGAAAAATCAACAAAATTGACAAACCTTTTAGCTAGAACAACCAAGAAAAGAGAGAGAAGCCTCAAGTTATTAAAATTAGGAATGAAATAGGGAACATCATTACAAACTTTAGAGGAATAAAAAGGACTATAAGAAAATAACCATGAACAAGTGTATGCCATCAAGCTGGATAACCTAGACAAAAATCAACAATTTTGTCTAAAAAGGCAAATTCCTAATAAGGCACAAACTACTGAAACTGACTCAAGAAGAACTGAAAATCTGTTAACAAGTGATTGAATTCGTCATCAAAGAAGTTCCCAGAAAGAAAAACCCAGGCCCAGATGGCTTCACTGGTAAATTCTACCGAACAATGAAAGAACATCAATCACCAATTTTTCACAAACTTTCCCGAAAAAATAGAGAAGGGGGGCTTCCCTGGTGGCGCAGTGGTTGGGACTCCGCCTGCCGATGCAGGGGACACGGGTTCGTGCCCCGGCCCGGGAGGATCCCACGTGCCGCGGAGCGGCTGGGCCCGTGAGCCATGGCCGC
>NW_006798684.1:914896-916612 GCF_000442215.2 Lipotes vexillifer | reverse complement strand
CAAACCAAAAAAAAAAAAAAAAAAAAATAGAGAAGGGAACATTTTCTAACTCATTCTATGTGGCCAGTATTACCCTGATACCAAAAGCAAAGACATCACAAGGAAAGACAACTAGAGAAAAATATCCCCCCACAAAATCCTAGCAAACCTTACCATACCAGCAACTTACCAATATGTAACATGACCAAGTTAAGTTTATCCTAAGAACACAAGGTTGTTTAACATTTTAACATAATACACCATATTAATAGAATAACAAACAAAACCCACATGGTTATTTCAGTAGACACAGAAAAAGAATTTGATAAGATCCAATACCCTTTTAGGATAAACAAACAAAAAACCCCCAACAAATCAGAAATAGAAGGGAACTTCCTCAACCTAATAAAGTCAACTTAAAAAACCTACAATTTAACATTCTACTTAATGGTGAAAGACAACTGAAAGCTTTCCTCCTAAGGTCAAGAACAAAATAAGGATGTCTGTTCCAGCCATTTGTACTGAAGAGTCTAATCAATGCAATTAGACAGGGAAAGTCCTTAGGCAATTAAGCAAGGAAAGTAGAATATATGCATGAACTAAATTCTTACAGCTTTAAAATATTAGTACACACAGACACACACTCTGTCTCTCAGAAAAATGCCAAAACTGGAGAAGAACACATTAAAAGTATTATACAGGATAGGGCCAACAGCAATTTGGTAAATAACCATCATGAAACTATTCATCCATGAAGCATTATCTTTCTATAAAATCAAAAAGTTTCTATTATAAAAATTATTAAATCATAAAGTAGAGCTTCTGTTTTATCGCTAGAAAGATCTTAAGAGGTAGTAATATAGTTCAACTCCATACTGTACCCCTAAGTAATTTACTCACGCTTTATGCTGGGTGTTACTGGCACAAACCTCCTAACTACCAGAGGTGTGTAGTATCCAGTATATCAATCATGCTGCCTCCCAACAAGGGAAGAAGCTATCTGAACAGTATAAGAATGCAGTCATGACAGTCTAGGCTAGTGTGGCCACAAGAAGGAAGGAATGTAAAAGGAGATGTTTCTTCTGTCACTTTACATTTGAAGACTGAGAAAAGTGACTACAACATGCACAAGAACTGGGAGAACCCAGTCTGCATTAGTCATAGGAAAGCTTCGAGAATCAAATGAAAAGAGGCACAGAGAAAGATGGAAATGAGAGTTCTGGGCAAGCTGGAAAGCAGTCAACAGTACACTAAGAAAATCACCAGAACTCTAAAGCAGGTGTCTGTACCAAGAAAATAAAATAAAGGACTTCCCCAGTGGTCCAGTAGGTAAGACTCTGCGCTCCCCATTTAGGGGGCCTGAGTTCGATCCCTGGTCAGGGAACTAGATCCCACATGCTGCAACTAAGAGTTCGCATGCCGCAACTAAGAGTTCGCATGCCGCAACTAGAGCCGGCATGCCGTAACTAAAGATCACGCATGCTACAACTCAGACCCAGCACAGCCAAAATTAATAAACAAATAATTAATAAATATAAAATAAAAATTATGTTTTTGAAAAATAAAATGAGCAGAACTTTCTGGGATGATGGTGATGTTCTGTATCTTGATAGGAGACTGGGTTACACAAGTATATGCATCCTACAAAAAATGATCTGATACACTTAAAATGTCTATGTAGGGCTTCCCTGGTGGCGCAGTGGTTGAGAGTCCGCCTGCCGATGCAGGGGACACGGG
>NW_006798684.1:882873-914850 GCF_000442215.2 Lipotes vexillifer | reverse complement strand
CTCTGTTATAAAGCAGAAACTAACACACCATTGTAAAGCAATTATACCCCAATAAAGATGTTTAAAAAAAAAAAAAAAAAAAAAAAAATGTCTATGTAAATTTCACATATTAAAAAAAGAGAAACCTAGATAAATATTAAACTCTAGTTAATGATATATAAGCTAAAGTGTTCAAGGGTAAAGTATATTGATGTCTTCACTTTGAAACGCATCAAAAAAAAATAAGATAGCATGATGGATAGCTAGTCAGATGTGGTAAAACAAATACAGCAAAAAAAGGTAATTGTGAGTGTATGGGTATTTGCTGTACAACTCTTTCAGCTTCTTGTTATATTTGACCATTTTCATAATAAAATGTTAGGGGGGAAAATTTCAGCAGATCAAAAAAAGAGGTCTGGAAGAAGGTCAAAAAGAAAGGGCAAGGGACTTTCCTGGTGGCGCAGTGCTTAAGAATCCGCCTGCCAATGCAGAGGACACAGATTCGATCCCTGGTCCAGGAAGATCCCACATGCCGTGGAGCAGCTAAGCCCATGCACCACAACTACTGAGCCTGCACTCTAGAGCCCGTGAGCCACAACTACTGAGCCCATGTGCCACAACTACTGAAGCCCATACATGTAGAGCCTGTGCTCCGCAACAAGAGAAGCCACAGCAATAAGAAGCCTGTGCACAGCAACGAAGAGTAGCCCCCACTCGCTGCAACTAGAGAAAGACCGCGTGCAGCAACGAAGACCCAACGAAAAAGGGAGGGAGGGAGGGAGGGAGGGAGGGAGGAAGGGAGGGAGAAGCAAAGGAAAAGAAGGGGAAAACACAGATGTTAAACAGGAGCTAAAATAAAAAATATAAACGAAGACAGAGAAAGACAAGTATTATATGATATCACTTACATATGGAATCTAAAAAATAATACCGGACTTCCCTGGTGGTCCAGCTGTTAAGACTCCACACTTCCACTGCAGGAGGTGTGAGTTCAATCCCTGATCAGGGAAGTTCCGCATGCCACGCAGTGCAGCAATCAATCAATAAATCAGTCAATCAACCAGTAAAATAAAAAATAATAGCAATGAATCAATATACAAAACAGAAACAGACTCACAGACATAGAAAACAAACTTATAGTTACCAAAGGGGAAAGAAAGCAGAGGAGGGATAAATTAGAGGAGTACGGGATTAACAGATACAAACTACTTTACAGAAAATAGTTAAGCAACAAGGATTTACTGCAAGAAAAAGGGAACTGTATTTGATATAATAACCTATAATGGACAATAATATGAAAAAAATATATATATATATATAAATGAATCACTCTGCTGTACACCTGAAACTAACAATGTGTAAATCAACTATACTTCAATTTAAAAAAATACACACACACACACACACACACACACATATATAATAAATGGGAAAAAATCCAAGAAAGTGAACTGCAAACCAGTTGTAGAAATTCACTCACTCACTGTATGATGTTTATTAGAAGAATGTGCCTGGCTCAAGACTTCTCACACAGAAAATATGGCATATAGAAATTTCACAGAGTATAAGATACACCAAAGCCAGGAACTCTGGCTGTAATATCTTTCTGAAAAGGGATGTAGGATCAATTAAAAGTAATAGGGCAAAGGGAAAGATAACTACAATAACAGCTCTAAAGGCAGCAATATTTAAACTTAAAAACTGCCAGAGAATTGCCTGTGCTTCCTAAATGTATACAAATTACAGAAACAAAGAAATGTATACAAATTACAGAAACAAAGAAAGCTCCCCGATTCTATTATCTTATAAAATATTAATAAGAAAAACACTCAGACTTCCAGTGTCACTTCCAGTGACAGACTTCCAGTAAAGATTATAAGCAGAATAGTTATTACCAACAGCATTTTGCTGTAGACAACAGTCTAGGGCTTCTACTATTTATTTTCATTTTATTTTTTTTAACATCTTTAATTGGAGTATAATTGCTTTACAATAGTGTGTTAGTTTCTGCTTTATAACAAAGTGAATCAGCTATACATAAACATACATCCCCATATCTCCTCCCTCTTGTGTCTCCCTCCCACCCTCCCTATCCCACCCCTCTAGGTGGTCACAAAGCACAGAGCTGATCTCCCTGTGCTATGCGGCTGCTTCTGTTGTGCCCACACATTTCTAAGCGTGAAGTCACTATTCATTACCATATGTACGGTAAATACCAATTACTAATTTATTCAGACTTAGCTTTCTCAGCTTAAATACTGTGATTCTTTGCACTTCTCTTCAGTGACATCATCTGTTTTATTCCTAAGAGATTACAGACCACCTAGACATAACTTCTGAAAGCACAGCTGATGCACTTGACAGTGGTTTAACAAGTACAGTATTGCAATACTAGCATAGCACAGTGATGAAGTATAAAACGTTTTAAATCAGAACTTTAAATATTTTTTTCCTTTGCTGACTTAGTCCAGAGAAAATTACTTTATTCGAAAACCAAAGCACCAAACAAATTAGAGTATGATAGGCAAGTTGTCAGGCTGAGCTCTAGAATGTATCAAGAGATCTGTACAGTTTGTGAAATCAGAGGAAAAAGCAGAATCAAGGGGTAAGTTAACAAGGTTATACACCCTCCCCTACAACAAACATTAGTGACATTTACCATACAACTGTCAAGTGGAAAAAAACTCTTGCCAAGAAAAATAGCATTACTAACTCTCTTTCTCTGGATCTCTCTTTCATTCACTTGGCTCATAAGGAGCTAAAGCTACTTTCACAATGAAGAATGTGTTCATAGCTTTTCTAGTGGAGCCAAATGTTTTGTGCTGGATCTGTCACCCAGTAAATTTGGAAAATATAATGAAGTAGGATTTTTTGTTTTTAATCATCCTTATGCCCACCATCCAAAGATAAGCATTATTAATATAGCCTACTAGTCTTTTTTCTTAAATGTTTCAACAGTTGTGCTATAATATTGGGTCCATTCAATAACCGGGCCTTTTCCATCAAAATTTCAAATATTATAATCATTTCATAACTTATGTGGAATATACAATAAAAGCTACCACTACCTGAACACAACTTATGCAATTTCTAATTCCTTCCAACCATCCTGCGAAGTAAATATTGTGAGAATTGTAACAGGAAACCTCGCTAAAATGGAATCAGGAGGCCAGAAGGGGAAGCTCTCATGCAGTACCACTAGAGGTCAATTACAGGAAAAACTATCATTGCAGGCCCCAATGGGAAAAGATGTACACTGCATCCCTACAAGAAATCAACTACTCCAGCAACTCAGCTAATGAGAAACCCTTATTACCCTGAACCTCACTTTTCTCTAATGGACTTGCTCCAAACAACCCCTCCCAACTTCCTCTTCCTCTATAAAATAAGGTTCCTCTGTTTCTGGGACTCGCCTATGGTTGTTTTTGTTTTGTTTTTCTTTTCTTTTCTTTATTTCTTTGGCTGTGTCGGGTCTTACTTGTGGCACGCAGGATCTTCATTGAGGCATGCGGGATCTTTCACTGTGGCGCGTGGGCTCTTCGTTGCGGTGCACGGGCTTCTCTCTAGTTATGGCATGCGGGTTTTCTCTTCTCTGGTTGTGGCGCAGGCTCCAGAGCACGTGGACTCTGTAGTTTGCGGCACGCGGGCTCAGTAGTTGTGGTGCGCGGGCTCAGTTGCCCCACGGCATGTGGGATCTTAGTTCCCCAATCAGGGATCGAACCCGCATCCCCTGCATAGGAAGGTAGATTTTCTACCACTGGACCACCAGGGAAGTCCCTTGCCTATGGTTTTTGCCGTGGCTTGCTTGTTCTGAATTGCAATTCTCTGCTATTCCCAAATAAGCCCATTTTTGCTCATAAAATAACTTTAATTTTTAAGTTCAATATTACCATACTTCATTTTACATTTTAAAAAACCGGAGTTTTTTACCTCCCCACATGATACTAGATAATCAAATGACAAAACTGATTACGAGTTTATAAGACAAACCTATGTCCTATACGTCATAATATGATGCATTAAGGACAGATCATCAGGACTTCCCTGGTGGCGCAGTGGTTAAGAATCCGCCTGCCAATGCAGGGGACATGGGTTCGAGCCCTGGTCTGGGAAGATCCCACATGCCACGGAGCAACTAAGCCCGTGCACCAAAACTACTGAGCCCGCACGCTCTACAGCCCGTGCTCCACAACAAGAGAAGCCACCACAATGAGAAGCCCACGCACCACAACCAAGAGTAGCCCCCGCTCACTGCAACAAGAGAAAAGTTCGCACACAGCAACGAAGACCCAACGCAGCCAAAATTAAATTAATTTAAAAAAAAGATCATCATTTCTGTGGTATTTCTACCAAAAATGAATAACCCCCCTCTCATCATGAGAAAATATCACACAAACTGAAATTGGGAGACATTCTACAAAATAAATGGCCTATATTCTTCAAATACATCGATGTCATGAAACAGAGACCACATTAAAAGAGACTAAAAAAGGGACTTCCCTGGTGGCACAGTGCTTAAGAATCCACCTGCCAATGCAGGGGACACAGGTTCGAGCCCTGGTCCAGGAAGATCCCACATGCAGCAGAGCAGCTAAGTCCATGAGCCACAACTACTGAGCCTGCAATCTAGAGCCCGCATGCCACAACTACTGAAGCCCGTGCGCCTAGAGCCTGTGCTCCGCAACAAGAGAAGCCACCGCAATGAGAAGCCCGCACACCGCAACAAAGCGTAGCCCCTGCTTGCTCCAACTAAAGAAAGCCCACGAAGTGTAGCCCCCACTCCCTGCAACTACAGTAAGTCCGCGCACAGCAACAAAGACCCAACACAGCCAAATAAATAAAATAAATATATAAATAAATTTATTTTAAAAAAAGAGACTAAAAAGAATTGACACCTGAATACAATGTATGATCAAGGACTTAATTAGCTAAAAAGACACAATTGGGACAATCCGGAAAATATGAATACAATGTACAGGTTATATTAGATGGGTTGATATCCTGATTTTTGATAACTGTACTGTGATTACGTAAAATAAGATCCTCGTTTTTTAAAATATACACACTAAAGTATTTAGGGATAAAGATGCACCATATCTGCAACTTATTCTCCAAAGGTTCAGGGGAAAAGCTGTGTGTAGTTTCTCCTTTGTAGAAGGAGAGAGAAAAGGATAAATTAGTAAACATGGTAAATATGTAAAAGCTGGGGGGATATGGAAGGATATTCGAGAATTATGTATACTACTCTTGAAACTTTTCTCTAACTCTCCAAGCATTTTTTTTTTTAAACTGAGGTTCAAAGAGACTTAAGTAATACATCTAATTGGTAAAGTGGTAAACTTAGGTCCCAAACCCAGGTTTATTCAGATTCAAAAGAGCTCAGCAGTTTTTCTCTTACATCCTGCTACCTCCATAGGGTATCGCAGTACACCTCTACCATTACACATTTAGAATTGGGCGATAAGCATCTTGTGGAATGAAGCACACACAACCCACCCCCAATTTCAGGTTGCTTCCTTAGGAAGTACTTCCCAGAATGGGGTTAATGGATAAATGAACATGGACAATTTTACTAATACTCCTTTGAGAAATTCTCAGAAAACTTTTTTTTTTACAAGGAAAATCAGAAATCTAAGGGTCTAGGAATCCTTCTCAAAGCTCAGTGGGCAGCTTTTTTCTTCTAATTATATAAAATGAACCATCCCCAAAGGGCCAATGGAAAAACGATTAGGGACAACACTTGGCAGGAAGGGAGCCCTCCTTCCTCCATTCCGGAGACTTTGATTCTCTGGAAATCATTCCAAGGATTTTATTTGGGTGGAAGATGGAGACAGTTTACATTCCCAACAATTCACTTTTAATATTTAATCTTTACTGATTTGATAAATAACAAAATAAAATGTTTTAATTTATATTTGACTGTAGCAGGATTGTACCTATGATTACTCATAACTTGTATTTAGGCTATTCATGAAACAAACATTTTAAGCATTCATCTATACAGAGAAGGCCTACTCCGTACAGAAAGTCCAAATTTTTCCTACAATAGCCAGTCTTTCTCGGTCAGTTGTGAATAAGTACCTACCAGGGTAAGTGTATTTAGGAGCAAACACTAAATAAAAGATGTTTGTTGATAGCAGCAAAATACAAGGCTAACCTTATACTGGAAGATATGCAACCACTGAGTTGACTCCATCTCCTATGTCCCTTAAGGTCAACAGGGAACTTGTTAAAAAAAGTACCTGTAGGGCTTCCTTGGTGGCGCAGTGGTTGTGACTGGTGGTGCAGTGGTTGAGAGTCTGCCTGCCGATGCAGGGGACACGGGTTTGTGTCCCAGTCTGGGAAGATCCCACATGCCGCACAGCAGCTGGGCCTGTGAGCCATGGCAACTGAGCCTGCGCGTCTGGAGCCTGTGCTCCACAACAGGGGAGGCCACAACAGTGAGAGGTCCGTGTACCACAAAAAAAAAAAAAAAAAAAAAAAAAAAGTACCTGTAATTAGCTATCAAAGTACCGTCAAATCATCAATCTGAAATTATGATAGACTGCATATGGTTTATTTACTTACTTCCATACTGTCTCTGAAAAAATGTTTGCCAATCTAATCAACAACATGTATAAAATGCTCAATTCTGTACCACGTACTGTGCTTAGCTAGCATTTTACTTGGATTATCTCACTTCATTTAAAATAATACAAATTGAGAAGGAGGGACTATTTAACATTAAATATTTTATACAAATGGATCTTGTTCATTAAAAGCCTTTCTAAGGGACTTCCCTGGTGGCGCAGTGGTTGCGAACCTGCTGCCAATGCAGGGGACACGGGTTCGAGCCCTGGTCCAGAAAGATCCCATATGCCGCGGAGCAACTAAGCCCGTGCACCACAACTACTGAGTCCATGTGCTACAACTACTGAAACCTGTGTGCCTATATAGCCTGTGCTCCGCAACAAGAGAAGCCACCACAATGAGAGGCCCGCACACCACAAAGAGTAGCCCTCGCTCACCACAACTAGACAAAGCCTGCGCACAGCAACGAAGACCCAACACAGCCAAAAATTAATTAATTAATTTAAAAAAAAAAAAAAAAAGCCTTTCTAAGATTAAAGCACTCTTCCTAGGGGGCTTCCCTGGTGGCACAGTGGTTGAGAGTCCGCCTCTCGATGCAGGGGACATGGGTTCGTGCCCCGGTCTGGGAAGATCCCACATGTCGTGGAGTGGCTGGGTCCTTGAGCCATGGCTGCCGAGCCTGCGCATCCGGAGCCTCTGCTCCACAACGGGAGAGGCCACAACAGTGAGAGGCCCGCGTACCACAAAAAAAAAAAAAAAAAAGCACTCTTCCTAGGTAACGATGCATGAAAGAAAAGGAAGGTTTTGTTTGTTTGTTTGTTTTGCCACACCATGCAGCATGTGGGATTTTAGTTCCCAGAACAGGTATTGAACCCGCACCCCCTGCAGTGGAAGTGCAGAGTCTTAACCACTAGACCACCAAGGAAGTCCCAGAAAAGGCAGCTTTTTAAAACTGTATAATTCAGGGACTTCCATGGTGGTGCAGTGGTTAAGAATCCGCCTGCCAATTCAGGGGACATGGGTTCGAGTCCTGGTCAGGGAAGATCCCATATGCTGTGGAGCAACTAAGCCCGTGTGCCACAACTACTAAGCCTGTGCTCTAGAGCCTGCGAGCCACAATTACTGAGCCTGCTAGCTGCAACTACTAAAGCCCGCGTGCCTAGAGCCCTTGCTCTGCAACAGGAGAAGCCACTGCAATGAGAAGCCTGCGCACTGCAACAAAGAGTAGCCCCCCCCGCCACAACTAGAGAAAGCCCGTGCGCAGCAACAAAGACCAAACACAGCCAAAAATAAATAAATAAATATTTTTAAAAACTTGTATGATTCAGATATTTCTCTACTTCAGAGTATTACTTCTCCATATACTTGGGATTTTCGCATTACATTCCAGGGACACACCTAGATTAATAATAAAGAAAAGAAGGGACTTCCCTGGTGGTCCAGTAGTTAAGACTCCATGCTCCCAATGCAGGGGGGCCTAGGTTCGACCTCTAGATCCTGCATGCCACAACTAAGAGCCAGCTAGCCGCAACTAAGACCAGGCACAGCCAAATAAATAATTTTTTTTAATAATAATAAAAAAGAAAAGGAGATGGCCTAGGTGCTAACAGGTAGGAGGAAAAAGTTCAGGATTAAATAGTTAAGAAACAACGTCCCACGTTACCTGAATCAGTATCTTTTCTTTCCTATTATATACTACCTACCTTTTAAAATCAAGTTTCAAAATCCCAGGTTTCCTAAAAAAGAAAACATTAAAAGCACATGTGCCCCCTTAATTTCTGTAATTTTAAACAAAGCAAACAAGAGTTCCACAAAAACTTACCTGTACCACTTGTTTCTGTAGTTGTGTTGCCTGTGTCGCTGAAATCTGTGGCTTTTCCCGAGCACCTCTGGACCGGTCACTGCTCACCGAAGTCATCATATACAGTATATACAAAATAATGTATGCACAAAATAGAAAATCTGAAAGAAAGCAGACACAGTAAGCAAAACTTCCAGATTATAGAAAACGACAAGGATAAAATTCAGGGATAAGGAAGAAATGTGAGATGAAACATAAAGGTTCTCTAGAATGCAAATTCTCAAGAAACAAACCGTTAGGATTTTAGACTTTCCTGGTAGCTCTTAAGCCAATTTACTAAAGCAGTCTAAACGCCTATAGTTTATGATTATAGCAATTTTAAACAAAAATATCAAATATCACCAATTTTAACCAGCAATTATTTTACCACTATATAACCAGCCCTCTGCATCCACAGATTCAACCAACCACGCAAAATATCAGAAAAAATTTTTTTCAGAAAGTTTCAAAAAGCAAAACTTTGAGTCTGCCACACTATCGCAACTATTTACATTATATTAGGTATTATAAGTAATCTAGAGATGATTTCTCTTTTTTTAATTAATTTATTTATTTTTGGCTGCATTGGGTCTTCGTTGCTTTCCCTAGTTGTGGTGCACAGGCTTCTCATCGCAGTGGCTTCTCTTCTTGTGGAGCACGGGCTCTAGGTGCGCAGGCTTCAGTAGTTGTGGCACACAGGCTCAGTAGTTGTGGCTCGTGGGCTCTAGAGCACAGGCTCAGTAGTTGTGGTGCACGAGCTTAGCTGCTCCACGGCATGTGGGATCTTCCCGGAAGAGGGATCGAACCTGTGACCCCTGCATTGGCAGGCGGATTCTTAACTACTGCCACCAGGGAAGTCCTAGAGATGATTTAAAGTATACAGGAGGATGTGTATAGGTTATATTCAAGAAATATCATGCCATTTCTTTTTTCTTTGGCCATGCCATGTGGCATGCAGAATCTTCGTTCCCCAACCAGGGATAGAACCCGTGTCCCATGCAATGGAGGCACAGAGTCTTAACCACTGGACCACCAGGGATGTCCCTATTATGCCATTTCTATAAGGGACATGAGCATCCACAAATTTTGGTATCTGAGGGAGGTCCTAGAACCAATCCTGTGCAGATACTAAGGGACAAGTGTATGTAGTTACTACTATATCAGTGGTCCCCAACCTTTTTGGCACCAGGGACCATTTTCCTGGAAGACAATTTTTCCACGGATGGTGGATGGTGGGCGGGTGTGTTGATGGGATGGTTTTGGGATGATTCAAGCGCATTACATTTATTGGCCACTTTATTTCTACTATTATTACACTGTAATATATAATGAAATAACTACACAACTCACCATAATGCAGAATCAGTGGGAGCCCTGAGCTTGTTTTCACTTGCCACTCACACACAGGGTTTTGAGAGGAGTCTGCAGGCAATTGATTTATTATGGTCTCTGTGCAGTCAAACCTCTCTGCTGATAATAATCTGTATTTGCAGCTGCTCCCCAGTGCTAGCATCACCACCTCAGCTCAACCTCAGATCATCAGGCATTAGATTCTTGTAAGGAGCACGCAACCTAGATCCCTCGCATGCACAGTGCACAGTAGGGTTTGAGATCCTTTGAGAATCTAATGCTGCCGCTGATCTGACAGGAGGCAGAGCTCAAGGGGTAATGCAAGTGATGGGGAACGGCTGTAAATACAGATGAAGCTTCGCTCACTCACTCGCTGCTCACCTCTTGCTGTGCAACCCAGTTCCTAACAGGCCACGGACCACTACCAGTCTGTGGCCTGGGGGTTGGGGAACCCCGTACTACATGTAGTTTTACCTGCCTCTTCCCATTTGCAGTTAGTATTTGAACACAAAGGTCACGTTATGTCCAGCCTAGATTTTACCGGCAATAATGTAATTCAAAATGTGATGTCTAGGGGACTTCCCTGGTGGCCCAGTGGTAAAGAATCCACCTTCCAATGCAGGGGACGCGGGTTCGATCTCTGGTCAGGGAACTAAGATCCCACAGGCTGTGGGGCAACTAAGCCTGCGTGCCGCAATGAAAGATCCCATGTGCCTAAACTAAGAACCAATGCAGCCAAAAATAAATAAATAAATAAATTTTTTTTAAAGAATGTGATGTCTAGGAGCAAGTTATACCTTAAAGCAAAAACCACTTATAAACAATAAACCTTCCAAACAGACAAAAATGACTGTAATTTTCCTTTATTTACTCAACACTTATTGAAGAGCTACTAAGTGCCAAGCATATAACTAAATATAATATGCCATCAAAACACGATTATAACAACAAAATACACTTCACACCCAGTAGGATAGCTATTATGATAAAAAATTAAAAATAGAAAATATGTTTTGGAGAAGATGAAGAGAAATTGGAATCCTTGAATACCACTGGTAGGAATGTAAAATGGTGCAGCCACTACGGAAAACAAGTATGGCAGGTCCTCAAGAAAAAAAAAATCAAAAGTAGAATTACTGTCGATTCAGTAATTCCACTTCTGGGTGGAAAAAAAATTAAAAGTAGGGTCTCAAAGAGATAGTTGTACACCCATGTTCACAGCAGTATTAATCACAGTAGCTAAAAAGTAGAAGCAACCCAAGTTTCTCTCTATAAATAAAACGATAAGCATATATGGTGTATACACATACAATGGAATGTTATTTAGCCTTAAAAAGGGAGGAATTTCTGATGCATGCAACAAACATGGATGAACCTTGAGGACATTATAGTAAATAAAATAAGCCAGGCACAAAAGGACAAATACCCTATGACTCTACTTATATGAGTTACTTGGAATAGTCAATTTCACAGGCAAAGCTGAGTAGTGGTTACCAGAGGCTGGAAGCATGCAGAAATGGGGAGTTACTGTTTACTGGGTATGGAGTTTCCATTGAGGAAGAAACATAAAAACTTCTGAAGATGGATGGTCACAAAACCAAGTGAATGTACTTAAAGCCACAAAAAAGTACACTTTAAAAATGGTTAGGGATTTCCCTGGTGGTTAAGAATCCGCCTGCCAACGCAGGGGACAAGGGTTCAAGCCCTGGTCCGGGAAGATCCCACATGCCGCGGAGCAACTAAGCCCGTGTGCCACAACTACTGAGCCTGCGCTCTAGAGCCCACGAGCCACAACTACTGAGCCCATGCACCCTAGAGCCCGTGCTCCGCAACAAGAGACGCCACCGCAATGAGAAGCCCGCGCACCACAATGAAGAGTAGCCCCCCTCGCTGCAACTAGAGGAAGCCCGCGTGCAGCAACAAAGACCCAATGCAGCCAAAAATAAAAATAAAAATGGTTAAAGTGATAATTTTTCTTATGTATATTTTACCCCAATTTAAAAAACAGTGCAGCAATGCCGTAAGAGTTTAATTTCCAACCTAGAATTCTATACGCAGCAAAAATTCCAATCAACATGAACACAGAAACAAGTTGAGTTCACACATACAATACCTCATAAACTCAGGAAGCTCCTGGAATAAACAAAACCTCTAAAACAGCAAACCAAGAAGAGGCCGTTTGCAACTGACACCACAAATTACCTACCAAAATCCATTTACAACATATTTTTCCCTTGCAGTCCTCTTGCAAAGAGGGTGAAAAGCTAAATACTTTCTCAGCCTCCCTTGTAGCTTGGGATAGCCATAGGCCACTTTTCTCGAAAATAATCTGAATAGTCATAGCGCCTTTATTTACAGTCTCCCAAAACTGTAAATACACCAACTGTCCTTCAAAGAGTGAGTAAATGTAGCATAACCATACAGTTGAATATTACTCACGAATGAAAAGGAATCAACTATTGAACAACACGAATGAATCTCAAATGCATTATGCTAAATGAAAGAAGCCAGACGCATACTGTATGATGCAATTTTTATGACATTCTGGAAAAGACAAAACTAGAGAAATAAAGCAGATCAGAGATTGCCAAGAACTGGGGGATGACAAAGGGGTCTAACACAGGAGACAGGAGGCTCCCCCAAATGACAGTCAAAAAATATCAAGATGACATCTTGAATGCTGACAGCTGACAGGAGGCCTATAGAGCAACCACATCTAATCAGAGCAGGAAAATAAAGGGATACCAAAGAGACGCCTCCAAGAAAATGTTCTTGACCATCTAAAGAAGTTAATTTGCACATATGAAAAAGTATAGGGACTTCCCTGGTGGCACAGTGGTTAAGAATCCACCTGCCAATGCAGGGGACACGGGTTTGAGCCCTAGTCCGGGAAGATCCCACATGCTGCGGAGCAACTAAGCCCGTGCGCCACAACTACTGAGCCTGTGCTCTAGAGCCTGTGAGCCACAACTACTGAAGCCCAGGCGCCTAGGGCCCATGCTCCGCAATGAAGAGGAGCCCCCGCTTGCCGCAACTAGGAAAAGGCCACGCTCAGCAATGAAGACACAATGCAAACAAAATTTAAATAAATAAATTTATTTTTTAAAAAAAGAAGAAAAAGTATAGAGTTTAATCAGTGGTGGGTACATAGAAACCTAAGCAACTGTAGGAAAAAAAACCAAAACAATTATTTTTCCCCATAAAAGGCAACACGGCTCAACTGTAATGCTTATATGATCACAGCAACTTTTTATTTAAATTTACTATGTGCTGAGCACCAAGGTGAATGTTTTACATAAATTTTTCCCTGTAATCCTCAACACTCTATAGAATTTGGCATAATCCCCATTTTAAGGATCGGAAATAAAACCTGAAAAGGTTCTACACAGACCAATGAGATGTAATATAGTTAAGTCCCAATCGCTTATTTCCTAGGGTACAGAGCCTACAAACCAAACCAGGTACTAAATTACAAAATAACTGTTGCCTTCATAATCCTAAACTAGCAAAACAGTAGCAAGAGGCCAGGATGGAGGAGACAAAACTCTTAATTATGAAAACAAGCCACACAACATCCAGCTGTAGACACTGCAGTCTCCAAAACACAAGACTTATGGCTAGAGACACCATAATTTGTAGCCGATCTTTAGCATGCCTTACCATCTCCCTAACTTTTCCTGACAGTCACATACACTCAGAAAAATAGCAATGTTGAACAACATGAACATTTAAAATAACATCAAAGTAAACCCTTTTATATTTTCAAGAATTTTAAATCACTGCTTGAATCGAAGGTCCATTGGAACTTCACAACTAGGAGGTCACTGGTGATCACTGCCAATACAGCTTTGAAACAGTGGTGTGGAAAAAGCCAAGGTGAGTGAGGGAGAGTGGCAGTAAACTAATCGTACTTGCAAGAGGTGGTAGCTAGAAAGAGATACAGAGCATCAAAGCAGAATTTTGTCAGGATGAGGTACATTGAGCAATTCTAATACACTGTAAGCCCCATGAGGACAGTGATTACATCTGTCCTGTCGCTTTTGTTCTTCCAGGGCCTAACACAGGGTGTGCGCGTAATTAGTTAATATATATTTACTGAACAAAAGAGGCCTATCTATAAGCTGAAGAGGAGATAATTGAGAGGCATTAAACTGAGATAGCAATAAAGAAAAATGATTCACTTGGACAGGAAGAGAGTGCCCTCTCCTCAGGCCAACAGAATGAAGGGCAGGTATGGCAGCAGCTAAATTTTTAGGAGATTAGGAGACAGATAATGGAGTCCGTTGTATTTGTCTTTATTTTTTTTAGTAAAAGAGACAAAACACCTGCAGAGAATGCATACTAGACGAGTGGGGGTGGAGGAATGTAAGAAAATGGCAAAGGTTTTAACTGCTACTAAGCTGAATATGAGAGGAAGCTAAAAGAAGTAAAAAAGAACAGAAAAGTGATATGGAGGATCCCAACTGAAAGCAGAAATCTTGACCTTCTAGTGGCACTAATCCACATATTACCATGAAATCAACTAGACTGTCAAAAATTCAGGATCACAACTTAAATGAATAATCAAGGTAGAAGTGGGTTAAGATGAACAGATCCTTTGCTGAAATATCCCACAAAATAAAAAGAATTTGAATTTCAAACTAGAAAGAGTCCACTTACTCAAGTCATGGATGATGTCGCCAGGTGAAGAGCTGCTCATACCTACCTCTAACACTGGGGCCTCTCATAAGCTTTAAGCTTCAATACATATTTGAAAACATCCCTTCCTAAAGAATGTTCTCTCTCCAGTTTATTACAACCCTGGACGCCAGATTCGCAACCTCATTAAAGGTAAAAATAACACTTTAAAGTAATGTTTTGCATTAAACATATGTTTCATTCTAATATAATATGGTGACTCAATCTTTTGGGCCATTAAGTACTTAGACAATTTGAAGAAAACTATGGACCCCCCACCTCAGAAAAAGGCATATCCACAGAAATTTCTGCCTGAAATTTCAGGAGAATTATATCTCATCTCTCCCCCGCCTTCCCCCAAAACCCATCCATGAACAACCCACTCCACCTCCTCAATGCCCATGGATGGATACCCAGGCCAAAAACCCTGCTCTAAGAATTTAGTAGAGCTCTAAACTGTACTTAGAGCTTAAGGGTATCCCTGGATCAAGCAAAATTTAAAACTATAATTGCTAATTTGGTCATTAAACAACATCATATAATTCACAGTTTTTTAATGGGCTCTATTCTCCCTTAAAAACAAAAGGCACCTGCTTTGTTCCCAAAGGAACAATTAGGAGAAAACTCTGACCCTCAATAAACTTACACTTAGTATTCAATCAACATACTACCTATGTCCTTTCTGAAGAAACTGACTGTTATCAAGATCTGCTGAGATGGCACAAACCCAATCAACTAACTGTAATGTTAAAAGAGTCTGCTGGAAAAAAAAAAAAAAAGAGTCTGCTGTTTTAGGTGAATATAATTAGCAGGAAAACGTATACATCCTCTCCTCTGAACCACATTTAAGAGCATGAATTGGAAACAGACTAACCATCTATGCCCTACAAATATCTGCTTGAATCAACTGGCCTAAATGTGGCACATAAAAAATTATGTACTTCAACAGAATATTACTCAGCCATGAAAAAAATGAAATATTGCCATTTGTAGCAACATGGATGCACCTTAGAGATTATCATACTGAGTGAAGTAAGCCAAATATATGATATAACCTATATGCAGAATCTAAAAAATACAAATGAACTTACTTACAAAACAGAAACAGACACACAGACACAGAAAACAAACATGGTTACCAAAGGATAAGTAGGGGGAAGATATCAATAAATTAGGAATATGGAATTAACAGATACACACCACTATACATAAAATAGTTAAGCAACAAGGATTTACTGTATAGCACAGGGAACTATATTAAATATCTTGTAATAACCTATAATGGAAAATAATCAGAAAAAAATATATGTATAACTCAATCACTTTGCTGTACACCTGAAACTAACACAATATTTTAAACCAACTATACTTCAATTTAAAACAATAAAAATACTCCCTGGGGAAGTACAAAATAATAATAACAATGTATTTCATATCAAAAAATTTTAAATGTTGAGCCTACTAGATTGAAAATTAAATTTGGGATTTAACACTGACACTTAAAAGATGATTCAATGGATGAGATGTCCAAGACAAAGGTATACTACAATGCCCTAACTGATCCAACCTATCCCCTTTAGACTGTATCATATCCTACTAGGGAAGCCTAGAAACCCGTTATCAGCCTTCTCAAGGCCCTCTTTTTAAAAAGCCAGATTTCTCTCTCTGCTGCCAAGGCCTAAAATGGGGAAAGCATTATGTAAAAAACCAGCACTTTTCAAAGCAGAATCAAACCTACTAAGTTTTTGGTTTGGCTCTGTTACTGCTCCAAGAGCTACTACAAGGCATTTGAAATTGCCGGAACCCTGCCTCCAGAAACAGAGGCTTCAAAAAAGAAGGGCAGGAGAGGAATTGGAAAACAGAAAAACAAAACCAATTCCAGTGGCTAAATATAAAATGTTATATCAAGTTAAATAAAAAGCTGAAAATGGAGCGTGGCAATATATATGGCAAAATGAAAACTTTAATGTAGAACGGCCATAATATTTCATGCTTAGGGAACATGTTAAAAGTTTTAAGAATCCATTTTAGTAACAAATCATTTTTACAAAAGGGTAGCAGTAAAACAAGAATATCCACTCGGAAACAATTTCCTTAATATTCTTTTGGTCATATTTCATAAGAAGTCTCCATTGCCCCTTAAAGAGGCCTACTGACTTATTTATTTATAATAAGCAAGCAAGCACACACATCTATATCTATGCTCATCTCTACCCAGATTATAACCATCAGGGCCCCAAATTCTTATTTCCCTTAGCCTTGTACTCCACCACTATCCCCAGAGTATCTCTGCATCCACAGCTGCTGACAAAGGTTAGAGGTTCTGGGTCTACCATGAGGTAATTGCCAACAAAAAAATACAAAATACAAATGATAGCACCCTGGATTGAAACCAGAAATAATGGAGTCACCTATAAGGGGTTAGCGAGACAGTTTTGAAAGGACCCTGCTTTTCAAGTGTACGATTCAGAGGAATGAGGAACATTAGTTAAAAAAAAAAAAGGTCAGTGCTCGTTTCAGCAGCACATATACTAAAACTGGAACGATACAGAGAAGATTAGCATGGCCCCTGCACAAGGATGACAAGCAAATTCGTGAAGCGTTCCATTTTTTTTTAACACAACGTTGTAAAGCAACCATACTCCAATAAAAAATAATTTAAAAAAAAATAAAAGGCAAAAAAATAAATAAGTAAATAAAAGACAATATTACCATACCACATTGTCACTCACCACTCTGAGAGGAATGATGGGTAGAAGGGGCTGAGTCAGCTGCAGAAAAATGACAAAATATCTACCCCCAGCATGGAATAACCTACTTGGCAGGTGATGGGCTATCAGAAAGGCCTGACTGGGTAATTCCCTGGCAGCCCAGTGGATAGGACTCTGTGCTTTCACTGCCACAGGCCCAGGTTCAATCCCTGGTCGGGGAACAAAAATCCCATAATCCACACAGAGAGGCCAAAAAACAAAGAAAGAAAGAAGACTTGACTGGAACACTGTAGATATAGGGGGAAAGCCTCTTAAGAAAAAGAGAAGTTCCATGCAGACTCAATTCTACACTATGATATTAAGGAAAGCAAAAAAGACTGAAGATATGAGGTAAATCCACAATTGTGAATGAGGAGACTAGAGGACCACTATCCTGGAAATCAACAAGACTTCTGGTGTAAAGAACATATACTAATCATAGTTTTTAAAAAAAAAAAAAAAAAAGTGGCTCCTGAAATCAATCCTGGATAAATCTGAGAAACTGAGCAGAAAAAGACAAGAAATATAAGTTCAAAGCTTGTACTGGGGGGCTTCTTGGTGGTGCAGTGGTTAAGAATCCACCTGTCAGTGCAGGAGACATGAGTTCGAGCCCTGGTCCAAGAAGATCCCACATGCCACGGAGCAACTAATCCCGTGCCCCACAACTACTGAGCCTGCGCTCTAGAGCCCGCAAGCCACGACTACTGAGCCCGCGTGCCACAACTACTGAAGCTGTGAGCCTAGAGGACATGCTCCACAACAAGAGAAGCCACTGCAATGAGAAGCCCACGCAGCGCAACCAAGAGCAGCCCCCGCTCGCCGCAACTAGAGAAAGCCCCCATGCAGCAACGACGACCCAATGCAGCCAAAAAAAAAAAGCTTGTACTGGACTAAAGCTGTGATCAAGAAATATTTATGAGGAATTCCCTGGCAGTCCAGTGGTTAGGACTCTGCACTTCCACTGCTGGGGGCCCAGGTTCAATCCCTGGTCAGGGAACGAAGATCCTGGAGGCCACGCAGTGTGGCCAAAAAAAAAAGGTATTACAAAAAGAACTGAGGTCAAGCAGCATTACAAACATCCTAATTTGTAGAACAGAGGCATTCCTAGCAAAGCTAAGTACACTTTTTAATATTTAGAGCTGCAAATTTATTATAATAGTAGCAACTGCCATCGTATTATCAACACTCCAGGAACCACCTTACCTCCAAATTATCACATTATCTGTGCAAGGTGAGTATTAAGATATCTGTTTTATAGGTGAATATATAACCTATCACATAGACCTAGGCCAAGTAATAAGGGAGTTGGGATGTACAGGTCTGTCTTGATGCCAAAGTTTGGACTCTTTCCACTACTTCACACATTCTAGCTCCTTAATAAGTTCTCTTCAGAAAACTGTGGACCCAAGGCATTCAAAAATTAATGCACCCCTATGGCTGTACAACAATATGAATGTACTTAATGTCACTGAACTGTACATCTTAAAATGGTTAAAAAGGTAAATTTTATGTTATATGTATTTTATCACAATTTAAAAAATCAATTCACCCAACAATTTTGCCCACAATTACTATCAAATAATTAAAGAACAAGTCATTCTAATTATACTAAAGAGGCAAGACATGAAAATGAAAATATGAGGATGAAATTAGCCTTGATACTAGAACCTGATAAGGACAGTAGAAGAAACAATAATTATAAGCCAATCTCACTGACAGATGTAGCCATAAAAATTCTAAACTGAATCCAGCATTGTATAAAAAAGAAAATACACCATAACCATGTCCAGGATGTCCCAGGAATAAAGTTGGTTTAAGAAATGAAAAATCCTCACAGACTTAGAAACCAAACTTATGGTTACCAAAGGGGAAAGGTGGGAGGGAGGGATAAACTGGGAGTCTGGGATTGATGTATACACACTACTATCTTTAAAATATATATATTTTATTATATATATTATATATATATCAAAAAGGACCTACTGTATAGCATAGGGAACTCTGCTCCATATTCTACAACCTAAATGGGAAAAGAATTTGAAAAAGAATAGATATATGTATATATATAACTGAATCACTTTGCTGTACACCTGAAACTAACACAACATTGTTAATCAACTATACTCCAATATAAAATTTTTTTAAATTTTTAAATAAAAATAAAATTCTGAAGAAATGAAAAATCATTTAATAAAATCACTTTCACAGAATAAAATTTAAAGATTTATGATCGGGCTTCCCTGGTGGCGCAGTGGTTGAGAGTCCGCCTGCCGATGCAGGGGACACGGGTTCGTGCCCCGGTCCGGGAAGATCCCACATGCCGCGGAGCGGCTAGGCCCGTGAGCCATGGCTGCTGAGCCTACGCATCCGGAGCCTGTGCTCTGCAACAGGAGAGGCCACAACAGTGAGAGGCCCGCGTACCGCAAAAAAAAAAAAAAAAAATTTATGATCATATAAGCATTTCAATAAAGACATTAGTGAAATTCAACATTCACTCAAAATAAAAATTCTTAGAAAACAAGAATACTTCTTTGACTTGATAAAAGGTTATGTATATAAACCTGCAACAAAAACCACACTGAATTAAAAGCATTCCTTTAAGATAACAAAAATAAACAACAAAATACAGGCATCACTGCCATGATCACTTCCATTTAAACACTGATTTGAAGGTCGTAGCCAGCTCACTGTGACAATTAAAAGACACACTCAAAAGATTAGAAAATAATATTTTAAAAGATCCCACTTCCCTAATAATATTACAAACAAAAGTGTAAACACCTGAAACTAACACAACATTGTAAATCAACTATACTTCAACAAAACAAGTGTAAAGAATCTTCAGCTATATTATTATAATTGGTTAAGTTTAGCAAAACTTCTAGATACAAAATAAATGTACAAAAATTAATTACACCTATATACCAGCTAACAAAAAAAATTCTAAAGAAGTTGTCTATGGCTGCTTTTGCACTACAGTGGCAGTACTGAATAGTTATAACACAGGCAAAGCAGAAAATATCCCTTGAAAAACGTGCTCCAATACCTATTCACTCAATAAAAGTTATCATTCTTCCTCAACTAGATTCGACAAATTCCCAACGAAAGTCTAACAAGGGTTTGTCTCAAACCTGACAAGGTGATTCTAAAATTACACAGGGGAGCAAACAGTCAACAGCTAAGACGCTCCTTAAAACAAAAACAAGGCCCAAGACTGATCGTCCAGGTATCAAGGATTATAATGCCACAGTAATTACAACACTACAAGACTGGTACAGGGAGAGACAACCCGTGCAATGGATCAGAAGAGAAAGCCCAGAAATATGATTTCCAAAAAGATGGCAAGGCATGTGGTCAGGAAAGACCAACTTTCAAAGAGGTTGAAAGAACTGGTTGACTATAGTTTAAAAAATGTTTTTTACTAGGTCATACGTAAAAAAAGTTGTTTAACAGGTATTTTAAGAATATACAAAAGTTGGGCTTCCCCAGTGGTGCAGTGGTTGAGAATCCGCCTGCCAATGCAGGCGACATGGGTTCGAGCCCTGGTCCGGGAAGATCCCACATGCCGCGGAGCAACTAGCCCCGTGAGCCACAATTACTGAGCCTGTGCGTCTGGAGCCTGTGCTCCGCAACAAGAGAGGCCGCGATAGTGAGAGGCCCGTGCACCGCGATGAGGAGTGGACCCCACTTGCCTCAACTAGAGAAAGCCCTCGCACAGAAACGAAGAGCCATACACAGCCATAAATAAATTAATTTAATTAAATTAAAAAAAGAATATACAAAAGTCAAAATTATTGATTTCAGAAGACAATAAGGCTAATTTTTTCACCCTGTATAAAGGAATTTTAATCTCATAATAGTAATTATTTTCTTAAGAGAAGTCCGCGCACCGCAACCAAGAGCAGCCCCCGCTCTACTCACTACTCTACAGCCCCCTTCACTACTAAATAGGTGTCAATATAAGAACTGCTAAAATTACAAAGATTAATAACTTTTTTTTTTGGCCACACAAGCGGCATGCGGGATCTTAGTTCCCCAACCAGGGATTGAACCCAGGCCCCCTGCAGTGGAAGAGCAGAGTCCTAACCACTGGACCTCCAGGAAAGTCCCAAAGATTAATAAATTTAAAATTAAAAACTTCTGTTCATAAAAAAGCAGCTGGCCCTGTGAAAATACAAGCCATAAACTGGGAAATTTTTTATCAACATACACGTGACAAGAATTAGTAATTGGATTTTATCAATATTAAGAAATACTGGGGACTTCCCTGGTGGTCCAGTAGTTAAGACTTCGCCTTCCAATGCAGGGGGTGTGGGTTCAATCCCTGGTCAGGAAGCTAAGCTCCCACGTGCCTCAGGGCCAAAAACCAAAACATAAAACAGAAGGAATATTGTAACAAATTTAATGAAGACTTTAAAAATGGTCCACATCGGGCTTTTCTGGTAGCACAGTGGTTGAGAGTCTGCCTGCCGATGCAGGGGACACAGGTTCGTGCCCTGGTCCGGGAAGATCCCACATGCCGCGGAGCGGCTGGGCCCGTGAGCCATGGCCGTTGAGCCTGCTCGTCCGGAGCCTGTGCTCCGCAACGGGAGAGGCCACAACAATGAGAGGCCCACGTACCACAAAAAAAAAAAAAAAAAAGGTCCACATCAAAGAAATCTTAAAAAAAAAAAAAATACTCTGATGGATAAACAAGGTCCTGTTGTATAGCACAGGGAACTATATTCAATATCCTGTAATAAACCATAATGGAAAAGAATCTGAAAAATATATACGTAAAACTGAATCACTTTGCTGTATACCAGAAACTAACATTGTAAATCAACTAAACTTCAATTAAAACAAAAAGAAAGAAAGAAATACTATGGGGAATTCCCTGGCAGTCCAGTGGTTAAGACTCTGCTTTCACTGCTGAGGACCTGGGTTCAATACCCGGTCATCAGGGAACTAAGATCCCATAAGCCGCTCAGTGCAGCCAAAAAGAAAAAAAAACAAAGAGAAATACTATGAAACACAAAGCAACAGAAAATTATCCAATAGGAAAATCAGCAAGAGTTTGTCAGAACTTCATAGTAGATAACCAAAATAGCCCTTAAGTTTCCATCAAAGTCCATCTAAAATATCCCAAAACAGCCTACAGATTTCTAGGATTATATTTCCTAATACTTTTTATATATTAACTTTCCTTTGAATTCTACAGTACATACATGCAATTCATATTTTAGCTTATCAATTCTGTTTCTTCTATATCTAACTTGTCTTCCTAACCTTAAACCATAAACGAGTTAAGACCAGAAATTCACTTTATTTTGCTTTGTTCCCTTCACTACTAAATAGGTGTCAATATAAGAGACATTTGATAAATATGTTGAAATGACATGTGATAGAAGCTGGTAACTTATAAAAATTAAGAATGACCTAAGAAAGACCAAATCATAACAGAGCCAGTGATTCCAAAAAAGAACAATACATGAATTGAATTCTGTTTTCTAAAACAATCAGTTACAGACACCTCAAAGCAAGCACTCCCATGATGTGAAACAATGTTCCCCTATTTATAAATCTTACACATTTCAGGTTAACGAAATGATATTATACAAGTATTTCTAGTTATCTTTTGGACTTGTGTATCTTAAATTTAGAGAGGAGACGAACCATAATTCAGGATACCATTTCAGGCATCACAAGGAAAATTATGTCCCTGAAACCTATTTTAGCTAGAAAAGGTTTCACAAGCTTTTCACTGAATCAGCTATTCTAATATTATTTACTAATTTTCTTAATAGGTCCTCTGTCAACTGGAATGCTAAAGGCCACAGGCATATTACTGCACTGCCTTATACATACACTATAAATAGCAAATAACCAATTAACCAGAATATCTCACATGCCTAATATGCCGGTTTAAAACTTTTTACTCTATTTGAATCCATCTCTCACTGTCAGTATGAATACACACTTTGCATACTTTTCTGAGTTAAAGATTTTGAGATTTTATTGGTTTGGGTTTACTGTTTTGGTTGTATTATATAAACAAGGTTAATTGTTTTGTCACGATTATTTTAAGAGCTTTCTTTGAGTTTAGTGTTCTCAGATATGAATACAAACATATGAAACTGTCAAGCATCATACAAATGTGAAACATACTAGTATTTCTGAAATAAAGGGATTACTTGATTCTTTCTAAAATCACTTTGAGCACTAATACTCTATAATTCTATGCTAAATATCTAAAAGTTAAGCATCCAACCAAAACCTGCCTGGCTGAGTGGTATTCCCAGGGTAAAACCTTTTTTAAAAAAAATCATTTTTAGTTTACCCACAGATTTCAAAACAGTTCTTTTTTTTAATTGAATTATGTGATCCTTTTCTCACTCATCTTTAACTGTTTAATCCTCAGTGCCCCCATTTATGAAAATAAACTAGGTACATTAAATATAACAAAATGAGAATTTCTTCTTACAGCAGTGCCATCTGGTGATGAAAATCTGCATGTACAGAAATAAGCTAAATTGAATGGATGCTTAGATCGAGTTTTTTGATTTACAAGACTTTTAGTCTTAATAGTCTTGCTATTAAAACCAAACACTTTGATGTAATGTATCTGAATTCTCACTTGTCAATCAGAAAAACCATAAACTCCTTATATTTCAAACTATAAAAAATTTACTAATTCACTGCCTCAATATAAACATTAAGACTTTGTATCTCTAGGGAATTCCTTGATGGCACAGTGGTTAAGAATCTGCCTGCCAAGGCAAGGGACACGGGTTCAAGCCCTGGTCCAGGAAGATCCCACATGCCACAGAGCAGCTAAGCTCGTGCGCCACAACTACTGACGCTGAGCTCTAGAGCCCGCAAGCCACAACTACTGAGCCTGAGTGCTGCAACTACTGAAGCCCGCACGCCTAGAGCCCATGCTCTAAAGATAAACGTGCAAGTTTATAAAGTAAGCAGAGTGGGAAAAAAAGTGTTACTAAAATCCTCTGGGAAAAAACGGAGCTCAGAAACAAAGTTAACAGGATGCATGATTCAACAAATTTTCTTATGTTTTACATAAAGTCTCTGGAGACAATGAATTCATAAAACAAGGTAAAAAGCATAAGTTACCAAAATCATTATCGACATCCTTTAAAAATTACCACCAGTGAATTGTGAAAATGAGTAAGTCACGGAAATTAGACTATAAAAATCAACACCTTGGGACTTCCCTGGTGGCGCAGTGGTTAAGAATCCACCTGCCAATGCAGGGGAGACGGGTTCGACCCTGGTCCGGGAAGATCCCACAGGCCGCAGAGCAACTAAGCCCGTAGGCCACAACTACTGAGCCTGAGCTCTAGAGCCCACAAGCCACAACTACTGAGCCTGTGTGCCACAACTACTGAAAGCCAAGCACCTAGAGCCCGTGCTCCACAATAAGAGAAGCCACAGCAATGAGAAGCCTGCACACTGCAAAAAAGAGAAGCTCCCGCTCGCTGCAACTAGAGAAAAGCCCATGCGCAGCAACAAGGACCCAATGCAGCCAAAAATATAATAAATTAATTAATTTTTAAAAAAATCAATACCTTTAGCATACTGCCATATGGGAAAATTCTCTGTTTCCTTTTCTGGGAAAAAAAGCTCTGTGTAGTAAATGAGAGTGCTTCTCCAATAAGCAACCAAGTTGCCAGGCCACAGGAATTCAGTTTACTCTTGTGTTCCATCCTATCACTCTCCAACCCTAAGAACTACTATCCTGGAACAGGTTCCAAGAGAATTCTCAGAATAGAAACAGACAAGAGCAAGAGATTCTAAAAATAATCCAGTAGAAACTCAAACATACAAATCTCGAGTTCTTGAGTGACAGGAAGCACCAGGTTATTCAATCTATACAACCAAATTTTAACACCGATTTTAACCTCACCTCATTCAAAGTAAATTAAAGATGTGATAGATTTTAACAGGGGTAAGAAATGCTACTACATTTTTAACCTCTTTAAAAACAAAATCAGCAAAATACCATATAAAGCTTCCTAGATTATCTAAAGTGTAAGAATGGTCTAAAATTACTTGTAATAGAAGGAAAGTAAACCAGAAGAATAAACCAATTTGATTAAACTACAAAGACTGTCTCTGTAAAGGGACACTTTTAGAAAATGTTTTATTAACTGTTATTTTTTTCAAGGACTTTTTGTAGATAAGATACCTCAGTGAAAGAGCTGCATTTTCAAGTGTTCCAGAATTTCAGAATGAACTGGACATGGTTAACAGCCACCTGCACTTCTATTAAAGTTTACATAAGCAAATACCACAAACTCATAAGAGAACCCTACCTAACGTCAGACATTAAAAAGGCATAAAAAAAAATACTGTTGGGGGACTTCCCTGGCAGTCCAGTGGTTAAGACTCTGCGCTTGCAATCTGGGGGTGCGGGTTCTATCTCTGGCTGGGGAACTAGGATCCCACATGCCACACAAAGCGGCCAAAAAAAAAAATTGTTGGGTAAAAATTTATCTACAAACCGTGTAAACCCTAACAGAAAAACAAGGATACATTTGGTTATCCTGAGACATTACAGAACACTTGTTGATAACATGCTGAGAACTGTGAACTTTGGTGAAAGCACCAAGGGCTTTATTTAAGATAGTAAGTATCACAAAGTGTCAGCATTGGAAGGTACCTCTGAAACCAGGAGGTTCATAGAGTATTTCATCCACTGCATCAAGAAAAAATTATATTCCAGAAACAGCAAAATGAATGTCTTTTTTTTTTTTCAAACAGAATATAATTAACCCACACAACATGAATTACTTAATCAGCTAAGAGCTCAACTACTAAGAACAGAAGCTAGTCTACATCAAGAATGCTCACAGAGGGGACTTCCCTGGCGGTCCAGTGGTTTAGACTCCGTGCTTCCACTGCAGGGGGCACGGGTTCGATCCCTGGTCAGGGAACTAAGATCTCACATGCTGCATGGCGCAGCCCAAAAAAAAAAAAAAACAATGCTCACAGAGATGCTGTTCACTTGGTCCTTAGGCCAATGGAGCAAGGACTACCTTAGTTAGACTGGCAAGGATGGGTAGGGGGTCCTTCATCTGTATCAAAGACTCATTCACTCATTCTCAATAGCCTGAAACCATTAAGTAATGACAATAATACAGCAACAAATGCATACTGTTTACCAAGTGCCAGACACCACTGAAGTGCTTTACGCATACAGAATTAAGTCATTACCTTGCCGACAACACTCTGAAATACATCCTAATACTACTCCTATTTTACAGACAGGAAATTAAGACATACAAAGATTCACAGCTAGTTAAATGGTAAGGTCAAGATTCAAACCCAGGCCATCTGGCTCCACAGTCTGTGTTCTCACCCGCTATGCTATGCTGCAAGCATATATATCAATTACAGATATACAACAGACTCCAACTCAGCTTCCTCTTCTTTAAGACGGCATAACTACTGTTGGCCTCACCTTCATAACTCATACCTGATGCAAAAGATCTGGTTCTGGGTCAGAATCTCACCTAGCTTCCCAGCCTTTCAGATACCCACAGGTGCTCCCTTGGTTGTCTACTGTAATGTTTTTTGGGTTTAGGGTTTTTTTAATAGATTTATTTGATTTATTTATTGCTTGGCTGCGTTGGGTCTTCGTTGCTGTGCGCGGGCTTTCTCTAGTTGTGGCGAGCAGGGGCTACTCTTCGTTGCGGTTCACAGGCTTCTCATTGCAGTGGCTTCTCTTGTTGCGGAGCACGGGCTCTAGGTGCGTGGGCTTCAGTAGTTGTGGCACGCAGGCTCAGTAGCTGTGGCTTGCAGGCTCTAGAGCGCAGGCTCAGTAGTTGTGGCCCACGGGCTTAGTTGCTCCACAGCATGTGGGATCTTCCTGGCCCAGGGCTCGAACCCATGTCCCCTGCATTAGCAGGCGGATTCCTAACCACTGCACCACCAGGAAAGCCCTGTTCTTGCTTTTTCTATTAAGAAAATACCCATTTGGGCCTCCCTGGTGGCGCGGTGGTTGGGAGTCCGCCTGCCGATGCAGGGGATACGGGTTCGTGCCCCGGTACGGGAGGATCCCACATGCCGTGGAGCGGCTGGGCCCGTGAGCCATGGGCGCTGAGCTTGCGCGTCCGACAACGAGAAAGGCCACGACAGTGAGAGGCCCACATATCGCAAAAAAAAAAAAAAAGAAAAAGAAAATACCCATTATTCTCAACCTTTTTCTGCAGAGGAAATTCATTTTTTCATTCCTGCAGAGAACACTGATTTGTATTAAGAACCTCAACAAATTTGGGAAGCCCAAAGCAGCCAACAAGAGGAAGTCTACATCCCCAACTCAGGAGAGAGTAAGGCAGCTACGGTGCCAAGGAGTGCCAAGGAACTCTAGTATGAGACCCAATTACACGCAACTAAACTTCTTGTGCCCTGCGTGCCAGGAGCTGACCAAGCTGATACTTTTATTCTCCACAGCTGCTGAGGGCAGGGTCAGGGCTCTAGCAGTTGGTGGACAAGGTTAACTCCCCTACGCCCAGGCTTGGCTGACAATGTTATCTGTTATTCTGTACATATAATCTGCCCACAGAAAAGATGAGTGCTGATGAACCCTTGAACATTATAGGACATCAAAAATTATTTGGTATAATCATATTTCTCTTTTAGGTTACCTAAGGTCAGGGGAGAAAAAGTATTTAACTGCCTATGGCTGCTTCCTTACATCTGTCCCACTCCTACACTGCTAATTTCTTGGCTCTAAACCCTATCTTTAACCAAGACCCTAGTTCAGTAGCTATCTTATGATTCTTTGCCCTCCTATCCCTTAGAAGCCCCCTGTTGTTCATGACCAGTCTTAATCCCTTCTTCTAACAGCCCTTTCTCTCAAAAAAGTGGGGAAGGGGGTTTCAGACTTCCAGTGGTTATGACTCCACGCTTCCAACGCAGGGGGAGTGGGTTTGATCCCTGGTCGGGGAACTAGGATCCCACATGCCTTGCAGCATGGCCAAAAAAAAAATCTTAAAAAAATATATTTTTTTTTTAAAAAAGGGAGAGGGCTTGGAGGGGTACCTATACTATACGGCATTTCAGAAGACCTACAAGTTGTAATACTGTACTTTTTATTTAGATTGCAATCAAACAAGCACTCCCCAAATAATACCAAGATGTTACATTCATTAGAGGGTTACTACACCATAGACAAAGACTAGTAAAGGGTCTAGTTTTTTTAATTAAAAAAAAAAAAAAACTAACACTGGAACTATATTAAAATAGAATTTCTATAAATCATCCACTTACCAGAATATATTAATGGCTTTCTTATAAATCCAGTAATAATTCTTGCTAAACACAGACACTCACACACACTTTTTTATCTCGCTCTATGTATATCAGATTCTGTTTACCTTCCTGTGTGTTATTCTCTGGTCTTGCTCCCCCAGAATTAGTACCCACCCACATATACAGTGACACAACCAGAGTTTGCTTTCTGCTTTCAGCCTCCATTTCTGAAAACTTCTAAGTTCCTCACAGGCTCTGGCAACAAGGAATTACTATATACCCATTATCTTTAATAACCTCTAATAAAATATAGCCTGCAAAAATACTGAATCACTGTGCTGAAATTAACACAATATTGTAAAGCTACTATACTTCAATTAAAAAAAAAAGAAAAGTAATTACTAGATAACTATGCTATTATCTCCTGCCATGTTCTGATCCTGTGGCTGCACAGTGGGCCTAAGGAACCAATAGAATGGTGAAACAAGTAAAGGAGGAGCCCAGAAAAACTGCTACTCCATGAAAACACCAGAATGTCAACCCAGGTTTCTCAGCTTACTTATTAGCTAAAAGTGCCTTTCTATCCATGTCCGATTCTTAACAGTGATGGTATCTCCAGAAGCATAGGGAATTTCCCATCATCAAATAAACAAAGTTTAAGACTCTGGAATAGTGGATCACCATCCATCACCACCCCTCACTGCATAGTACAATCACTTGAGCAACTTCTAAAAAATGAAACCAGGTCCTATTAAAAGCAGGCTGCTCAGAACAAACATCAGTATTCTTTTTTAAAAGTTCTCCAAGCAGTTTCTAAAAAGTTAAACAAAGACTTACCATATGACCAAGCAATTCCAATCCTAGGTACATACCCAAGAGAACTGAAAACATATATTCACCCAGAAATGTGCACATGGAATGTTCATAAGCAGTATTAGTCATAACAGCCAGAAAGTAGAAACAACCCAATGATGAATGGATAAACAAAATGTGATATAACCACACAATGAAGTATTATCCATATTATTCAAGTACTAAAAGGAATAAAATTTCTGATAAAAACTACAACATGGATGAAACTTGAAAATGTTATGCTAAGTGAAAGAAGCCAGTCACAAAAGATCACATATGTATACTGTATTATTCCATTTATATGTAATTTCCAGAAGAGGCAAATCCATAGAGCCAGAAAGTAGATTAGTAGATGGGATCAGGAGAGAATGGATAGATGCTAATGGGAATGGGGGGCTTCTTTCTGGGGTGATGAAAATGTTCTAGAAATAGTGATGTTTGCACAAGCTTGTGAATGTACTAAAAACCACTGAATTGCATACTTTAAAAGGATGAATTTTATGGTATATAAATTATATATCTATTTTTAAAAGACAAGCTCTCCACTTAAAAGCTTTTGCACAGCAAAGGAAACCATAAACAAGACGAAAAGACAACCCTCTAAATGGGAGAAAATATATGCAAACGAATCAACGGACAAAGGATTAATCTCCAAAATATACAAGCAGCTCATACAGCTCAATATCAAAAAAACAAACAACCCAATCAAAAAATGGGCAGAAGACCTAAATAGACATTTCTCCAAAGAAGACACACAGATGGCCAACAAACACATGAGAAGATGCTCAACATCACTAATTATTAGAGAAATGCAAATCAAAACTACAATGAGGTATCACCTCACAATGGTCAGAATGGCCTTCATCAAAAAATCTACAAACAAATGCTGGAGAGGGTGTGGAGAAAAGGGAACCCTCATACACTGTTGGTGGGAATGTAAATTGATACGGCCACTATGGAAAACAGTATGGAGGTTCCTTAAAAAACTAAAAACAGAACTAACATATGACCCAACAATCCCACTACTGGGCATATACCCAGAGAAAAAAACACACGCACCCCAGATGTTCAGAGCAGCACTATTTACAACAGCCAAGACATGGAAGCAACCTAAAAGTCCATCAACAGAGGAATGGATAAAGAATATGTGGTACATATATACAATGGAATATTACTCAGCCATAGAAAGGAACAAAACTGGGTCATTTGTAGAGACCTGGATGGACCTAGAGAGTGTCATACAGAGTAAAGTAAGTCAGAAAAAGAAAAGCAAATATCGTATAATAACGCATGTATGTGGAATCTAGAAAAATGGTACAGATGAACCTGTTTGCAAAGCAGAAATAGAGACACAGACAAAGAGAACAAATGTACGGGGAACAAATGTATGGATACCAAGGGGGAAAGGGGTGGGGAGGGAGGAATTGGGAGACTGGGATTGACACATATACATTACAGATACTATGTATAAAATAGACATCTAATGGGAACATACTGTATAGCACAGGGAACTCTACCTAATGTCCTGTGGTAACCTAAATGGGAGGGAAGTCCAAAAGGGAGGGGATATCTGTATGTGTATGGCTGATTCATTTTGTTGTGCAGTGGAGGCTAACACAACATTGTCAAGCAAGCATACTCCAATAAAAATTAATTAAAAAAAAAAAAACCCACAAGCTCTCCATATTTCTAATGTGCAGCCAGGATGTCAAGCCACCACTCTGGAACAGCGGCTCTCAAAGTGTGGTGTCTGGACCAGCAGCATCAGCATCACCGGAGAACTTGTCACAAATGCAAATTCCAAGGTCATCCCAGACCTAGTGAATCAGAAATGTTTAAACAAGGCTTGATGAACAAAAAAATTTGAGAATTGCTGCCCTCAAAGAACCTTAGATGAAAACTTTGATCCAACTGGTTCAAAAGGAAAGGTGAGAAAGCTGCAAAAAGCATAATTTTGCTTTATTATTTTACTGTATGACTGTGTAACAGTCATACAAAGTTCCAAAATACACTGAAAAGTGGGAAAAAATAAAACCACCATCTACAGTTCCACCACCCCAAAATAACTACTGTTAATAGTTTAGTGAATAGCCTTCCAGTGTTTTCACTTGTTTTGCATCATTGTAATCCACAAGAAATGACTATATCATTACTTTTATCACAGAACATTAACATATAAACTATTATGGAAAAGCAAGGTAGCATAATAATTAGCACCTCAATTACACTATTCAGCTGAGAAGTTGGATACATTATGGGAATATGAAAGAAAATTCTTTAGGGGCCAAAATGTTTTTGGCTCCAAGCTTTTTTGATATAATTGCCTTCTAAAATGCAATACTTCTCTTCCTTGGCAAATACAGTACAATAAACATGATGTAACTGTTTCTGATTCTACATCAGTTATTTTAGCCACATGATGGGTAATGGGAGGAATTCGTATGAACTATTCTAACTCCAGGACATACCTAGGAACTTACTTTCCTAAATAAATTCATTGTATCATCATCCTTCTTGTCCTTGTTCTCTTTCTCAAAAGTGGCAGCACTGACATATCTGCATGGCTTCTGGGCAGCACAGTATGGCCACGTTCCAAAAATAATTTCTGAACCCAATGACAATACAATCTTTCAGGCTGTTTCCTTGTCATTTGTTTTAAAATCATCTGTATTGTTTTTAATCACTGATTCACTGTCTTTGCGGCGG